>NC_084740.1:74734139-74794491 GCF_033978785.1 Entelurus aequoreus
ATGTTTTTTTGTACTTGCAAATCGTTTTTTAAATTGCAGACAATTGTTTTTATATTTGTAAATCGTTTTTTTACTTGGTGATTTTTTTTTTATACTTGCAAATCGTTTTTATACTTAAAGAAAATTGATTTTATACTGGCAACAGTGGCGAATCATGTTTTTAATTAAAGAAAATAGTTTTCATACCTGCGAACCGTTTTTTTAATTTAATAAACTAGTTTTTTATACTTGCTAATTGTTTTTTATTAAAGAAAATTGTTCTATACTTGTAAATTGCCTTTTTAATTGAATACAATTGTTTTTTATACTTGCTTTTTGTTTTTTTAACTGAAGAAAATTGTTTTCATACTTGCAAATCGCTTTTTTAATTGAATAAACATTTTTTTTATATTTGCTAATCGCCTTCTTAATTGAAGAAAATAGTTTTTATACTTGGGAATCGTTTTTTTAATTGAATAAAATTGTTTTTTATACTTGTTATTTTTTTTAACTAAAGAAAATTGTTTTTATACTTGCGAATCGCTTTTTTAATTGAATAAACTTTTTTTTTTTTATATTTGCAAATCGTTTTTATACTTAAAGAAAATAGTTTTCATACCTGCGAATCCTTTTTTTGTTACATAAAATTGTTTTTATACTTGCTAATCGTTTTTTAAATTGAATAAACTTGTTTTTTATACTTGCTAATTGTTTTTTATTAAAGAAAATTGTTCTATACTTGTAAATTGCTTTTTTAATTGAATAAAATTGTTTTTTATACTTGCTATTTGTTTTTTTAACAGAAGATTGTTTTTATACTTGCGAATCGCTTTTTTAATTGAATAACTTTTTTTATATATTTGCTAATCGCCTTCTTAATTGAAGAAAATAGTTTTTATACTTGGGAATCGTTTTTTTAATTGAATAAAATTGTTTTTATACTTGTTAATCGTTCTTTTAATTGAATAAACTTGTTTTTTATACTTGCTAATTGTTTTTTATTAAAGAAAATGGTTCTATACTTGTAAGTTGCTTTTTTAATTGAATAAAATTGTTTTTTATACTTGCTATTTGTTTTTTTAACTGAAGAAGATTTTTTTTAGACTTGCGAATCGCTTTTTTAATTGAATACATTTTTTTTTAATATTTGCTAATCGCCTTCTTAATTGAAGAAAATAGTTTTTATACTTGGGAATCGTTTTTTTAATTGAATAAAATTGTTTTTATACTTGCTAATCGTTTTTTTAATTGAATAAACTTGTTTTTTATACTTGCTAATAGTTTTTTATTAAAGAAAATGGTTCTATACTTGTAAATTGCTTTTTTAATTGAATAAAATTGTTTTTTATACTTGCTATTTGTTTTTAACTGAAGAAGATTGTTTTTATACTTGCGAGTCGCTTTTTTGATTGAATAATTTTTTTTTTATATTTGCTTATCGCCTTCTTAATTGAAGAAAATAGTTTTTATACTTGGGAATCGTTTTTTTAATTGAATAAAATTGTTTTTATACTTGCTAATCGTTTTTTTAATTGAATAAACTTGTTTTTTATACTTGCTAATTGTTTTCTATTAAAGAAAATGGTTCTATACTTGTAAAGTGCTTTTTTAATTGAATACAATTGTTTTTTATACTTGCTATTTGTTTTTTTAACTGAAGAAAATTGTTTTTATACTTGCAAATCGCTTTTTTAATTGAATAAAAAATGTTTTTATATTTGCTAATCGCCTTCTTAATTGAAGAAAATAGTTTTTATACTTGGGAATCGTTTTTTTAATTGAATAAAATTGTTTTTATACTTGCGAATCGCTTTTTTAATTGTATACAAAAATTTTTTTATATTTGCTAATCGCCTTCTTAATTGAAGAAAATAGTTTTTATACTTGGGAATCGTTTTTTTGATTGAAGAAAATTGGTTTTATTCAAGCAATTTTTTATATTTTTTTTAACTTACGAATCTTTGGGCGTGAGTCATAGTTTGCGGCAGTGATGTGCCGTCAAGCCAGCAAGGCCTTCTCTGCTGTCCTAACATAACCAGAAATCATAATTAAAGATACAAGTATTTTTTAATTTACTTTTTCTAAATATCAGTTTAACACCAAAAAGTTACAGCAGGTGTTTTGTGGAGCGCATTGAATCGTCTGAGAAATTTCAAGTCAATCCCACTTTGGAGTTTAATAACAGCACCGCCGTGTAGTGACTCCTTTAATGCGCCTTATAATGCGGTGCGCCTTTTGTATGAAAATAACTGAAAGTGACTAGACTCGCAGTGCGCCTTTTAATCCGATGCGCCCTATGGTCAGGAAAATACGGTCAATTGTTTTAAGTGTTTATTTTTTTACATTTTATTTGCAAATTTGAAAAAAAAATTTGTAAAATGTTTTAACACTTATGTTTTTTTTAATTTAAATTTTATTATGTGAAAACTACAGCAAGAGGCTTTTAATATTTGTGCAACGATTTAGGCAACTTTTGATTGGCAGAGGTCGGTGCTGGTTTAATTCCGCGTGGTCGTCACACAAGAGGAATTGTTGCCGTTTGACAGGCTGAGCCTCAGCTGGGCCAAAGACAGTCTTAAAGTGGCGACGACACGCCTGCACCACGCCACGTGTCCGTGTGTGTGTGTGTGTGTGTGTGTGTGTGTGTGTGTGTGTGTGTGTGTGTGTGTGTGTGTGTGTGTGTGTGTGTGTGTGTGTGTGTGTGTGTGTGTGTGTGTGTGTGTGTGTGTGTGTGTGTGTGTGTGTGTGCTTGTATTTCTACCCTTCTTGAGACATCAACAAGGAAAAGTACCTTCCATATGAGGACCGGTGAACAAGTTAGGACATAACATGGTCCCAATACGGAAAACCTAATAGAGCAGTGTTTTTCAACCACTGTGCCGCGGCACTCTAGTGTGCCGTGAGATACAGTCTGGTGTGCCGTGGGAGATTATCTAATTTCACCTATTTGGGTTAAAAATATGTTTGCAAAGCAGTAATTATAGTCTGCAAATGATGTGTTGTTGTTGTTGAGTGTCGGTGCTGTCTAGAGCTCGGCAGAGTAACCGTGTAATACTCCTCCATATCAGTAGGTGGCAGCAGGTAGCTAATTGCTTTGTAGATGTCGGAAACAGCGGGAGGCAGTGTGCAGGTAAAAAGGTGTCTAATGCTTAAACCAAAAATAAACAAAAGGTGAGTGCCCCTAAGAAAAGGCACTGAAGCTTAGGGAAGGCTATGCAGAACAACACTAAAACTAACCTGGCTATAAAGTAAACAAAAACAGAATGCTGGACGACAGCAAAGACTTACTGTGGAGCAAAGACGGCGTCCACAAAGTACATCCCAACATGACATGACGATCAACAATGTCCCCACAAAGAAGGATAAAAAAAACTGAAATATTCTTGATTGCTAAAACAAAAGTAGATGCGGAAAATATCGCTCAAAGGAAGACATGAAACCGCTACAGGAAAATACCAAAATAAGAGAAAAAGCCACCAAAATAGGAGCGCAAGACAAGAACTAAACACTACAAACAGGAAAACAGCGGAAAAACTCCAAATAAGTAGGGGTGTGACAGGTGTGACAGCACACTACTTTAGACAAGAGCTATAGTGATGCATGCTGGTTATGGTTTGAAATTCATATCCAACAATTGCGACAACGACTGTTTATTGTCAACTGAGTTTCGTTTTTTATGATTTTTGCTAGTGGTGTGCTTACGGATTTTTTCAACGCAAAAAATGTGCTCGGCTCAAAAAGGTTGAAAAACACTGTAATAGAGATGTCTCATTTGCACCTGGTGGTGAAATCTATCAAATGAGGGTGGTCCCAAAAAGGAGGGATTTTTCAAATTGACTGTGTGTCGGTTTTGGTCAACATATGAAATAACAAGTGTGTGTAAGATATTGAAATGTGCCCCTTGGCCAAAATTCATAAAAAAATAAAATAAATATGTATATAGAGACATACTGTAATAACTTGAAGTAAATAATGAAGATTAAAACCAATTATTACAACAAAAAATTATTATTTTTTTCTAACTAAAATCAGTCTTTTCTCACAGTGTCTAGACTTTTTTCTTTATAAATTGGGACAATTTCTCATGTTCTTTCTGTTTCTGTATGTTGCAATATTTTCTCGTCAAATTATTCCTTTTTTTTAATGTCAAATTATTACTTTTGAATGCAAAATGTGGACATTTGTCATATAAAATTCTGACTTTTATCACAATATTGCCTTTTTTTTTTTGTTATTCTAAAATAGTGACATTTTAAAATTCAAATTAGTATTATAACATTGCAAAATGTAAAAGTTTTCTTATAAAATTGTGACTTTTGTCGAGTAAATTACGACTCCTTTCATGAAATTGCCTAAATGTTAAGCTTTTCTTGTAAAATTACGACCGTTACTGAGTAAAATTCCGACTTTTATCATAACATTTCACAAATGTTAGTTTTTCTTGTCAAATTCTGACTTTTATTATACAAATGCCAAAATCTGTCAAGATCTGTGGTCTGGATCATGTTTTTGTTATTTTCTGTTAGTTTTAAGACTCCATCAGTTCCTGTTTTTGTACATCCTTGTTTGTTTTAGTTTCCATGGCGACTGATTGGTTTCACCTGCCTCATGTGTTCGGGACTCTAATCAAGAGACTATTATTTAAGCCTGTCTTTGCCAGTTAGTCGTCGCCCCCCCCCCCCCCCCCCGTCTGACAAATTCTAAGTTTTACTTGTGAAATTGTGGCCTTTTTCTTGTAAAATTCCAACTAATTTTTCACAACAAGCTTTTTTTATAATTGCATAGTATGTATATATTATTAATGTTGTAAATACACATCTTTACACATCTAGAAAGGGTGGTCCTAAAGAGGTAGCATTTTCTCGGGTCTCAAGAGGGTAACAAATACGAGAATGTGTCTGTGTAAAAGTAATGTAAAATGTAAAAGTTTTCTATAAAATTGTGACTTTTGTCGAGTAAAATTACGACTGTTTTCATAAAATTGCCTGAATGTTAAGCTTTTCTTGTAAAATTGCGACTCTTACTGGGTAAAATTCAAACTTTTATCATAACATTTCACAAATGTTACATTTTTCTTGTCAAATTCTGACTGTTACAATACAAATGCCAAAATTCTAAGTTTTACTTGTGGAAATTGTGGCCATTTTCTTGTGAAATTCCAACTCATTTTCACAACAAGCTTTTTATATTTGCATAGTATGTATATATTATTAATGTTGTAAATACACATCTTTACACATCTAGAAAGGGTGGTCCTAAAGAGGTAGGCATTTTTCTCGGGTCTCAAGAAGGTAACAAATACGAGAATGGTGTGTGTAAAAGTAATGTAAAATGTAAAATTTTCTTATAAAATTGTGACTTTGTCGAGTAAAATTACGACCCTTTTCATAAAATTGCCTGAATGTTAAGCTTTTCTTGTAAAGTTACGACCGTTACTGGGTAAAATTCCAACTTTTATCATAACATTTCACAAATGTTACGTTTTTCTTGTCAAATTCTGACTGTTACAATACAAATGCCAAAATTCTAAGTTTTACTTGTGGAAATTGTGGCCTTTTTCTTGTGAAATTCCAACTCATTTTTCCAAACAAGCTTTTTTATATTTGCATAGTATGTATATATTATTAATGTTGTAAATACACATCTTTACACATCTAGAAAGGGTGGTCCTAAAGAGGTAGGCATTTTTCTCGGGTCTCAAGAAGGTAACAAATACGAGAATGTGTGTGTGTAAAAGTAATGTAAAATGTAAAAGTTTTCTTATAAAATTGTGACTTTTGTCGAGTAAAATTACGACTGTTTTCATAAAATTGCCTGAATGTTAAGCTTTTCTTGTAAAATTGCGACTCTTACTGGGTAAAATTCAAACTTTTATCATAACATTTCACAAATGTTACATTTTTCTTGTCAAATTCTGACTGTTACAATACAAATGCCAAAATTCTAAGTTTTACTTGTGGAAATTGTGGCCTTTTTCTTGTGAAATTCCAACTCATTTTTCACAACAAGCTTTTTTATATTTGCATAGTATGTATATATTATTAATGTTGTAAATACACATCTTTACACATCTAGAAAGGGTGGTCCTAAAGAGGTAGGCATTTTTCTCGGGTCTCAAGAAGGTAACAAATACGAGAATGTGTGTGTGTAAAAGTAATGTAAAATGTAAAATTTTCTTATAAAATTGTGACTTTTGTCGAGTAAAATTACGACCCTTTTCATAAAATTGCCTGAATGTTAAGCTTTTCTTGTAAAGTTACGACCGTTACTGGGTAAAATTCCAACTTTTATCATAACATTTCACAAATGTTACGTTTTTCTTGTCAAATTCTGACTGTTACAATACAAATGCCAAAATTCTAAGTTTTACTTGTGGAAATTGTGGCCTTTTTCTTGTGAAATTCCAACTCATTTTTCCAAACAAGCTTTTTTATATTTGCATAGTATGTATATATTATTAATGTTGTAAATACACATCTTTACACATCTAGAAAGGGTGGTCCTAAAGAGGTAGGCATTTTTCTCGGGTCTCAAGAAGGTAACAAATACGAGAATGTGTGTGTGTAAAAGTAATGTAAAATGTAAAAGTTTTCTTATAAAATTGTGACTTTTGTCGAGTAAAATTACGACTGTTTTCATAAAATTGCCCGAATGTTAAGCTTTTCTTGTAAAATTGCAACTCTTACTGGGTAAAATTCCAACTTTTTATCATAACATTTCACAAATGTTACGTTTTTCTTGTCAAATTCTGACTGTTACAATACAAATGCCAAAATTCTAAGTTTTACTTGTGGAAATTGTGGCCTTTTTCTTTTGAAATTCCAACTCATTTTTCCAAACAAGCTTTTTTATATTTGCATAGTATGTATATATTATTAATGTTGTAAATACACATCTTTACACATCTAGAAAGGGTGGTCCTAAAGAGGTAGGCATTTTTCCCGGGTCTCAAGAAGGTAACAAATACGAGAATGTGTGTGTGTAAAAGTAATGTAAAATGTAAAAGTTTTCTTATAAAATTGTGACTTTTGTCGAGTAAAATTACGACTGTTTTCATAAAATTGCCCGAATGTTAAGCTTTTCTTGTAAAATTGCAACTCTTACTGGGTAAAATTCCAACTTTTTATCATAACATTTCACAAATGTTACGTTTTTCTTGTCAAATTCTGACTGTTACAATACAAATGCCAAAATTCTAAGTTTTACTTGTGGAAATTGTGGCCTTTTTCTTGTGAAATTCCAACTCATTTTTCACAACAAGCTTTTTTATATTTGCATAGTATGTATATATTATTAATGTTGTAAATACACATCTTTACACATCTAGAAAGGGTGGTCCTAAAGAGGTAGGCATTTTTCTCGGGTCTCAAGAGGGTAACAAATACGAGAATGTGTGTGTGTAAAAGTAATGTAAAATGTAAAAGTTTTCTTATAAAATTGTGACTTTTGTCGAGTAAAATTACGACCGTTTTCATAAAATTGCCTGAATGTTAAGCTTTTCTTGTAAAATTGCGACTCTTACTGGGTAAAATTCCAACTTTTATCATAACATTCAAAATGTTACGGTTTTTCTGTCAAATTCAGACTTTTACAATACAAATGCAAAATTCAAAGTTTTACTTGTGGAAATTGTGGCTTTTTCTTGTGAAATTCAACTCATTTTCACAACAAGCTTTTTTATATTTGCATAGTACGTTTATATTATTAATGTTGTAAATACACATCTTTACACATCTAGAAAGGGTGGTCCTAAGAGGTAGGCATTTTTCTCTGGCTTTCTGCTCCGCCGCTCCCAGTCTGTGGAATGCTCTCCCTGACCACCTGAGGCACCACAGACTGTGGATGCTTTTAAAAAGGCTTAAAACCCTTCTTTTAAAAAGCCTTTTGTTTAGATATATGCATACTAGTTTTAGCTATTTTAGTTTTTATTTTTATTTATTTTTTATATCTTTTTATTATTATTATTTTTAATACACTGTAGCACTTTGAGGTTGTTTACTCAATGTAAAGTGCTTTTTACAAATAAAATCTATTATTGTTATTATTATTATTAGGGATGTCCGATAATGGCTTTTTGCCGATATCGATATTCCGATATTGTCAACTCTTTAATTACCGATACCGATATCAACCGATACCAATATCAACCGATATATGCGGTCGTGAATTAACACATTATTATGCCTAATTTGGACAACCAGAATGGTGAAGATAAGGTACTTTTTTTTTAAATTTGTAAATAAGATAATAAATTAAAAACATTTTCTTGAAAAAAAGAAAGTACAGCAATATAAAAACAGTTACATAGAAACTAGTAATGAATGAAAATGAGTAAAATTAACTGTTAAAGGTTAGTACTATTAGTGGACCAGCAGCACGCACAATCATGTGTGCTTACGGACTGTATCCCTTGCAGACTGTATTGATATATATTGATATATAATGTAGGAACCAGAATATTAATAACAGAAAGAAACAATCCTTTTGTGTGAATGAGTGTAAATGGGGGGAGGGAGGTTTTTTGGGTTGGTGCACTAATTGTAAGTGTATCTTGTGTTTTTTATGTTGATTTAATAAAAAAAAAACAAAAAAACAAACAAACAAAAAAAAACCCGATACTGATAATAAAAAAACCGATACCGATAATTTCCGATATTACATTTTAACGCATATGTCGGCCGATAATATCGGCAGGCCGATATTATCGGACATCTCTAATTATTATTCTTGGGTCTCAAGAAGGTAACAAATACGAGAATGTGTGTGTGAGTGAGTGTGTGTGTGTGTGTGTGCGCGTGTGTGTGTGTGCGTGTCCCAGACAGGCCTTTGTCAAAGTGGGTACACGGGTGGCGACACGCAGCAGCTGACAGACAAACATGACACAGGAGTCTGTTTAGGGAGGCGACAGGAATGCAGCGACAACGCCGCCCTGACAGACAGGCCACTAATCAGGCGAGGGTCGGCGAGACGTGCACGCGACTTGGCCTCCCTCAACTCCGACAGACACTCGAGCCAAAGAGGAGGGCTCATGTCAAAGAGGTGAAGACACGGCGTGACCCCCCCGCTCTCACGCCAAGAGTGAGTGGTCTGTCTCGGCGGCTATCTCTGTTTGCAGGTGCAAGGCTGGGAGATTCCCCCTTTTGTTGTTCCAAGACCAGCGCTTCTTTTTTCTCAGCCTTGAAGCAGGAAAGTAGAAGCTCGGGAGGTGGGA
Source organism: Entelurus aequoreus (assembly GCF_033978785.1). NCBI lineage: Eukaryota > Metazoa > Chordata > Actinopteri > Syngnathiformes > Syngnathidae > Entelurus > Entelurus aequoreus. Next base: position 74,743,330 of record NC_084740.1, read on the forward strand.
TGCATATATAAACATGGATGAGGACTACAGTAAGCTAATATTTGTTTTGACCCTCAGGTGTCCTGCTGGTTTGAAAGCTGTGTCAACTCCCTAATCGCCTGAGACCAAGCCGTGCTTTTCAGTTCCCAACGCAAAATCACTCGGCCAGCTTAAAAAAACGGTTGTGCCGTGCAGATGACATCCCGAGCTGTCCAGTCATATGTCACTTGGCCTGTCCAGTCATATGTCACTTGGCCCCATGAAATTGACAATCTGCCTTCCCAAAATGTCCGCTAGCGTGTTTATTGTGAGTATTTGTAAGTTATTGTGTTTTAAAAAGTAGAATTTTTTTGTTGTTTTTAAGATCTAAGATACTGAAAACAGGGGTGTCCAAAGTGAGACCTGGGGGCCATTATAAAAATATTATTACAAAAAAAAAAGTAGAATAAAAGAGAAAACGGGTAATATGTAACGAGAAAAAAGTTGCAATGTTTTTATTTAAACAAGGGGTCCCCAAACTTTTTGACTCAGGGGCCGCATTGGGTTAAAACTTTTTTTTAACTCCTTTTAACAACACTCAGTAAACGTTTGGGAACTGAGGAGACACATTTTTGAAGCTTCTCAGGTGGAATTCTTTCCCATTCTTGCTTGATGTACAGCTTAAGTTGTTCAACAGTCCGGGGGTCTCCCTTGTGCTATTTTAGGCTTCATAATGCGCCACACATTTTCAATGGGAGACAGGTCTGGACTACAAGCAGGCCAGTCTAGTACCCGCACTCTTTCACTATGAAGCCACGTTGATGTAACACGTGGCTTGGCATTGTCTTGCTGAAATAAGCAGGGGCGTCCATGATAACGTTGCTTGGATGGCAACATTTGTTGCTCCAAAACCTGTATGTACCTTTCAGCATTAATGGGCGCCTTCACAGATGTGTAAGTTACCCATGTCTTGGGCACTAATACACCCCCATACCATCACACATGCTGGCTTTTTACACTTTGCGCCTAGAACAATCCGGATGGTTCTTTTCCTCTTTGGTCCGGAGGACACAACGTCCGCAGTTTCCAAAAACAATTTGAAATGTGGACGCGTGAGACCACAGAACACTTTTCCACTTTGTATCAGTCCATCTTAGATGAGCTCAGGCCCAGCGAAGCCGACGGCGTTTCTGGGTGTTGTTGATAAAACGGTTTTCGCCTTGCATGGGAGAGTTTTAACTTGCACTTACAGATGTAGCGACCAACTGTAGTTACTGACAGTGGGTTTCTGAAGTGTTCCTGAGCCCATGTGGTGATATCCTTTACGCACTGATGTCGCTTGTTGATGCAGTTACCGCCTGAGGGATGGAAGGTCACGGGCTTAGCGGCTTACGTGCAGTGATTTCTCCAGATTCTCTGAACCCTTTGATGATATTACGGAGCGTAGATGGTGAAATCCCTAAATTCCTTGCATTAGCTGGTTGAGAAAGGTTTTGGAGAAGCACTGAGTTAGGAAGGTAATAGCTCTAAAACCTTACTAGTGCTGACTTGCATGTTAATGTTGGAAAGCTGCGTATGTTGCTAAGCAATGTTAGTGACAGAGGTGGGATTGTTTTTAATGGACTCAAAATAGCAATTAGCTCATGAAATGCTATTAATAATAAGCAATGATAGCAAATAAACACTTCTACCACAAAGAAAAAAATCATCCGCGTGCAGTCGCCTCCGGCCAACTTCTTAGAATACCTTTTTAGAAATTGTCGCCTCCCACTGCGAGTGTTTGCCGCCGCACTTTAGCTCAGGCATTGTTGGGGCCACCTGCTCGACGCCCTCGCAGACACAACATTTGGAAGGAGACAAGCGCCACACACCTGATGGCTCACATTCTCCAGACCAAAAAGGAGTGCGGATAAGAAAACTGTGATTTGTACAAGCTGTCAATCGGGTTAATCAATTACATGGAATGTTAGAGGGTCTTACAAACCCCTACATCAGGGGCCCCCAAACTACGGCCCGCCAGCGTCCAAAATCCGGCCCGCGGGAAGTCCCAAGTAAAAAAAAAATTATTTTTTTTAATTTATTTTTTATTTTTTAATCTGTCCTTTCTAATCCATTTTCTACCGCTTGTTACTCTCGGTGTCTCCTAGTCGCTCAGGAATTATTATATTTTCTTGAATGCATTTTCCCATCGATAACGTGACTGTGGAGGGGCGTGGCCTGCGGACCTGCAGCAAAGCGGGGTGTCCGGACAAAGGACAAAACGGACATTTTATTGAAAAATAAAACCCAGTTCAAAACCCTGAACGCAGCTGTCATGTCCGTGGTTGGTGGTCCAAAGAACCCGGAGGAGCAAGACCTCTACAGTGACGTTATCACGCTCGCGCCGCAGTGTCGGGCGAGCGAGCGGCAAGTACGCGCTGCTCCAGTCAATTAGTGCGCGATGATGCCCACCTAGGCATTCAGTGATGTCCTACTTAGTCCGACTTTAGTAAATACCCCTCAAAATACCAGGATTTATGTCACCACATGACCATTACTGGATAAATACTATACAGAAACACATTTACGCACTACTGGGCAGTTAATCACCTCAATAGTGTACAAAATAGGCTATATTTCGGCACATTTAAATCAATGCATCAGCATTTAAAACATACCTTATGTGGTATTGTCAAACTTAAATAATTGTAAAGAACATATTAAAGGTGGAAAAATAAATAAATACAATTGTAGAGGTTGCCCTCTAGTGGGTTCCTCGGACCACCACACACTGCCACGGGAGCCCGGCTTTCAGGGTACAACACTGTTTAATTTTCCATTAAAGAGTGCAAGAATTTTGCTTTCCAGCAAAATAGCTTTTCTGCGTCTGTGTGTCTCTCTCTCTCTCTGGCTCCCACTCCAACTCCAACAACGTGTCTCGCACCGGCTGCTGCTAATAAAGGCGACAGGTGATTCGATAACAAGGTCCACCTGGGCCATCTACTCACCTGTCGCTGTCTTCGAGGCCGGTCTTGGCACACCCCGTCCAACGGCAGGCCCGCAGGCCACACCCCCCTCCACAAAAATATTTGTACTTTTTCTTTGTGAATTAAAAAAATGAGAACCGATGATTTCTCTGTTGGCCGGGTATGGCTTTTCGCAAATTACAACTCGTGATTGGATTCTCATTTGAGAGTGACAAGTAAAAATCCAATCACAGTCGCGTTTAGCGTAAGGCTACCTAGATGGGCTACTGTCAACAACTCCTGATCTGATTGGCTATCCCAACTGTCTATCAACTGTCTATCTGGCAGAATGCATACAGTGCTGGCAATAAGCGAGCTGAAATCTGATTGGATAAAATCTCTAACGTAAAAACAAGCAACACTGGAGCCTAATAAGACATGAAGAGAATATGATGAATACTTTATGGAAAGTACATTAAAATGAACTTTTATTACTCGATGATCATGATTAATGTTAGGCCAGCAGAGACGGACCACCACTGCTGTTACGTCACATCATAGCCAGACTGCTAACTGCGCCAACTGAGACATCCAAAATGCAGGAACATTATGATTTTACACTTTGGCATTGTCTATGACGAATATCCAACATACATACATACATACATATAACATTTATAAGCAGTGTTTGGGAAATTTGTTTTAAAAAGTAATTTACTCTTTACCTACAAAAAATTTGAATTACGAAAGGAAATACTCTTTAAAAAATGTACCATATTTTCTGGACTATAAGCCGCTACTTTTTCCCCACGCTTTGGACCCTCTGGCTTATAAAACAGTGCGACTAATTTCTGGATTCATCTTCGCTAACGGCCATAATGTTTTGTATTCACCAAGTAGTTTTCATACAACACCAACAGAAACACTAAAAAGGTGTGTTATTGTTTGTGCTATGGCGCCATCTTTGACGAGTTTGCTTGCTGCAGGTGCTGCGGGTTGAAAATGTACTTCCTGTTTCGTTCCTTGAACCGGAAGTATTTGACTAGAGATGTCCGATAATATCGGTCTGCCGATATTATCGGCCGATAAATGCGTTAAAATGTAATATCGGAAATTATCGGTATCGTTTTTTTTATTATCGGTATCGGTTTTTTTTATTTTATTTTTTTAAATTAAATCCACATAAAAAACACAAGATACACTTACAATTAGTGCACCAACCCAAAAAACCTCCCTCCCCCATTTACACTCATTCACACAAAAGGGTTGTTTCTTTCTGTTATTAATATTCTGCTTCCTACATTATATATCAATATATATCAATACAGTCTGCAAGGGATACAGTCCGTAAGCACACATGATTGTGCGTGCTGCTGCTCCACTAATAGTACTAACCTTTAACAGTTAATTTTACAAATTTTCATTAATTACTAGTTTCTATGTAACTGTTTTTATATTGTTTTACTTTCTTTTTTATTCAAGAAAATGTTTTTAATTTATTCATCTTATTTTATTTGATTCATTTTTTAAAAAAGTACCTTATCTTCACCATACCTGGTTGTCCAAATTAGGCATAATAATGTGTTAATTCCACGACTGTATATATCGGTTGATATCGGTATCGGTTGATATCGGTATCGGTAATTAAAGAGTTGGACAATATCGGCATATCGGATATCGTCAAAAAGCCATTATCGGACATCCCTATATTTGACCATAGCCTTTCTGCTGAAAATAACTATTCATTCATCACTCCAAGCAATGTTTGTAAGTTTTATAACATAACTATAAAAAATCCTACTTACCGTATTTTTCGGAGTATAAGTCGCTCCGGGGTATAAGTCGCAACGGCCGAAAATGCATAATAAAGAAGGAAAAAAACATATATAAGTCGCACTGGAGTATAAGTCGCATTTTTGGGGGAAATGTATTTGATAAAAGCCAACACCAAGAATAGACATTTGAAAGGCAATTTCAAATAAATAAAGAATAGTGAACAACAGGCTGAATAAGTGTACGTTATATGAGGCATAAATAACCAACTGAGAAGGTGCCTGGTATGTTAACGTAACATATTATGGTAAGAGTCATTCAAATAACTATAACATATAGAACATGCTATACGTTTACCAAACAATCTGTCACTCCTAATCGCTAAATCCCATGAAATCTTATACGTCTAGTCTCTTACGTGAATGAGATCAATAATATTATTTGATATTTTACGCTAATGTGTTCATCATTTCACGCATAAGTCGCTCCTGAGTATAAGTCGCATCCCCGACCAAACTATGAAAAAAACTGCGACTTATAGTCCAAAAAATACAGTAACTAAACTAAAAAAATGCTGGAAGAGAACCTCCACTTGGTCAAAGTCCAATGACACAATATGTTACTGTATACGTCAGCAGCTAAATTAGGAGCCTTTGTTTGTTTACTTACTAATAAAAGACAAGTTGTCTTTAGAGATGTCCGATAATATCGGACTGCCGATATTATCGGCCGATAAATGCTTTAAAATGTGATATCGGAAATGATCAGTATCGGTTTCAAAAAGTAAAATGTATGACTTTTTAAAACGCCGCTGTGTACACGGACGTAGGGAGAAGTACAGAGCGCCAATAAACTTTGAAGGCACTGCCTTTGCGTGCCGGTCCTTTTCACACACACAAGTGAATGCAAAGCATACTTGGTCAACAGCCATACAGGTCACACTGAGGGTGCCCGTATAAACAACTTTAACACTGTTACAAATATGCGCCACACTGTGAACCCACACCAAACAAGAATGACAAACACATTTCGGGAGAACATCCGCACCGTAACACAACATAAACACAACAGAAAAAATACCCAGAACCCCTTGCAGCACTAACTCTTCCGGGACGCTACAATATAAACCCCCCGCTACGCCCTACCCCCCCCCCCCCCCTCCCAACCCCGCCCACCTCCTTGAGAGAGCATGTCCCAAATTCCAAGCTGCTGTTTTGAGGCATGTTAAAAAAAAAAAAAACACTTTGTGACTTCAATAATAAATATGGCAGTGCCATGTTGGCATTTTTTTTCCATAACTTGAGTTAAATTATTTTGGAAAACCTTGTTACATTGTTTAATGCATCCAGCGGGGCATCACAACAAAATTAGGCATAATAATGTGTTCATTCCACGACTGTATATATCGGTTTTGGTTGATATCTGAATCGGTAATTAAGAGTTGGACAATATTGGAATATCGGCAAAAAAGCCATTATCGGACATCTCTAGTTGTCTTGTATGTTCACTATTTTATTTAAGGACAAACTTGCACTAAGAAACATATGTTTGATGTACCCTAAGATTTTTTGTTAAAATAAAGCCGATAATGCAATTTTTTGTGGTGCCCTTTATTTAGAAAAGTACCAAAAAGTATCGAAATAATTTTGGTACCGGGACTACACCACTCCAGTGGTAAATCATTCCTGATACATTTGAACATTTTTATGTTGTACTTCATTTTCAGCATAAATCCAATAGGTTTTGACTGGAATTGCCCCCAGACTTACCTCTAGGCCCAAACCACATCCGTCCACAGGGTTTGTTCAGAATGTAGTTTTGTGCGGGAAAATTGAGCGACAAGCAAAAAGCAGAGACAACATGACCTTCTTATGTTCCGTTACGTATGTTTGCAAGAGAAATGAAATGACGCTTGACCGTGTTGGCGGGAGCTGTGGGACACTCGGAACAGAGCCTTTCCCCGATGTTTCAGCGGCCAAGTGGACTGATTGGGTTACCTTCAACAACTCCAGCAAACAGCGGCTTGTGACCGCAGCGCGGCATATCAACTTCCAAAGTCGTATATTTCCACGTCATGCATTCTGTCTTACCTTGGAGTTGCACTTATATATGGGGTGGGCGATGGTCTCGACAAAGTGGTGCCTCATGCAGCGCTGAGGGTCCGATTCGCCGAGTTTGTTGTCGCTGGCCTTGTTGCCGCTGGCAGACTGGACCAGGCCCAGCAGGGGGCAGCACATCAGCACCAGCAGGAGGCCAGAGGAGGGGACCATCATGGTGGGGCCACCCTCAGGCTCCGGGTCCTTCCAAGGACTTCCAACACTGCACGACTAAAGACTCCTCCAAGTTGGCTTTTGGGGTTTTCTGCACAAACTGAACCTCAGGGTGTCATAAATGAAGACGTCCTTCCTCACAGGCGCTGCTTACTGCTTGTACAGTGGACAGTCGAGGCCATGGAGGTGGAGCGCCAGGCTGGGAAAAGGGTTTGCTTTGTAGGGCCTCGCCATCGCTCATCCACTTGATCGGCCGGGTGGAGTCTGACGAGAAAGAGAGTTCAAATAAAGTGGACATTTCCATGAAACTTGGAGGATAAAACTCACGTTTGTATTTTTTAGCGACTTTAAATACATCTAAGGCAAGGGTGTCAAACTCGTTTTAGCTCAGGGGCCGCATGCAGAGGTGGGTAGTAACGCGCTACATTTACTCCGTTACATCTACTTGAGTAACTTTTGGGATAAATTGTACTTCTAAGAGTAGTTTTAATGCAACATACACTACCGTTCAAAAATTTGGGGTCACCCAAACAATTTTGTGGAATAGCCTTCATTTCTAAGAACAAGAATAGACTGTCGAGTTTCAGATGAAAGTTCTCTTTTTCTGGCCATTTTGAGCGTTTATCTGACCCCACAAATGTGATGCTCCAGAAACTCAATCTGCTCAAAGGAAGGTCAGTTTTGTAGCTTCTGTAACGAGCTAAAGTGTTTTCAGATGTGTGAACATGATTGCACAAGGGTTTTCTAATCATCAATTAGCCTTCTGAGCCAATGAGCAAACACATTGTACCATTAGAACACTGGAGTGATAGTTGCTGGAAATGGGCCTCTATACACCTATGTAGATATTGCACCAAAAAGCAGACATTTGCAGCTAGAATAGTCATTTACCACATTAGCAATGTATAGAGTGTATTTCTTTCAAGTTAAGACTAGTTTAAAGTTATCTTCATTGAAACGTACAGTGCTTTTCCTTCACAAATAAGGACATTTCAATGTGACCCCAAACTTTTGAACGGTAGTGTACTTTTACTTGAGTATATTTATAGAGAAGAAACGCTACTTTTACTCCGCTCCATTTATCTACATTCAGCTCGCTACTCGCTACTGATTTTTATCGATCTGTTAATGCACGCTTTGTTTGTTTTGGTTTGTCAGACAGACCTTCAAAGTAGGATCTATCGCATGCCTGCGTTTCACCAATCAAATGCAGTCACTGGTGACGTTTGACTCCGTTTCACCAATCAAATGCAGTCACTGGTGACGGTTGACTCCGTTTCACCAATCAAATGCAGTCACTGGTGACGTTTCACTCCGTTTCACCAATCAAATCCAGTCACTTGTGACGTTTCACTCCGTTTCACCAATCAAATGCAGTCACTGGTGACGTTTGACTCCGTTTCACCAATCAAATGCAGTCACTGGTGACGGTTGACTCCGTTTCGCCAATCAAGTGCAGTCACTGGTGACGTTTGACTCAGTTTCACCAATCAAATGCAGTCACTGGTGACAGTTGACTCCGTTTCACCAATCAAATGCAGTCACTGGTGACGTTTGACTCCGTTTCACCAATCAAATGCAGTCACTGGTGACGTTTCACTCCGTTTCACCAATCAAATGCAGTCACTGGTGACGTTTCACTCCGTTTCACCAATCGAATTCAGTCACTGGTGACGTTTCACTCCGTATCGCCAATCAAATGCAGTCACTGGTGACGTTTGACTCCGTTTCACCAATCAAATGCAGTCACTGGTGACGTTTCACTCCGTTTCACCAATCAAATGCAGTCACTGGTGACGTTTGACTCCGTTTCACCAATCGAATTCAGTCACTGGTGACGTTTCACTCCGTATCGCCAATCAAATGCAGTCACTGGTGACGTTTCACTCCGTTTCACCAATCGAATTCAGTCACTGGTGACGTTTCACTCCGTATCGCCAATCAAATGCAGTCACTGGTGACGTTTCACTCCGTTTCACCAATCAAATGCAGTCACTGGTGACGGTTGACTCCGTTTCACCAATCAAATGCAGTCACCGGTGACGTTTGACTCCGTTTCACCAATCAAATGCAGTCACTGGTGACGTTTCACTCCGTTTCACCAATCAAATGCAGTCACTGGTGACGGTTGACTCCGTTTCACCAATCAAATGCAGTCACTGGTGACGGTTGACTCCGTTTCACCAATCAAATGCAGTCACCGGTGACGGTTGACTCCGTTTCACCAATCAAATGCAGTCACCGGTGACGTTTGACTCCGTTTCACCAATCAAATGCAGTCACTGGTGACGTTTGACTCCGTTTCACCAATCAAACAGAGCCAGGCGGTCACGTGATTAACGGCACATAAAGTTTCAGCGGCAAACAACAAGCTTAAGCTTACATGAACTCAACGTCAAATATGAGGAAGCACATGGCGGTAAGTAACGTTAGTAGATATTTTGGCTGTCACCGTAGGCTGATGTTAGCTTCCCTGCTATGAATCACTGTCAAATGTACATCGTGTGGGGACATTTATTAACGCACTGCAGCCTCATAGACACACACACACACACTCACACACACACACACACACACACACACACACACAAACACACACACACACACAGTCGCACACACACTCACGCATGCATACAAACACCAATCAGAAGTGCACAGTGTGTTCCCAGGTGCAGTCCACACCTATCAGTTTATGGTTTGCGTAAAGGCTAACTTGTTATTTTCCTTTGTAATCTCTGCCTACTGAGCCTATGGTGCTGTTACGTTATTGTGGCTCAATTTACCTTCATTTTTTTTAATGTTAATGTATTATTATTTAATATATATTATTGTTTTAGTTGCTTAAGAGATATTCCTGGCTCTGAATTTGCTTATTGCTATTTTATTATAAAGTTACAGTACTCTTACTTGAGTACAATTTCTGGCTACTCTACCCACCTCTGGCCGCATGGAGGAAAATATGTGCACTATTAAAATCATGGCATTAAAACTAAAAAATAAAAGCAACTTCAGATTGTTTTCTTTGTCTTACTTTGGCCAAAAATAGAACAAACAAATTATGAAAATATTAAAGTAGAAATATAGAAAAAAACAGTAAAGTTTAGATCCATGAAGGAAAGAAGAAAGTGAATGAATGTTTATAACTGAATACATTTACATAAGCATAAACATTTGTTTTCTTTTGTATTCTTTTTTTTTTAATGAATTAAGTAACGTTTATGACAACCTTTTTCCAAAACACAATTAATCTAAGTTAAAGTACCAATGATAGTCACACACACACTAGGTGTGGCGAAATTATTCTCTGCATTAGACCCATCACCCTTGATCACCCCCTGGGAGGTGAGGGGAGCAGTGGGCAGCAGCGGTGGCCGCGCCCGGGAATCATTTTTGGTGATTTAACCCCAGATTCCAACCTTTGATGCTGAGTGCCAAGCAGGGAGGTAATGGCTCCCATTTTTATAGTCATTGGTAACGGGGTTTGAACTCACAACCTACGGAGTATATAGAATGTGAGATATAACAGGATAATGCATACATTTATCATTTGTTTTCAAAACGCTTACAAAAAAGTGGGACCTCAAAAATTTACTGTGGGACCCCATTTTTATGACTTGATGGGTTCCCCGGGACCCCATTTTGAAAATTCCTAGCGCCAACACTGATGGAGTATTGGTGGGTGCAAAACAGCAGCAGGCGGCTGTGGCCTGCGGGCCGATTCTAATACTAATCAAATATCATCCTGGGGGCCATAGATCATCCATTCGCGGGCCTTGACTTTGACAAATAGGGTCTAAGACATTGGTTGATTTTTGATTGATTGATTGATTGAGACTTTTATTAGTAGGTTGCACAGTGAAGTACATATTCCGTACAATTGACCACTAAATGGTAACACCCGAATAAGTTTTTCAACTTGTTTAAGTCGGGGTCCACTTAAATTGATTCATGATACAGATATATACTATCATATATACTATCATCATAATACAGTCATCACACAAGATAATCACATTGAATTATTTACATTATTTACAATCAAGGGTGTGGAGGGGGGGGGGGATATGGACCTCAAGTAGTGGACATAGAGAGAGAGAGAGAGAGAGAGAGAGATCAGAAGGCATAAGAAAAAGAAAAAGTATCTGCATTTGATTGTTTACATTTGATTATTAGCAATCCGGGGAGGGTGTTAGTTTAGGGTTGTAGCTGCCTGGAGGTGAACTTTTATTGCGGTTTTGAAGGAGGATATAGATGCCCTTTCTTTTATACCTGTTGGGAGCGCATTCCACATTGATGTGGCATAGAAAGAGAATGAGTTAAGACCTTTGTTAGTTCGGAATCTGGGTTTAACGTGGTTAGTGGAGCACCCCCTGGTGTTGTGGTTATGGCGGTCATTTACGTTAAGGAAGTAGTTTGACATGTACTTCGGTATCAGGGAGGTGTAGCGGATTTTATAGACTAGGCTCAGTACAAGTTGTTTAACTCTGTCCTCCACCTTGAGCCAGCCCACTTTAGAGAAGTTCTTAACCTTGTTGGACGTACCGAACCCCACCAGTTTCATATGCGCATTCACCGAACCCTTCTTTAGTGGAAAAAAAAATGTTTTTTTTCTTCAAATTCAAGACAAAGTTATATGTTTTTGGTAATACTATAGTATGGGGAACATATTCTAAGTAATAAAGACTTAATTTAAAGTTATTTGGTTAGGGTTAGGGTTAGAGGGTTAGAGGGTTAGAGGGTTTGGGTTATAAAAAGGCCGTGCCGAATAAGGCATTAATAAGTACTTAATAATGACTAGTTAAGAGCCAATATGTTACTAATTTGCATGTTAATAAGCAAGTAATTAATGGTGAATATGTTCCCCATACTAAAGTGTTACCATGTTTTTTTTACTGGTGCATAAAATGAAGCGTGCATGAACATCACCTTGTTCAAACAACAAAACCAACACAGTGCATAACAAATTACACACCTGCAAATCAGTCCGTAATACGCCGATAGGGAGAAGTTTGTATTTACACGATGAGTCGGGTGTGTTTTGACCTCCGTCGAACCCCTGAGGCCGACTCACCGAACCCCTAGGGTTCCATCGAACCCAGGTTAAGAACCACTGGTCTGGAACATGTTTTGCTATAATCATTATTGACGTGTTTCTTGCTACTTTATGTTGTGTATTTTTTTTACATGAGATTTCCAGTTCAATTTATCATCAATCATTATACCTAAAAATTTGGTTTCATTTACCCTTTCAATTTCTATTCCGTCTATTTGTATTTGTGTTTGACTTTCTCTTCTACTGTTACCAAATAGCATTATTTTAGTTTTACTGGGATTCAACGATAGTCTGTTTTTGTCAAACCCTCTTTTTAATTTGTTCATTTCTTCTGTTATTATTAGTATTATCTTCTGTGTGTTCTCTCCTGAACAAAACACTGTTGTACATTTGCATTACTGTATGAAACTAAAAGTCATGTGCATTTTTACTTAATCCAATTTAATAAAATGGGGGGCGAAATCTGAAAATTGATGGAATTTGTGTTTACGTTTGATGGATCGTCCAAACTGTCGTCGCCTTTCTCAGACGCCGCCGCCACCCCCTGTCCCGTACGCCCACATGCTGCGCCCGCGTAGACGCACATGTCCGTGCTTTTATTGCAAAGAGAGAAACCTAAGCCATGCGCAAACAGCCTGCAGGCCAGACCCTTTCCTCTCTGCGGGAAAGGACTTTTTTTCACTAAACAAATTGCACTCCCCGACAAAAAGTGAAACAGAATATTGGCACATGTATTCATGGAGGGGGTCTTTTTCTTTTTGTACCGACCCCACAGATTTTTACCGTCCTCTTGGAGATTGTGTTCACGTAAAAAGGCAGCCTGCAGTTAGCTCTGCTAATAGGCAATGTGTTGTAAATTAGCGGTGGTGGTGGGGGTGTGTGTCTAGGACCTAGACTCCAGAGGTCAGGGGGCATAAAGACTCAGGTTTAAAGTAGTAAAATAAAAACTTAGTGCAAAACCCAAAACCAGTGAAGTTGGAACGTTGGGTAAATGGTAAATAAAAACAGAATACAATGATTTACAAATCCTTTTCAACCTATATTCAACTGAATAAACTGAAAATGCAAGATATTTAATGTTCCAACTGAGAAACAAAATTTTGGAAAACTAAATGTTTTTCAAATATTAGCTCATTTGGAAATTGATGCCTGCAACATGTTTCAAAAAAGCTGGCACAAGTGGCAAAAAAGACGGAGAAAGTTGAGGAATGCCCATCAAACACTTGTTTGGAACAACCCACAGGTGAACAGGCTAATTGGGAACAGGTGGGTGCCATGATCAGAGGTGGGTAGTAACACGCTACATTTACTCCGTTACATCTACTTGAGTAACTTTTGGGATGAATTGTACTTCTAAGAGTAGTTTTAATGCAACATACTTTTACTTTTACTTGAGTATATTTATAGAGAAGAAACGCTACATTTAACGCCATTTATCTACATTCAGCTCGCTACTCGCTACTGATTTTGTATCGATCTGTTAATGCACGCTTTGTTTGTTTTGGTCTGTCAGACAGATCTTCAAAGTAGGATCTATCGCATGCCTGCGTTTCACCAATCAAATGCAGTCACTGGTGACGTTTGACTCCGTTTCACCAATCAAACAGAGCCAGGCGGTCACGTGATTAACGGCACATAAAGTTTCAGCGGCAAACAACAAGCTTAAGCTTACATGAACTCAACATCAAATTTGAGGAAGCACATGGCGGTAAGTAACGTTAGTAGATATTTTGGCTGTCACCGTAGGCTGATGTTAGCTTCCCTGCTATGAATAACCGTCAAATGTACATCGTGTGGGGACATTTATTAACGCACTGCAGCCTCACACACACACACACACACACACACACACACACACACACACACACACACACACACACACACACACACACACACACACACACACACACACACACACACACACACACACACACACACACACACACACATGCATAGAAACACCAATCAGAAGTGCACAGTGTGCTCCCAGGTGCAGTCCACACCTATCAGTTTATGGATTGCGTAAAGGCTAACTTGTTATTTTTCTTTGTAATCTCTGCCTACTGAGCCTATGGTGCTGTTAAGTTATTGTGACTCAATTAGCCATAATTTTTTTATGTTAATGTATTATTATTTAATATATATTATTGTTTTAGTTGCTTAAGAGATATTCCTGGCTCTGAATTTGCTCATTGCTATTTTTATGTTTTTGTGCATTATTTGTTGCCGTCATCATTAAACGAACAGGCTACTCATCAGTTACTCAGTACTTGAGTAGTTTTTTCACAACATACTTTTTACTAAATATTTGGTTGACTACTCCTTACTTTTACTTGAGTAATAAATCTCTAAAGTAACAATAGTCTTACTTGAGTACAATTTCTGGCTACTCTACCCACCTCTGGCCATGATTGGGTATAAAAGTAGATTCCATGAAATGCTCAGTCATTCACAAACAAGGATGGGGCGAGGGTCACCACTTTGTCAACAAATGCGTGAGCAAATTGTTTAAGAACAACATTTCTCAACGAGCTTCTGTTTTTAAAAATGCTAAACAAATACTTATAATATAAAACAAAACTTCTTACGATTCTTTATGTAGCAGAACATACTAACAGTGTCTGGTCATCAAGGAGCCTTCTATAGCTTCTGTCACGGCGGGGGTCGGCTTACAGCGCTTCGTTCTTCCGGAAAGCAAAACTGACGGCTCCGGACGAAGGCGTGAAGGTAGGATTTGATTTATTTAACATAAATCACCCAACTACCAAAATACAGGCAAACATCAAAAAGGCAAGCGTGCCTATCACACGGGAAGCTAAGACTTAGCATAGGCTATGGCATGGAACAAACAAAACTTACATGGCATGAGCGTGACGCAAACAATGAAGCCAGGACGAGTGATCAACAAAGGCAGGCTTAAATAGTGTCTCTTGATTAGAGCAGGTGCGTGTCCCGAACACATGAGGCAGGTGAAACTAATAAGTAACCATGGTGACTAAACTCAGGAGGTGCACAAACAGGAACTCAAGGAGTCCAAAACAAACAGAAAGTAACAAAAACATAATCCAGACCACAGATCATGAGAGCTTCCAGCATAAAATGTTGTGATTTGAAGAAAGTTTTGGGCATTTTTACCACCAAATTTCCCCCTAATCACCAAAATTGTACTACTTAGTCTGGGTGTTCGACGACAGCAATTTTCACCTACGAGTACGATGTGTGTTGTCCAGTCAAAAGCGAGCAAACAGGAAGTTGTATCTACTAGAGGTGGGAATCTCACGATTCCATTACGATTCTAATGTTATCCTTACTAGCATATTTTTGTAATACACTATATAATAATTAGAGATGTCCGATTATGGCTTTTTTGCCGATATCCAGTATTCCGATATTGTCCAACTCTTAATGACCGATTCCGATATCAACCGATACCGATATATACAGTGGTGGAATTAACACATTATTATGCCTAATTTTATTGTGATGCCCCGCTAGATGCATTAAACATTGTAACAACGTTTTCCAAAATAAATCAACTCAAGTTATGGAAAAAAATGCCAACATGGCACTGCCATATTTATTATTGAAGTCATAAAGTGCATTATTTTTTTTAACATGCCTCAAAACAGCAGCTTGGAATTTAGTACATGCTCTCCCTGAGATAATCCTGATACCCACTACAACTATGGGAAATACCATACTTTGACTTTCACAAAGTGCATTATTTTTTTTATTTTTTTTTTAAACATGCCTCAAAACAACAGCTTCAGTCCAGAGTATACTAGAGTAATAAAATAAACAACATAGTCCTCCTTTAGTGCAAGACTGCCTGGCATACTGTATTACAGGAAATTATAAACTGGGCTCAATCTGAACAGCCTATATGGGCATCTACATCAACTATATGATTTGCCTGAGAAGCTGGACAGGACAAAAAAATAAAAAAATAAAATAAAATAAATAAAAATACTTTTTGAAACCAATACCGATAATTTCCGATATTACATTTTAAAGCATTTATCGACATCTCTAATAATAATGTAATATTTGGCATAATTAGATAATAACGTTTAGAAGATACACATTTTTTCCTGTCAAAATTGAAATAATTATCTGCATTTTGCGGGCCACATACAATGATGTGGCGGGACAGCTCTGGGTTTGACACCTGTGATGTTTATTGATGCAGTTTTACATTTCATTTAATTTATTTAAATAAGCGTTTTTCACATAAATAAAAATTAAAAAACGGTTGAATTAATTCCTACATTTATTAAATTAATAAAAATGTTTGCAAAACTGGACCATAAGTGCCCGATAGTAAAGGAGCTGATCGGATCTCTCGATGAGGTGGCTCTCTGCAGTCAGCCGAATTTTAGAACTGTCTGCATTATTTTGTTTACAATAAATAAATCGATTGTTGACATCTACTAATTGATTATATAATCATCCATGTCCGAAATGCGATGCATGTAAAAATCGATTATTTCCCCCACCTTTGGTAACTACCATTGTCAACCTTTCTGAACGGTTCTTATAGTCATTGTTTTTATTTAGCGGTACATGCTAACATTGTTTGGTCAACAAATAGCCTTCTATTGGTTCCAGTCTTACTATTTCGGTTAAAAATAAATTCTAAATCGTACGACTTATGCTAGGAGTTTCCAAACTAAAAGTAATATGGACGTGGTCCAATCAATCAAGTGTGTACCGTATTTTTCAGACTATAAGTCACTCCGGAGTATAAGTCGCACCGGCCAAAAATGCATAATAAAGAAGAAAAAAAAACATATATAAGTCGCACTAGAGTATAAGTCGCATTTTTGGGGGGAAATTTATTTGATCAAATCCATTTGAAAGGCAATTTAAAATAAATAAAGAATAGCGAACAACAGGCTGAATAAGTGTACGTTATATGAGGCATAAATAACCAACTGAGAAGGTGCCTGGTATGTTAACGTAACATATTATGGTAAGAGTCATTCAAATAACTATAACATATAGAACATGCTATACGTTTACCAAACAATCTGTCACTCCTAATCGCTAAATCCCATGAAATCTTATACATCTAGTCTCTTACGTGAATGAGATCAATAATATTATTTGATATTTTACGCTAATGTGTTAATCATTTCACACATAAGTCGCTCCTGAGTATAAGTCGCACCCCGGCAAAACTGCGACTTATAGTCCGAAAAATACGGTAGCCTTCTATTGGTTCCAGTCTTAGATTTTCGGTTTAAAAGTAATATGGACGTGGTCCAATCAAAAGTGTGTAATTGTGATGTAAAATTGTTGGGTAACATTGTCAGCACCTTTGGGCATGTGTTTCTTAAGATTCCATCTTTAGCATTACACGTTAAAATTGTTTGTTCGTTGAGTAGCCTCCGAGCTTTACATTCTTGAGGGTAATGTCGACACCTTCTAAATAGCCAACCCTAAGTACTGAGATTGTAGTATTGCACTTGAGGTACCATTAAATCCTGCTACAAAATGGAGATTGTGTGCTTTATTTGCCCGTGCCAAGGCTTAACATATCACGTTTAGCAAAGCATATCAATGAACGTTTTTAGCTCCATGCTGTGACTTCCATTTTTTTTTTTAGATGTTCCTCTTTGAGGCAGCAAACATGAAACCGTAATAACACCTCATTCCCTAATTCTTCCAGTTCAACTTCTGTTTTTCGACCTTAGCGCTGCAGGGAAAAGGGAGTAACTGTGTGGTCTGTTCAAATGAACACTTTCAACGATGTTCTTTAACGTGGACTGTGAGGGTTCTGCGTAGATGAGGGCCAATAGCTTCAAATGATGTGCTAGTGCAGGGGTCTGCAACCGGCGTCTCTAGAGCCGCATGTGGCTCTTTAGCGCCGCCCTAGTGGCTCCCTGGAGCTTTTTAAAAAATGTATGAAAATAAAAAAGATGGGGGGAAAAATATATTTTTGTTTTAATAGGATTTCTGTAGGAGGACAACATGACACAATCCTCCCTAATTGTCAGAAATCCCACTGTTTATATTAAACAAGATTCTCTGATGAGAGTATTTGGCGAGTGTCGTTTTGTCCTCATTTTGGCGGTCCTTGAACTCATCGTAGTTTGTTTACATGTATAACTTTCTTCAACATGCCAGCGAAATACATATTTTATGCCACTCCTTCTTTGTTCCATTTTGTCCACCAAACGTTTTATACTGTGCGTGAATGCACAAAGTGAGCTTCGTTGATGTTATTGACTTGTGTGGAGTGTTTATCAAGCATATTTGGTCACTGCATGATTTCAAGCTAATCGATGCTAACCTGCTATTTAGGCTGGCTATGTGTACATATTGCATCATTATGCCTAACTTGTAGGTATATTTGAGCTCATTTAATTTCCTATGTCCTCTGTGTATTTAATTTTTATCTGCATTTCTCATGACGTATTATCTGTATGTAATATTGGCTGCGTTTCTGATAGTTGTTTGTGTGCCATGTTGATCCAGACCACAGCAAACGTTACCCAGCTTGCATGGATTCTAATAAATTCATTAGAAGAAGACAGCCCGCCATTTCCTTTAGCTTGGACACACATCTATACCTTTGGCCATTCCAAGACAGTCATTTAGAGGAGTTAATGACTTCAACATAAAAGTAGGTGACAGTGTCATCACCAGGAAAGATGAGGTCACCTACCTAGGTTCCATTCTAGAGGCTAACCTTTCCTGTGACAAAATGGCAACCAAGGTAATCAAAAAGGTTAACCAACGAACGAGATTTCTCTACAGAATCTCCTCTCTGGTCAACAAAAGCACCTTGAGGATTCTGGCGGGAACTCTCGTTCAACCCTTTTTCGATTACGCATGCACCTCCTGGTACCCTAGCACCTCCAAAACCCTCAAATCTAAACTCCAAACATCTCAGAACAAGCTAGTCAGGTTACTTCTAGACCTCCACCCCAGATCACACCTCACTCCTACCCACTTCTCTAAAGTGGGCTGGCTCAGGGTGGAGGACAGAGTTAAACAACTTGCACTGAGCCTAGTCTATAAAATCCGCTACACCTCCCTGATACCGAAGTACATGTCAAACTACTTCCTTAACGTAAATGACCGCCATAACCACAACACCAGGGGGTGCTCCACTAACCACGTTAAACCCAGATTCCGAACTAACAAAGGTCTTAACTCATTCTCTTTCTATGCCACATCAATGTGGAATGCGCTCCCAACAGGTATAAAAGAAAGGGCATCTCTATCCTCCTTCAAAACCGCAATAAAAGTTCACCTCCAGGCAGTTACAACCCTAAACTAACACCCTCCCCGGATTGCTAATAATCAAATGTAAACAATCAAATGCAGATACTTTTTCTTTTTCTTATGCCTTCTGATCTCTCTCTCTCTCTCTCTCTCTCTCTCTCTCTCTCTCTCTCTCTCTCTCTCTCTCTCTCTCTCTCTCTCTCTCTCTCTCTATGTCCACTACTTGATGTCCATATCCTATCCCCCCTCTCCGCACCCCTGATTGTAAATAATGTAAATAATTCAATGTGATTATCTTGTGTGATGACTGTATTATGATGATAGTATATATGATAGTATATATCTGTATCATGAATCAATTTAAGTGGACCCCGACTTAAACAAGTTGAAAAACTTATTCGGGTGTTACCATTTAGTGGTCAATTGTACGGAATATGTACTTAACTGTGCAACCTACTAATAAAAGTCTCAATCAATCTCACCCTCTGAGAAGGTTTATTAATGTTTTCTAATTGTGTACAAATAAAAGTAGGCTAACATAGCTAATATAGACACTTAAATCATGTGTTGTCGTCATTATAACACTTGTATAAGACTTTAAGTCATTTTGATAGTAGGCTAATATAACTAATACAGACACGTACATCATGTGTTGACTTCATTATATCACTTATAGAAGGCTTTTCATTTTTTGCGGCTCCAAACCAAATTGTTGGGTTTTTTTGGACCAAAATGGCTCTTTCAACATTTTGGGTTGCCGACCCCTGTGCTAGAGTAATAGGGAATTGCTGTTTCAGACCAAAATTGCGTTTTTGAGTAGGCTTCCGGAGACTTTTCTTACTACTCATATTCAACATGTCAACAGATTTTTATGATGCTTGGTGAAAGGGGCTTCAAAAATGTATAAGGGACCGTGCATTTTTGAGGCTCAAGGCCGAGACCTCCGTAAAAGACATACATTTGCAACATTTCACAAGTTTGGAGGTATAGGAAAGTTTTCAAAAAGGGATTAGTTTAGCTGGAAAATTATAATAAAAGCAATTTCAAGTGGCCAGCCCAGTGCTTGCTGCCAAGTCTCAACTGACCCCTCCACAGGAACCAAACCCACCCTCTGTGCATAACGTACGGCTTTTAAAGGCCTTTAAACGTACGGCTTCATTACAACCCGAGAGAACTGAAAATCAAATGGTACTTTGACGCTGGATTTTAACAGTCGCTTGTCTGCTGTAATTGGACTGGGCTCAGGTTTCATATGCGCATTCACCGAACCCTTCTTTAGTGAGAAATAAAATTGTGGGTTTTTTCAAATTCAAGACAAAGTTATATGACTTTGGTAACACTTTAGTATGGGGAACATATTCTAAGTAACAAAGACTTATTTTAGAGTTTTTTGGACACTAGGGCAACATATTCTAAGTATCAGACTTAATTTAGAGTTATTTGGTTAGGGCTAGGGTTAGAGGGTTAGGGTTATAATAAGGCCATGCCGAATAAGGCATTAATAAGTACTTAATAATGACTAGTTAAGAGCCAATATGTTACTAATTTGCATGTTAATAAGCAACTAATTAATGGTGAATATGTTCCCCATACTAAAGTGTTACCATGTTTTATTACTAGCTAACATTACCTAGCTAACATTACCTAGTGTGTGTGTGACAATCATTGGTACTTTATCTTTAATTAGTTGGCTAACGCTAATGCTGTAAACATCATATCAGGTTGCTGAAGAGAATGAGAAAGTTTAACTCATGTACAAATGTTTGCTAAGCTAGAAGCGGCATCATGAGTAGTTACAAAACGTTTGTACTTCCTGACCGCTCGTTATAAGTAAAAAGAGTAAAACAGATCTACAAAATAAATCTCTCAGTAAAGAACTGTAAGGAACTGCTATCGATGCTTTATTTCTTTATAAATGTGTTTTGTCAAAGTTAATACAATGTTTAAACTAACACTAATAGCTCAAATATGTAGCTTGCAAGGTTTGTGACACTAGCTAACATTAGCTGGCTAACGCTAATGTTGTCAACATAATATCAGGTTGCCGAAAAGAATATGAGAACATTTAGTTTGTGGACAAATGTTTGCTAAGCTAGAAGCGGCATCATGAGTAGTTACAAAACGTTTGTACTTCCTGACCGCTCGTTATAAGTAAAAAGAGTAAAACAAATCTACAAAATAAATATCTCAGTAAAGAACTGTAAGGAACTGCTATCGATGCTTTATTTCTTCATAAATGTGTTTTGTTAAAGTTAATACAATGTTTAAACTAACACTAATAGCTCAAATATGTAGCTTGCAAGGTTTGTGACACTAGCTAATATTAGCTGGCTAACGCTAATGTTGTCAACATAATATCAGGTTGCTGAAAAGAATATGAGAACATTTAGTTTGTGGACAAATGTTTGCTAAGCTAGAAGCGGCATCATGAGTAGTTACAAAACGTTTGTACTTCCTGACCGCTCGTTATAAGTAAAAAGAGTAACACAAATCTACAAAATAAATCTCTCAGTAAAGAACTGTAAGGAACTGCTATCAATGCTTTATTTCTTCATACATGTGTTTTGTTAAAGTTAATACAATGTCTAAACTAACACTAATAGGTCAAATATGTAGCTTGCAAGGTTTGTGACACTAGCTAACATTAGCTGGCTAACGCTAATGTTGTCAACATAATATCAGGTTGCCGAAAAGAATATGAGAACATTTAGTTTGTGGACAAATGTTTGCTAAGCTAGAAGCGGCATCATGAGTAGTTACAAAACATTTGTACTTCCTGACCGCTCGTTATAAGTAAAAAGAGTAACACAAATCTACAAAATAAATCTCTCAGTAAAGAACTGTAAGGAACTGCTATCGATGCTTTATTTCTTCATAAATGTGTTTTGTTAAAGTTTATACAATGTCTAAACTAACACTAATAGGTCAAATATGTAGCTTGCAAGGTTTGTGACACTAGCTAACATTAGCTGGCTAACGCTAATGTTGTCAACATAATATCAGGTTGCCGAAAAGAATATGAGAATATTTAGTTTGTGGACAAATGTTTGCTAAGCTAGAAGCGGCATCATGAGTAGTTACAAAACGTTTGTACTTCCTGACCGCTCGTTATAAGTAAAAAGAGTAAAACAGATCTACAAAATAAATCTCTCAGTAAAGAACTGTAAGGAACTGCTATCGATGCTTTATTTCTTTATAAATGTGTTTTGTCAAAGTTAATACAATGTTTAAACAATGTTTAAACTAACACTAATAGGACAAATATGTAGCTTGCAAGGTTTGTGACACTAGCTAACATTAGCTGGCTAACGCTAATGTTGTCAACATAATATCAGGTTGCCGAAAAGAATATGAGAACATTTAGTTTGTGGACAAATGTTTGCTAAGCTAGAAGCGGCATCATGATTAGTTACATAACGTTTGTACTTCCTGACTGCTCGTTATAAGTAAAAAGAGTAAAACAAATCCACAAAATAAATCTCTCAGTAAAGAAATGTAAGGAACTGCTATCGATGCTTTATTTCTTCATAAATGTGTTTTGTCAAAGTTTATACAATGTTTAAACTAACACTAATAGGTCAAATATGTAGCTTGCAAGGTTTGTGACACTAGCTAACATTAACTGGCTAACACTAATGTTGTCAACATAATATCAGGTTGCCGAAAAGAATATGAGAACATTTAGTTTGTGGACAAATTTTTGGTAAACTAGAAGCGGCATCATGAGTAGTTACAAAACGTTTGTACTTCCTGACCGCTCGTTATAAGTAAAAAGAGTAAAACAAATCTACAAAATAAATCTCTCAGTAAAGAACTGTAAGGAACTGCTATCAATGTTTTATTTCTTCATACATGTGTTTTGTTAAAGTTTATACAATGTTTAAACAATGTTTAAACTAACACTAATAGGTCAAATATGTAGCTTGCAAGGTTTGTGACACTAGTTAACATTAGCTGGCTAACGCTAATGTTGTCAACATAATATCAGGTTGCCGAAAAGAATATGAGAACATTTAGTTTGTGGACAAATGTTTGCTAAGCTAGAAGCGGCATCATGAGTAGTTACATAACGTTTGTACTTCCTGACTGCTCGTTATAAGTAAAAAGAGTTAAACAAATCTACAAAATAAATCTCTCAGTAAAGAACTGTAAGGAACTGCTATCGATGCTTTATTTCTTCATAAATGTGTTTTGTTAAAGTTTATACAATGTTTAAACTAACACTAATAGGTCAAATATGTAGCTTGCAAGGTTTGTGACACTAGCTAATATTAGCTGGCTAACGCTAATGTTGTCAACATAATATCAGGTTGCTGAAAAGAATATGAGAACATTTAGTTTGTGGACAAATGTTTGCTAAACTAGAAGTGGCATCATGAGTAGTTACAAAACGTTTGTACTTCCTGACCGCTCGTTATAAGTAAAAAGAGTAAAACAAATCTACAAAATAAATCTCTCAGTAAAGAACTGTAAGGAACTGCTATCAATGCTTTATTTCTTCATACATGTGTTTTGTTAAAGTTTATACAATGTTTAAACAATGTTTAAACTAACACTAATAGGTCAAATATGTAGCTTGCAAGGTTTGTGACACTAGCTAACATTAGCTGGCTAACGCTAATGTTGTCAACATAATATCAGGTTGCCGAAAAGAATATGAGAACATTTAGTTTGTGGACAAATGTTTGCTAAGCTAGAAGCGGCATCATGAGTAGTTACAAAACGTTTGTACTTCCTAACCGCTCGTTATAAGTAAAAAGAGTAAAACAAATCTACAAAATAAATCTCTCAGTAAAGAACTGTAAGGAACTGCTATCGATGCTTTATTTCTTCAAAAATGTGTTTTGTTAAAGTTAATACAATGTTTAAACAATGTTTAAACTAACACTAATAGGTCAAATATGTAGCTTGCAAGGTTTGTGACACTAACTAACATTAGCTGGCTAACGCTAATGTTGTCAACATAATATCAGGTTGCTGCAAAGAATATGAGAACATTGCTGTGTACAAATGTTTGCTAATCTAGAAGCGGTTAGTTACAAAAAACGTATACTTCCTGACAACTCAAACACATGTAAAGTCAAAAATAAATCCACAAAATAGTTCTCAGGAAAGATGGCCGACTGTACCACAGGAGGAACTACTATAGGCGCTTTATTTCTTCATATATATTTGGTAATGTATTCAATATTAAATGGTCAAAAATGTACCATTGTTATGATTAGGAAGCATCTTTTTGTGACCCTCGTCAGCTAGCTAGCTCTACTGCTGAAAACTTCATTTCCAAACAAACACTTTTGTGGGCTTCTTATTGACAGAATCCATCTAGTTTATGGATGTTTGTTCTCTGCGGAGCAGCCTTAAGGGCCAACGAGTCCTCCCCTCCCTGTGTTTTCCCCGCTCCCGCCCGCCCTGGACGCAGATTTATGGAGCCCAGGCTGTTCACAAAACGGCAGCTGGACCCCCCTCGCAGTTGGTTTAGTTGGATCAAAACTAAACCGGTCACCTTGGTGTGCTTTCTGCTTTCATTTACACAAAGCGCTACGTTGGCAGGCCGGCTTCCCGCGTGGAACAACAAGACATTCATTGTGGACTGAAATATCAGCGGCATTAAAGGCCTACTGAAAGCCACTACTAGCGACCACGCAGTCTGATAGTTTATACATCAATGATGAAATCTTAACATTGCAACACATGCCAATACGGCCGGGTTAACTTATAAAGTGACATTTTAAACTTCCCAGGAAACTTCCGCTTGAAAACGTCGCGGTATGATGACGTATGCATGTGACGTCACGAGGTCAAGGGAAGTGTTTGGACCCAATTCAAATACCTCTGTTTTCTTCCACAAAATTCCACAGTATTGTGGACATCTGTGTTGGTGAATCTTTTGCAATTTGTTTAATGGACAATGGAGACTGCAAATAAGAAAGTTGGAGGTGCGATCGGTGGAGCGGCGGACTCCAGCAACACCAACACCAGGAGGTTGTGTTGTGTTTTGAGCAGGATAGCAGACGCACTACGGTGAGTACGCCCGCCGCCGCATCTAAGTTAGCTTCTGTTTCTTTAGCTTCGCCAAGCTGAATATTATTAATCGTGTATTTACATGTTCATGGTTTAATAGTATTTTTGACCTTCTGTCTATCCATCCAGTCAGGGTTTTTTTTTATTTAGTTTTTATCTGCATTTGAGACTGATGCTATCACGTTGGCTACGTAGCTAGGTTAGCTTCTATTTTTTTAGCTTCGCAAAGCTGAATATTATTAATCGTGTATTTACATGTTCATGGTTTAATAGTATTTTTGATCTTCTGTCTATCCATCCAGTCAGGGTTTTTTTTAATTTAGTTTCTATCTGCATTTGAAACTGATGCTATCACGTTGGCTACGTGGCTAGGTTAGCTTCTATTTTTTTAGCTTCGCAAAGCTGAATATTATTAATCGTGTATTTACATGTTCATGGTTTAATAGTATTTTTTATCTTCTGTCTATCCATCCAGTCAGGGTTTTCTTTAATTTAGTTTCTATCTGCATTTGAGACTGATGCTATCACGTTGGCTACGTTGCTAGGTTAGCTTCTATTTTTTTAGCTTCGCAAAGCTGAATATTATTATTTGTTGATTTACATGTTCATGGTTTAATAGTATTTTTTATCTTCTGTCTATCCGTCCAGTCAGGGTTTTTTTTTATTTAGTTTTTATCTGCATTTGAGACTGATGCTATCACATTGGCTACGTAGCTAGGTTAGCTTCTATTTTTTTTTAGCTTCGCAAAGCTGAATATTATTAATCGTGTATTTACATGTTCATGGTTTAATAGTATTTTTGATCTTCTGTCTATCCATCCAGTCAGGGTTTTTTTTAATTTAGTTTCTATCTGCATTTGAGACTGATGCTATCACGTTGGCTACGTTGCTAGGTTAGCTTCTATTTTTTTAGCTTCGCAAAGCTGAATATTATTAATCGTGTATTTACATGTTCATGGTTTAATAGTATTTTTGATCTTCTGTCTATCCATCCAGTCAGGGTTTTTTTAAATTTAGTTTCTATCTGCATTCGAGACTGATGCTATCACGTTGGCTACGTAGCTAGGTTAGCTTCTATTTTTTTTAGTTTCGCAAAGCTGAATATTATTAATCGTGTATTTACATGTTCAGTCACTGTGAATGTCCATTTCGCGTTCTCGACTCTCATTTTCAAGAGGATATAGTATCTGAGGTGCTTTAAAATACAAATCCGTGATCCACAATAGAAAAAGGAGAGAGTGTGGAATCCAATGAGCCAGCTTGTACCTAAGTTACGGTCAGAGCGAAAAAAGATACGTCCATCACTGCCTCTCAAGTCCTTCACTGTAACGTTCCTCATCTACGAATCTTTCATCCTCGCTCAAATTAATGGGGTAATCATCACTTTCTCGGTCCGAATCTCTCTCGCTCCATTGTAAACAACGGGTAATTGTGAGGAATACTAGCTCCTGTGACGTCACGCTACTTCCGGTACAGGCAAGGCTTTTTTTTATCAGCGAGCAAAAGTTGCGAACTTTATCGTCGATTTTCTCTACTAAATCCTTTCAGCAAAAATATGGCAATATCGTGAAATGATCAAGTATGACACATAGAATGGATCTGCTATTCCCGTTTAAATAAAAAAAAAATCATTTCAGTAGGCCTTTAAAGTAAACAAGTTCTACTGGAGGCAGGGTAACAATTTCTATTGGACAAGGGTAGAGAGTTTTCGCCAACCTAAAGCCAACTTTATATCATGCAGGTTTTAGCGTTTTTGTGGTAAAAAAAAACCAACACAATTAATTTAATTGATTCAAAATGTGCTAAGGCTAACCTGGAACAAGGTTTTTTCCACCTGATTCTGTTAACATTTTGCCTCTTGTGACTACAAAGACAAAGCATTTAATTCTCATTTTGGAATGATTAGCATTGCTGCTAATCTGAAAGCCACACTGCAAAAACTGAAATCTATGTAAGATGAAATATTTCAAATAAGGGTGATATTTGCTTATTTTCTGTCTGATAACATAATTATTCTCACTAAGCAGATTTTATGTTAGAGTGTTTTACTTGTTTTAAGGGTTTTGATTCTTAAAGATGTCAGTAAGATATTACAGCTTGTTGCTGAGATTTGATGAGCTATATTGAGTAAAACATGCTTGAAACTAGAATATCAACTGTTGCAAAGCTGTGTCATCAACACTCACAAGTATAAAACTACTTTTTTTAAGTAATAATTTCTTATTTCAAGCACGAAAAAAAAAAATCATGACTTTGACACAATTGTGTCTCATAATTAAAACAGATGACAGCCAAATGGACTTTGCTGTTTTATTTTCGATGAAACAAGAGAAAACACGTACTCATATAGTAGTACAGTTGGCACAGTACAGTAAACTGACACTTAATATTTAAACATTTAACATGTGACATTTCTAACAATTTTGAACAGAAATAGTTCATGCACATTCAGATAAATTCTTCAAAATTACAATTAAAAATGTTTTGGCCGGGGGCCGGGCTGTATATATGCGCACTAATTGACTGAAAGAGCACGCACTTGGCGTGATGATGTCATGTTGTCGATGGAAAAATGCATTTTTAGACCATATGATTTGCCTGAGCGGCTAGGAGACCCCGAGAGTAACAAGCGCTTGCCTTGTGGAATTTCCATTAAGAACAATAAATTTGTTTTTAGCATAAGTTTGCTGGTTTCAAGAAATGTAATGCCGAGCGCATATCGTTATGTCAAGATAATGGCACTAGCATTTACTTCATTTAAGAATATTTTTCAACATATTGAGCAAAAAGTTCTCATATTTTTCTTTTCTACCAAGAAAAGTGCACTTGTTATTAGTGAGAATATACTTTTTGGGTTCATTGAGGTTAGCTAATTTTACTTGTTTTGGAAAGTCTTGACAAGCCAAATGTTCTTGTTCTATTGGCAGATAATTTTGCTTAGTTCAAGTAAAATACCCCTCATTTTTGTATTTTTTTTTCTTGTTTTTGAACACTGACTTTTTGCAGTGCAGACAGTGAAGTACACCAGCGTAGCATCTCTTATCCACACTCAAAAAGTTAACTATGGAATGTTACCTGTCCCCTTTATTCTTGTTAGCATTTCCTAGCATGCCAGGCATTCAGGTACAATTCTGTCTTTGATGTCCTTTTTGTATTTGACCACAGTCATGCAGTAGTTTGCATGACCATAACGGAAAGGCGGCATTGTCCGACTTTCCCACTCTGGAGGTGTCGTTTCAGGCCACCCAGAACTCCGTTCCCGTGTGGATGTAAGGCAGAAATGTTACAATAAAGTTAAAAGTTAAAGGTAAAGTCCCAACAATAGTCACACACACACTAGGTGTGGTGAAATTACCCTCTGCATTTGACCCATACCCTTGTTCACCCCCTGGGACGTGAGGGGAGCAGTGAGCAGCAGCGGTGGTCGCGCTCGGGAATCATTTTGTGGATTTAAATCCCAATTCCAACCCTTGATGCTGAGTGCCAAGCAGGGAGGCAATGGGTCCCATTTTTATAGTCTTTGGTATGACTCGGCCGGGGTTTGAACTCACGACCTTCCAGTCTCAGGGCGGACACTCTAACCACAAGGCCACTGAGCAATAATAATAATAATTTACCGTTGCCACCAAAAAACGTTCCCGTGTGGACAGGGTCTACACCTACTCAGTGGCCTAGTGGTAGTGAAGCATGTTTAGCTATTCCTCGTCCTGCATGGATGATACTTGTAAGAAACGTACTTTATTCGTCGACATAGAGGCGAGGATTAGTGATTTAGAAGATGCTAAAACACTGTCGACTGCGGATGGATGTTAGCTGCTAGCTAGCTAGCCATGTTTTAAAGCACGTCTTCCTGAGGGTGTTTCAGTGTTATAACTTCACCTTTATCTTTACTTTTTAGGCCAAAATGCATCTATTCTCCATTTTCTTTCTACACACTGTGTCTGCTTATACTGTAAGTACTCAGTGATTGTGTGCTGCCGAACATGCTCCTCTGCTCGTAAAACCAGCAATGTCACGACGTGATGACGTGCCGTCATGCCCGTTAAAAAAAAAAAGATTAAAAAAATGGGGAACCAGTACTTTTCAAACAGAGTATAGTACCGTTTTTTATTCATTAGTACCGTGATACTATACTAGTACCGGTATACCGTACAACCCTACTCCAGAAGTAGTTTAATGGAGTCCAAAAGCAGGAGAGCTGACCTCATTAATAACTGTCACGTCCTGATCGTATGTCAAACATCCCTTTTTTTCCCTTCTAAAACATTTGTGGGTCTTAGCCACGGGGTGTCTTCTCCTTCTTCTGTGTGGGTTATTAAGAAGGCAGGAGAGCCAAAACCACAAAGCCACAAGTCACTACGTCTTAGCATCCCTGCGCTCGGGAGGCTTTAAGGCTTTAGCGAGTTATGAGAAGTTGTTTCGAGAGATGAGACGTCTCTACGGGGGGAGAGCACGGTGGGAAAGACGCCACACACGGACCGAGGCGGGTGGTAACAACAACTTTTGGAATGCTGCGTTTACTTCAGTTTTTAGTGTCTCCATTCTGCTGCACTTTTTAGACTAAAACCACATGAATGTCCGTCCTTTCTTTTTGACACTTTCACCCTGGAAGTGGATATCGAGATATTACCGTATTTTTCGGACTATAAGTCGCAGTTTGTTTCATAGTTTGGCCGGGGGTGCGACTTATACTCAGGAGCGACTTATGTGTGAAGTTATTAACACATTAGCGTAAAATATCAAATAATATTATTGATCTCATTCATGTAAGAGACTAGACGTATAAGATTTCATGGGATTTAGCGATTAGGAGTGACAGATTGTTTGGTAAACGTATAGCATGTTCTATATGTATTGTGCATTTTCGGCCGGTGCGACTTATACTCCAGTGCGACTTATACTCCAATGCGACTTATATATGTTTTTTTCCTTCTTTATTATGCATTTTCGGGCGGTGCGACTTATACTCCAGTGCCACTTATATATGTTTTTTTCCTTTTTTATTGTGCATTTTCGGGCGGTGAGACTTATACTCCGGTGCGACTTATACTCCAGTGCGACTTATATATGTTTTTTACCTTCTTTATTGTGCATTTTCGGGCGGTGCGACTTATACTCCAGTGCGACTTATACATGTTTTTTTCCTTCTTTATTATGCATTTTCGGCCGGTGCGATTTATACTCCGGTGCGACTTATACTCCAGTGCGACTTATACATGTTTTTTTCCCTTCTTTATTATGCATTTTCGGCCGGTGCGATTTATACTCCAGTGCGACTTATATATGTTTTTTTCCTTCTTTATTATGCATTTTCGGGCGGTGAGACTTATACTCTGGTGCGACTTATACTCCAGTGCGACTTATATATGTTTTTTACCTTCTTTATTGTGCATTTTCGGGCGGTGCGACTTATACTCCGGTGCGACTTATATATGTTTTTTACCTTCTTTATTGTGCATTTTCGGGCGGTGCGACTTATACTCCAGTGCGACTTATACATGTTTTTTTCCTTTTTTATTATGCATTTTCGGCCGGTGCGATTTATACTCCGGTGCGACTTATACATGTTTTTTTCCTTCTTTATTATGCATTTTCGGCCGGTGCGATTTATACTCCAGTGCGACTTATGCTCCAGTGCGACTTATATATGTTTTTTTCCTTCTTTATTATGCATTTTTGGGCGGTGAGACTTATAGTCTGGTGCGACTTATACTCCAGTGCGACTTATATATGTTTTTTACCTTCTTTATTGTGCATTTTCGGGCGGTGCGACTTATACTCCAGTGCGACTTATACGTGTTTTTTTCCTTCTTTATTATGCATTTTCGGCCGGTGCGATTTATACTCCAGTGCGACTTATGCTCCAGTGCGACTTATATATGTTTTTTTCCTTCTTTATTATGCATTTTCGGGCGGTGAGACTTATACTCTGGTGCGACTTATACTCCAGTGCGACTTATATATGTTTTTTTCCTTCTTTATTATGCATTTTCGGCCGGTGCGACTTATACTCCGGTGCGACTTATACTCCAGTGCGACTTATATATGTTTTTTTCCTTCTTTATTATGCATTTTCGGCTGGTGCGACTTATACTCCGGTGCGACTTATATATGTTTTTTTCCTTCTTTGTTGTGCATTTTCGGCCGGTGCGACTTATACTCCGGTGCGACTTATATATGTTTTTTTCCTTCTTTATTATGCATTTTCGGCCGGTGCGACTTATACTCCGAAGCGACTAATACTCCGAAAAATACGGTACTTCGAGGTTGGTAAGCACAACCAGAATTAATCCGTACATTAGGCGCACCAGGTTACCAAGCACACTGTCAATTTTTGAGAGAGTCCGAAATATACGATATTCCAAGATTTTTTTTTTTTTTTTATAAAAAAAAGAGGATTACTTACCAGGATTACATTTTAAAATCAAACGCAGACACATCTGGAGTTGTCATGATCTGTGGTCTGGATTATGTTTTTGTTATTTTCTGTTTGTTTTGGACTCATTTAGTTCCTGTTTGCGCTCCCTTGTTTGTTTACCGTATTTTTCGGAGTATAAGTCGCACCGGCCGAAAATGCATAATAAAGAAGGAAAAAAACATATATAAGTCTAATTTTTTGGGGAAATTGTATTTATTTGATAAAACCCAACACCAGGAATAGACATTTGAAAGGCAATTTAAAATAAATAAAGAATAGTGAACAGCAGGCTGAATAAGTGTACGTTATATGAGGCATAAATAACCACCTGAGAACGTGCCAGATATGTTAACGTAACATATTATGGTAAGAGTCATTCAAATAACTATAACATATAGAACATGCTATACGTTTACCAAACAATCTGTCACTCCTAATCGCTAAATCCCATGAAATCTTATACGTCTAGTCTTTTACGTGAATGACATCAATAATATTATTTGGTATTTTACGCTAATGTGTTAATCATTTCACACATAAGTCGCTCCCCCGGCCAAACTATGAAAAAAACTGCGACTTATAGTCTGAAAAATACGGTAGTTACCATGGCGACTTATTAGTTTCACCTGCCTCATGTGTTCCGGACACGCACCTGCTCTTATTAAGAGACTATTATTTAAGCCTGTCTTTGCCAGTTAGTCGGGCTGGCGACATTGCTCTTTTCATGCTTGTTTCATGCCATTGCTTCATTCATGCCGCAGTTTCATGCCATTGCTTCATTCATGCCATAGTTTGGTTAGTTGTTTTCTATGTCCATAGTTCAGTCTAAGTGTTAGCGTATGTTTCCTGCGTTAAGTTTTATGTTCCTTAGCCTCTCGTGCAATCGGCACGCTTTCCTTTTGTTTTAATTCCTGTCTTTTGTCCTTTGTAGTTAGATTAATAATAAATATTGTTACGATCGGGTTGCATGATGATGCAGGGTATGTTCTCCCAGGTTGCAAAGGACGAATCCGGACAGGACTTGCAGGTAAGGACTTGATTTAATAGTAAAACAACACAAAAACAGGTACAAAACAGAAAACAAACCGACTGGATAAGGTGCCGAGTGCACCGGAAGTTAAGGCTACAACTTAGCACAGACTAAGATCACTAGCAGGGACTAGGACACAACAAAAACTCACGTAACAGTCGCGTGACGCAAATAAAGAAGCCAGACCGACTGACTGGAAAAGGCAGGCTTAAATAATGTCAGTGATTGCAAACAGGTGAGTGTCCGGAACACAAGCGGCAGGTGAAAATAATAAGTAGCTATGGAAACCAACTCAGAGGTCCACAAACAGGAACTAAAGGAGTCCAAAACTAACAGAAAAACCCAAGGAACTCGAAAAACCCAAACAGAACATGATCCGGGCAGCGGATCACAACAAAATATGTTCCTACCTGCTACCTTTGTTCAGAAAAGTCCGATTGTATCCCGGGAGAACAATCCTCGCAGTAAGCTGCGAAAATTCCCTCGTCGTGACAGGAGTAAGCACACTTTGAGACACTTTACGACATAACACTGAATTCCACAATTGAACTAACCATGAAAATTTACCGGAAACTTTCTGGGAATTTTTCGAAAAATTGCTCTGCAACCTCATTCACACGGGATCTGAAAATTGGCGGATAAGAAACAGAATTTAGGAATTGCTAATTGCTAAAAATTTGCGTTTTAAACGGGTGCTGTTCAGCCTATGTTACTGCTCCGGTACCACCTCAGTTGTTGATTCGTGACAAGATTCTGTCTAATGATCAAGACTACAGTTTTCCATATTTAGGATTTCATGGTGAACTAGTCTGAGATGCCAAAGCCCCCTGGGAAAACTGGATTGTGGAAAGAATAACGACGGCGGGAGAAATAAATAATTGGTGAAACTATAAATAGTTCTTAATCAGTAGCTTTGGATTTTAGACTCTCGGTCTCTGTGATGTCGCAGCGGACTATTATTAGAGCAGATGATTGATGGAAGCCAAGACATATTGCATCCAACGTCTAAAACAGTCCTAATAAAGAGGGCGCGAGTGAATCAATGACATTGTGTGTCTAAATGCGACACCATGACGCCCCCCTGTCCAGACTACCTACTGTTGCAGCCATGTGTCGTGTACACCAGGACTCTGAGTGAACGCATCCATTCGTCACGCACAGTGGGCCGCGTATAAATATCCGCGGCCCACTTAACTTATGGGTTTGTGTTGTCACATTTGCAAAGCTGCACTTGTCAAAAAGTAAGTTGTGTTTGCGTGGACGCTTTGCTCGAGGGGCGGGAGAGTGCTGGTTGGTGGTGGTGGCAGTGGTGGGGGGGGGTTTCTCAACATTGTTGGGATGCTGATGGGGTGGCACGTGGGGCCGGTCGCAGGGCAGGCGGATCTTCGCCGGGATTCGCAGCTTTATCGCCGGGGTAGACCGGCCGGCAGCTGAGTACACACGGTGGTCTGCCAGGGATGGCGCTAAAGGGGCTTTGGTGCTGGGCGGCATGGGTCAGAGGGCTCAAGAGAGGGGTGCCCCAGGGACGGTAATAAAGCTAAGATATAAATGGGCAGTGTACATGATAACATTTTCAACGCTATTTAACTACTTTCGAAGGGGAACTGCACTTTTTTTTTGGAATTAGTAATGTTATTATAAGCGCTAACGCAGACAAACTATTTCTAGCAGCGCCGTGATCACTAGCTTATGTGGCTATGTTGACATTAGGGATGTCACGGTCATACTTGCAACCCTCCCAAATTTTCCGGGAGACTCCCGAATTTCAGT
The DNA here is from genome assembly GCF_033978785.1 of Entelurus aequoreus. NCBI lineage: Eukaryota > Metazoa > Chordata > Actinopteri > Syngnathiformes > Syngnathidae > Entelurus > Entelurus aequoreus. The sequence continues at coordinate 74,777,804 of NC_084740.1, forward strand.
CTCCCGGGACAACCATTCTCCCGAATTTCTCCCGATTTCCAGCCGGACAACAACCCTCCAGGTCCATGCAGACCTGAGTGAGGACAGCCTGTCGTCACGTCCGCTTTTCCTCCATATAAACAGCGTGCCGGCCCAGTCGCGGTATAACATCTACGGCTTTTAGAGAGTGCACAACTGCACACACAACAAGAAGGAGACGAAGCAGAAGAACGAAGAAGAGACAGTCATGGCGAAGACGAGTAAGAAGAAGAAGTACGCTTGCAAGTTCCAAAATGATTGGAAACAAGAATTTCAGTTCACCCGGGACAGCTCGAAGGGGAAGGGGTATGCTGCCTGCAAATTTTGTAGATCAGACTTCTCCATTGAACACGGTGGCCGAATGGATAAAATCACTCATGAACGGTCAGAGAAGCACAAGGCGGCGGCAACGCAGCACCGGTCACAGCCCAGTATTATGGGCCACCTTGCTAAATGGAGACCCGAGGGTGTAACACAGGGGTCACCAACCTTTTTGAAACCAAGAGCTACTTCTTGGGTACTGATTAATACGAAGGGCTACCAGTTGGATACACACCTCAATAAATTGCCAGAAATAGCCAATTTGCTCAATTTACCTTTAACTCTATGTTATTATTAATAATTAATGATATTTACACTTAATTGAACGGTTTAAAAGAGGAGAAAATACGGAAAAAAATGACAATTACATTTTGAAACATAGTTTATCTTCAATTTCGACTCTATAAAATTCAAGATTCAACGGAAAAAAAGAAGAGAAAAACTAGCTAATTCAAATCTTTTTGAAAAAATTAAAAAAAGAATTTATGGAACATCATTAGTAATTTTTCCTGATTAAGATTCATTTTAGAATTTTGATGACATGTTTTAAATAGGTTAAAATCCAATCTGCACTTTGTTAGAATATATAACAAATTGGACCGAGCTGTATTTCTAACAAAGACAAATCATTATTTCTTCTAGATTTTCCAGAACAAATTTTTTAAAATAAATTAAAAAGACTTTGAAATAAGATTTAAATTTCATTCTACAGATTTTCTAGATTTGCCAGAATATTTTTTTTGAATTTTAATCATAATAAGTTTGAAGAAATATTTCACAAATATTCTTCGTCGAAAAAACAGAAGCTAAAATGAAGAATTAAATCAAAATTTATTTATTATTATTTACAATAAAAAAATAAATTTACTTGAACATTGATTTAAATTGTCAGGAAAGAAGAGGAAGGAATTTAAAAGGTAAAAAAGGTATATGTGTTTAAAAATCCTAAAATCATTTTTAAGGTTGTATTTTTTCTCTAAAATTGTCTTTCTGAAAGTTATTAGAAGCAAAGTTAAAAAATGTATGCATTTATTTAAACAAGTGAAGACCAAGTCTTTAAAAGATTTTCTTGGATTTTCAAATTCTATTTGAGTTTTGTCTCTCTTAGAATTAAAAATGTCGAGCAAAGCGAGACCAGCTTGCTAGTAAATAAATAAAATTTAAAAAATAGAGGTAGCTCACTGGTAAGTGCTGCTATTTGAGCTATTTTTAGAACAGGCCAGCAGGCTACTCATCTGGTCCTTACGGGCTACCTGGTGCCCGCGGGCACCGCGTTGGTGACCCCTGGTGTAACATATGCCGAGACAAAGATGGCTATGCTGATAGCTGCAAGCAACATCCCGTTCTCATTTGCGGATGTTTTCAACAAATCCGTGAAGGATATTTTTCCAGATTCAGAGATTGCTCGCCAGTACTCAAATGGCAGAACAAAGGCTACTCAAATAGTGAAAGGTAAGTGTTTTTTTTTTTAAAGTAAGCAGCAAGTGCAGTACAGTTAGTAGATCAACTGTGTTTTCATTACTGTTTATTTGATAGGTACCCCCCGGATCCGCCCACCCAGACCCCGCCCAATCTCCCAAATTCGGAGGTCTAAAGGTTGGCAAGTATGGTCACGGTATGAACATTTCTTATCACGTTTATTGTGACCAAAATCGTCACGGTTTTCATTATTATCGCGGTATTTTTAGACGTGCTCAACATTTCCAAAAAGTGCCAATACTGAAATCTGAAGCAAAAGAGCAACACATTCCAAAATGATTTTCTTTGTCGGAGAAACGTTAAATAATAACACTGTTCCATGGACTTGAAATAGAAATTGAATGTGCACATGAAAGCAACACAAGCATTATAAACAAAGTAGTATGGCAGAAACATAATAATAACACATAAATACAAATTGAAAATTGTGCAAGATGGAACCTCATAAGAGGTAAACAAATAAAACAAATGTAAGAATTGTGAAAGATGGCACCTAGTGGCCATAAGACGTAACTGCACTTTTTGTCTATATCGATAAAAATAGTGTTCATATAAAATCTAGTCTTACAATTAGGACTGCATGATTATGGCCAAAAAATAATCACAATTATTAATCAGGATTATTCATTATGTTTGGTAAAGCAGTGTTGGGGTGTGAACGCGACGACATCATTTAATTTGTAAGGCTAGAGGTACCGGTAAACATGATCTATATATTTAAAGACACATATGTTTTTTTGTTCATTAATAGTATCAACGTGTCATCTTTTTCTCATTGCATGATGCCTTTATCTCCGTTTTAACATTTTGATAGAGAAAAGTATTTTTTTTCTAATTATGCACATGTGCATGTACTAATGTGTGTACATGTACATGCTGTAACGGGACAGATCCATTTAGAGTTGGAGCAGAAATATGTCAAAAAGGAATTAACTATACACCATCAAACATTAACAACATGCTGTGTCACATGGATGTTTAAAGGCCTACTGAAATGAAATGTTTGTATTTAAACGGGGATAGCAGATCCATTCTATGTGTCATACTTGATCATTTCGCGATATTGCCATATTTTTGCTAAAAGGATTTAGTATAGAACAACGACGATAAAGTTCGCAACTTTTGGTCGCTGATAAAAAAAAAGCCTTGCCTATACCGGAAGTAGCGTGACGTCACAAGAGCTAGTATTCCTCACAATTCCCCGTTGTTTACAATGGAGCGAGAGAGATTCGGACCGAGAAAGCGACGATTACCCCATTAATTTGAGCGAGGATTAAAGATTTGTGGATGAGGAACGTTAGAGTGAAGGACTAGAGTGTAGTGAAGGGCGTATCTTTTTTCGCTCTGACCGTAACTTAGGTACAAGGTTTCATTGGATTCCACACTCTCTCCTTTTTCTATTGTGGATCACGAATTTGTATTTTTAACCACCCCGGATACTATATCCTCTTGAAAATGAGAGTCGAGAACGCGAAATGGACATTCACAGTGACTTTTATCTCCACGACAATACATCGGTGAAGCTCTTTAGCTACAGAGCTAACGTGATAGCATCAGGTTTAAATGCAGATAGAAACAAAATACAAAAAAACCCTGACTGGAAGGATAGACAGAAGATCAACAATACTATTAAACCATGGACATGTAAATACACGGTTAATAATTTCCAGCTTGGCGAAGCTTAACAATGCTGTGTTGCTAACGACGCCATTGAAGCTAACTTATCAACCGGACCTCACAGAGCTATGCTAAAAACATTAGCTCTCCACCTACACCAGCCAGCCCTCATCTGCTCATCAACACCCGTGCTCACCTGCGTTCCAGCGATCGACGGTGCGACGAAGGACTTCACCCGATCACAGATGCGGTCGGCGAGACGGAGGAAGTTAAGGTGAGTTCGGCGGCTAACGCGTCTGCTATCCATCTCTGTCTTCCTGGTTGTGTTGCTGTAGTCCGCAGCTAATACACCGATCCCACCTACAACTTTCTTTTTTGCAGTCTCCATTGTTCATTAAACAAATTGCAAAAGATTCACCAACACAGATGTCCAGAATACTGTGGAATTTTTCGATGAAAACAGAGTATGGTGACACATTGGGTCCGAATACTTCCGTTGCCGTCGTGACGTCACGCGCATACGTCATCATACATAGACGTTTTCAAGCGGAAGTTTCCCGGGAAATTTAAAATGGCACTTTATAAGTTAACCCGGCCGTATTGGCATGTGTTGCAATGTTAAGATTTCATCATTGATATATAAACTATCAGACTGCGTGGTCGCTAGTAGTGGCTTTCAGTAGGCCTTTAAAGTCATTTTTCATAGTAATAAAAAAACATTGTTTACTTTTTGATATCAATATAAAACACAAAGCAGTTTGACTAATGAAGATCAAATCTAATTAGCAAGATGTGTTCTTCCCCAACAACACCATGTGGTTGAGTGCGACAGTTTGGCCAAATAAACAGGAGTGACACCTCTCGCATTTAATACACAATCGTCGTACCTCAGCGTGTTGATACTTCAGTCTGTGTTCAATTCGATGAGATGACAAAACATTTGAGCTAGTGTTGATGTTATCTGACCACTGACAACGTTAGCAGTTAAATAAAGGACAAGTGATCATGCCAGTAAACAAACTAAAGACTTTACTGTATAAAGAAGTTGTGACAACGTTCAGGACACATCGCCTGCAGCATGTTTCCTCACCTCATTAACTCTCAGTCACAGCAGGTGAGAGGACGCAGTGTTGAGAAAATGAAAGCAACATCAAATATTTTCGTCCTTCGCTGAATACTTTTAGGTGCGAGACAAATGCGTCTGTCTCCAATATTGTCCACACCTGTCGCACTCGCCATCTTGCAGCAGTGGGCTCTTAAAAGCACGCCAAGATTCTACACTACGGAAGTGAAGCGATGGAAATAAAGTGAAACGAAGCGTTCGGCTCCCTTTACTCCGAGGGAAAATCTCCTGGAGCGAGGTCCGTGTAGTTGCTTTGCGCCGTGTTTTGTCGAGCAAAACGCCGCTGGTGGCGATATCGTTTCCAGGAAGTAAGCAGTGTTGCCTAAAATGCATTAATAAATTACGGTTTTTCAATCATTACAAATTTAAACGGTATTACATTCACTGTACAAACACAGATATACACATAATGTACATATACAAGTACATATGCACACATACACTCATGCACATAATCACGTTTCATCAAACATATATTAATGTTGTTGCCCTAGGGCAGGGGTCACCAACGCGGTGCCCGCGGGCACCAGGTAGCCCGTAAGGACCAGATGAGTAGCCCGCTGGCCTGTTCTAAAAATAGCTCAAATAGCAGCACTTACCAGTGAGCTGCCTCTATTTTTTAAATTGTATTTATTAAGCTGGTCTCGCTTTGCTCGACATTTTTAATTCTAAGAGAGACAAAACTCAAATAGAATTTGAAAATCCAAGAAAATCTTTTAAAGACTTGGTCTTCACTTGTTTAAATAAATGCATACATTTTTTTACTTTGCTTCTTATAACTTTCAGAAAGACAATTTTAGAGACAAAATACAACCTTAAAAATGATTTTAGGATTTTTAAACACATATACCTTTTTTACCTTTTAAATTCCTTCCTCTTCTTTCCTGACAATTTAAATCAATGTTCAAGTAAATTTATTTTTTTATTGTAAAGAATAATAAATACATTTTGATTTAATTCTTCATTTTAGCTTCTGTTTTTTCGACGAAGAATATTTGTGAAATATCTTCAAACTTATTATGATTAATTAAATTTGATTTATTTACTAGCAAGCTGGTCTCGCTTTGCTCGACATTTTTAATTCTAAGAGAGACACAACTCAAATAGTATTTGAAAATCCAAGAAAATATTTTAAAGACTTGGTCTTCACTAACTGACAAAGAAACAGATAACAGATTTGGTGTCCAGTTCAAAGTGTGACATGATTTATTTAAAAATTTGAGAGTTGACTTTTGTATTTTACATCAATCAATCAATCACATGAGTTATTATTTGTACAAACATGGTGCAAAGTAATTCATGATTTGTTCAAAAATGTTAGTGGCTAGCTAGTTAAAATGGGATATTGTGATTTCACAAGACTGTCTTAGAAGTGATCATTTGAAAATGTTCAATTTGAAAAATGTGCACTTAGAGAAAATATAAAAATAAAGTGTTGCATATTAATATTTATCTGTTTCTATATATATTTATTGTGAGAAATCATTAAGATGATCAGTGTTTCCACAAAGATAAATATCATTAATTATTAATAATAACATAGAGTTAAAGGTAAATTGAGCAAATTGGCTATTTCTGGCAATTTATTTAAGTGTGTATCAAACTGGTAGCCCTTCGCATTAATCAGTACCCAAGAAGTAGCTCTTGGTGTCAAAAAGGTTGGTGACCCCTCCCCTAGGGTAAACTGGGTATAACAAATGGCACTCTGACAAAGCTTAACCTATTGTTACTATAACAATCTACAAGGTTAATGTAGGTTGCTTCTCTTTCTTCCCCCCCATTTTTCTGCATTCTTTCGTATCCAAAGTTGTCATTACGTATATGTATTGTTGCATTTGAACAACTGTATTGTTGATAATGAAGGTAAAGTATTGGTATTGTTCATTATCAATAGCGCTATTTCTATTGGTATTTGTATTGCTCCATTTTTAGTGTAATAAAGCTCATTGTCATTTCTGTATTATTTTTTATTTTCGCTAACTGCTTATTTGCTATTACTTTTACCATCATATTTGTACATGTCGTATTTGCTGATGTTGCTCTATTGTTGTTGTTGTTGTTGTGTTTGCTGTTGTTGTTTTTGTCTCTCTGTCTAATCCCCCTCTTGTCCCCACAATTCCCCCCTCTGTCTTCCTTTTTTTCTCTTTCTATCCCCTCCTGCTCCGGCCCGGCTGCACCAAATGATAATATAAATACATTTAATAAAGTCAAATACAAATAAGGCAACAAGAGAAGTATCCTACACTTCTCTTTTGTAAAGTACATCTGAACAGCCGATACGGGCATCTACATCTGCTATATGATTTGCCTGAGAAGCTGGACAGGACATAAAAAAAACAAAAACAAAAAAAAACGGTATTACTAACCGTCTGTGTATCGTTATATCGTTTACCGTTACATCCCTAGTTGACATCATCGGCTAGTGATCTGCTTCCTCGCCTCGGTGCTCGTGAAAGTTAATCTTAGATCATACATCATGCCTCTCACCTTGATAGTTGAAGGGTGAGGATGTAATCCGACAAGTTGGTACACTTTGACAGCCAATTTAGACCTGGTAATGGCGAGAAAGACACAAAATGAAGCTTGATTCTACCCTCATTTTCCTTGAAGGATTATGAGTCACTCTTCATCTAAAAGGGAGTATAACAAAATTCTATGTTATAGTAATCTAGTTCTGATGTCATAGATTTAACTGCTGGATGATGATAAATGTTAAAATGTCCCTTAAAACAATGCTTGTTACAGTTAATAATGGTTTTCTATGTACATTATTTCCTGCGAGTGTTAGAACAGTTTCCTTTGGATGACAGTTAAAAAATGATACTTTGAAACACTGCATCTGTTACAGATAACAGTTTTGTAATGGCGACTGTTTGACCCTGAAACAGATTATCTCTATGTCCATTATTTCCTGCGAGTGTTAGAACAGTGTCCTGTAAGAGACTGTTTTGTATACTAAAGTTTCCTTTGGATGACAGTTAAGTAATGATACTTTGAAACACTGCATCTGTTACAGTTAACAGTTTGACCCTGGAACAGTTTATTTTTAAATTTCCCTTATTTCCTTTAGTAGTTTGACATGTTGCACCTCAGAAGTAACAGTTGACAATGTTAATATGTACCTTATAACATGCCTGCATGACGGCTTCGGTGTTAAGGTGGCTCATAAAGGTTTCTGACCGTGATTTTCAATAAAGGTTTGAATCAGCCAAATTCGTAACTATTCCAAAGGCCCTTACCGAAGTGACACCGCCAACTATTGGCTTGGCCCGCTTTCACAGGTTGGCGTGACTAGGGATTTTTTCTGAGAAGGAGTTGTTTGCACTGCAAAAAGTCAGTGTTCAAAAACAAGAAAAAATCATACAAATATTAGGGGTATTTTATTTGAACTAAGCAAAATTATCTGCCAATAGAACAAGAAAATTTGGCTTGTCAAGACTTTCCAAAACAAGTCAAATTAGCTAACCTCAATTAACCCAAAAAATACCTTAAAATAAGTATATTCTCACTAATAACAAGTGCACTTTTCTTGGTAGAAAAAAAAGAGACCTTTTTTGCTGAATATGTTGAAAAATATTCTTAAATGAAGTACATGCTAGTGCCATTATCTGGACATAATGATATGCGCTCGGCATTACATTTCTTGAAACCAGCAAACTTATACTAAAAACTAATTTATTGTTCTTAATGGAAAGGCAACAAGGCAAGCGCTTGTTACTCTCGGGGTCTCCTAGCCGCTCAGGCAAATCATATGGTCTAAAAATGCATTTTTCCGTCGATAACATGATATCATCGCGCCGAGTGCGTGCTCTTTCAGTCAATTAGTGCGCATATATACAGCCCGGCCCCCGGCCTAAATGTTTTTAATTGTAATTTTGAGGAATTTATCTGAATGTGCATGAACTATTTCTGTTCAAAATTGTTTGAAATGTCACATTTTAAATGTTTAAATATTAACTGTCATTAATTTTTTTAGTTGATGTAGATGCCCATATAGGCTGTTCAGATTTACTTTACAAAAGAGAAGTGTAGGATACTTCTTTTGTTGCCTTATTTGTATTTGACCACTACTGTTTTCTGTTTATTTGTTACTGACTGTGGCAGGACACCTCTGCCTCTGTTTCACTTTATGTTGCTGGTAAATAATATGGTTGTAGTAGTAGGCTAAAGTTGAATTATTTAGTATGCACTAATTAAAGGGGCAGAGATTTAAGAGACATTTTAGCTTTTATATTTTATAAGATATATTTTTTGTAAGAACCACAATTAATAAATATATATCAGTGAATAACGTATTGTTCAAATCTGTATATAAATATGTACATAAAGTGTTGTAATTATATTATGGATGGATGGATGAATGGATGGACGTTTAAAACAAAACTGTTATTATTAATTAGTAAGTATACATTTTTTGAGCCTTTTTAGAGAAAATCATATCATTGTAGTAAATTATGCAAATTACTCGATGATGTCATGGTGACCACGCCCATAGCCACGCCCCCACCGCCACAGGTATCTTGGCAGTTTATGGGAAACACTGATTTTCTATTGTTTCATTGAAAATAAAACAGCAAAGTCCATTTGGCTGTCATCTGTTTTAATTATGAGACACAATTGTGTCAAAATCATGATTTATTTATTTTTCATGCTTGAAGTAAGAAATGATTACTTTAAAAAAGTAGTTTTATACTTGTGAGTGTTGATGACACAGCTTTGCAACAGTTGATATTCTAGTTTCAAGCATGTTTTACTCAATATAGCTCATCAAATCTCAGCAACAAGCTGTAATATCTTACTGAGATCATTTAGGACCAAAACCCTTAAAACAAGCAAAAGACTAACATACATTCTGCTTCGTGAGAAGAATTATCTTATTAGACAGAAATATCCCCCTTATTTGAGATATTTAATCCTACTTAGATTTCAGTTTTTGCAGTGTGCTTGTCTTTCCCAAGGACACCATCGTGGTCCTGTATGAGTTGTTCCTCTCAGTCGGTTCACGTCATGATGTTCTATTCACCCCCCCTCTTCCCTCCACCTCACCTCCCTCCATTGTTTCACCAGCTTTTAATAAACTAAAGGGCAGATTCCAGGCTGGAATGAGGCAAGGGGGGGTTGGAGGGGTACAGACCCATAGACCTGTCCTACACTCACACACACACACACACACACACCGATACACAGTTTGGCATGTGGAGTGCCAAGCTCTTCAACTGTTCGCTGACGCCAGCTCCCGACACACACATTACGCTAGCCTCCTAAAAGCTAAGCTCCTCACTAAATATATCCCCCAGTGGAGATAAGACAAACAGTGCGTTCGCTCCATGACAGGCATCCCTGCCAGCTCAGCGTCTGTTGTACTTTTCGCTTCTCCGTTGTTGTTATTTATCCTGATTGTTCCTCATATCTATTTCTGGCTGCGTCATGGAGATATGCTGCCATACTGTAGCCACAGGGGTCCTCAATCCACTTTCTCTCTCTCTCTCTCCTCCTCATGGCACAGTACAGTGTGTATAAAACATGCACTAAGCTGCAGCCGAAGCTCAACAATAAGTTTGTTTTATCGCACGACACCAGGTTGAGGCTCAGGTTGTGTCTTTGATGAGACATCATATTTACAATATGATGACGAACACGGTCATAATGGGTGCACTCTGAATTGATTGATTGATTGAGACTTTTATTAGTAGGTTGCACAGTGAAGTACATATTCCGTACAATTGACCACTAAATGGTAACACCCGAATAAGTTTTTCAACTTGTTTAAGTCGGGGTCCACTTAAATTGATTCATGATACAGATATATACTATCATATATACTATCATCATAATACAGTCATCACACAAGATAATCACATTGAATTATTTACATTATTTACAATCAGGGGTGTGGGGGGGGGTAGGATATGGACATCAAGTAGTGGACATAGAGAGAGAGAGAGAGAGAGAGAGAGAGAGAGAGAGAGAGAGAGAGATCAGAAGGCATAGGAAAAAGTATCTGCATTTGATTGTTTACATTTGATTATTAGCATTTGATTATTAGCAATCCGGAGAGGGTGTTAGTTTAGGGTTGTAGCTGCCTGGAGGTGAACTTTTATTGCGGTTTTGAAGGAGGATAGAGATGCCCTTTCTTTTATACCTGTTGGGAGCGCATTCCACATTGATGTGGCATAGAAAGAGAATGAGTTAAGACCTTTGTTAGTTCGGAATCTGGGTTTAACGTGGTTAGTGGAGCTCCCCCTGGTGTTGTGGTTATGGCGGTCATTTGCGTTAAGGAAGTAGTTTGACATGTACTTCGGTATCAGGGAGGTGTAGTGGATTTTATAGACTAGGCCGGGGGTCGGCAACCCGCGGCTCTAGAGCCGCATGCGGCTCTTTAGCGCCGCCCTAGTGGCTCTCTGGAGATTTTTCAAAAATGTATGAAGAATGGAAAAAGATGAGGGGAAAAAATGTATTTTTTTGTTTTAGTATGGTTTCTGTAGGAGGACAAACATGACACAAACCTCCCTAATTGTTATAAATCACACTGTTTATATTAAATATGCTTCACTCGTTCGAGTATTTGGCGAGCGCCGTTTTTTCCTACTTATTTTGGCGGTCCTTGAACTCACCGTATAGTTTGTTTACATGTATACATTTCTCCGACTTTCTAGGACGTGTTTTATGCCACTTTTTCTGTCTCATTTTGTCCACCACACTTTTAACGTCGAGCGTGAGTGCACAAAGGTGAGTTTTGTTGATGTCATTGACTTGTGTGGAGTGCTAATCAGACATATTTAGTCACTGCATGACTGCAAGCTAATCGATGCTAACATGCTATTTAGGCTAGCGATATGTACATATTGCATCACTATGCCTCATTTGTAGCTATATTTGAGGTCATTTAGTTTCCTTTAAGTCCTCTTAATTAAATTTATATCTCATGACACATGTAATATGGCTTTTAATTTTTTGCGGCTCCAGACAGATTTTTTTTTTGTATTTTTGGTCCAATATGGCTCTTTCAACATTTTGGGTTGCCGACCCCTGGACTAGGCTCAGTGCAAGTTGTTTAACTCTGTCCTCCACCCTGAGCCAGCCCACTTTGGAGAAGTGGGTAGGAGTGAGGTGGGATCTGGGGTGGAGGTCTAGAAGTAACCTGACTAGCTTGTTCTGGGATGTTTGGAGTTTAGATTTGAGGGTTTTGGAGGTGCTAGGGTACCAGGAGGTGCATGCGTAATCGAAAAAGGGTTGAACGAGAGTTCCCGCCAGAATCCTCAAGGTGCTTTTGTTGACCAGAGAGGAGATTCTGCAGAGAAATCTCGTTCGTTGGTTAACCTTTCTGATTACCTTGGTTGCCATTTTGTCACAGGAAAGGTTAGCCTCTAGAATGGAACCTAGTTAGGTGACCTCATCTTTCCTGGTGATAACAATGTCACCCATTTTTATAGTGAAGTCATTGACTTTCTTAAGGTTGATGTGGGACCCAAACAGGATGGATTCCGTTTTACCCAAGTGTATGGATAGCGGAATGGTGTGTTTTGCTGTGTTAATATGTGCATCAGCCCGACCTGCTAAAATAAACATTGTCAGGAACACAAAGGCGACACTGACTTTTAGAAAACACCCGACAGTAACAATGTATTCATTCATTTGGATTTTTTTTGTTGGACTTTAATTAACATCATGAAGCCTGCATGAACAATTTCCTCCGATCATGTTTCTGATTGTCTTCGGTGAAAAGCATTATTTTTAGGGATGTCCGATAATATTATCGGCCTATAAATGCTTTAAAAGGTAATATCGGAAATTATCGGTATCGGTTTCAAAATTATCAGTATCGGTTTCAAAAAGTATAATTTATGACTTTTTAAAACGCTGTGTACACGGACGTAGGGAGAAGTACAGAGCGCCAATAAACCTTAAAGGCACTTCCTTTGCGTGCCGGCCCAGTCACATAATATTTACGGCTTTTCAAACACACAAGTGAATGCAAGGCATACTTGGTCAACAGCCATACAGGTCACACTGAGGGTACCCTTATAAACAACTTTAACACTGTTACAAATATGCGCCACACTGTGAACCCACACCAAACAAGAATGACAAACACATTTCGGGAGAACATCCGCACCGTAACACAACATAAACACAACAAAACAAATACCCAGAACCCCTTGCAGCACTAACTCTTCTACCCCCTACCCCCCACCTCAACCACGCCCACCTCAACCTCCTCATGCTCTCTCAAGGAAAGCATGTCCCAAATGCCAAGCTGCTGTTTTGAGGCATGTTAAAAAAAAATGATGCACTTTGTGACTTCAATAATAAATATGGCAGTGCCAATTTGGCACTTTTTTCCATAACTTGAGTTCAATTATTTTGCAAAACCTTGTTACATTGTTTAATGCATCCAGCGGGGCATCACAACAAAATTAGGCATAATAATGTGTTCATTCCACCACTGTATATATCGGTATCGGTTGATATCGGAATCTGTAATTAAGAGTTGGACGATATCGGAATATCGGCAACAAAGCCATTATCGGACATCTCTAATTATTTTATTTCAATTTTTAGATGTATCTCATTTAATTAATTATTTTAATTGTGTTCTTACTTTTACTTCCCTATAAGCCCACGTGGACAATTCCTCTTCCCTTTGATCAACTATCGAGGTTATTGTGCCTTTTTCGGAGATGACTTTCTTGAAGTCTTTGACTGGCAGGGTTGAACACTTTATTTAAAAAAAAAATAAACAAATATATATTTATATTATTTTTGCTGATTTGATAGACACAAAAAAAAATGTAAGCTAATTAACTTTGTCCCTTGTTTTTTTTTTTAACCCATATTGTTTATTTTGCTAAAATATATTTTTCCTCAACTTTAAAGATCTTCTTTTGTGTACTAATTTTATACTATTCAATTTTATTTTATTTGACTAAAAGCCCTTTTTTTTCTTTTTGATTTGGTGTTATTGTGCTTGTCTGGTAATCTTCTTTTCTAAGCCTACTTTGAAGTTATATTTTTGTATTGCTCCTTTTCACAAATGACTTCCTTCATTGTTCTGATCGCTGACGGCTTGCATGGCTTTATAGTTCTACAGTGTTTGGATGTTAAAAAGAGATCTGAAATCAACCTCCCACATGTATGACAGTCATATTCATTCTGTCCTTTATCATTTCCCTCAGCGTGACGAGTGGGTTTTAGCCATCATTTCCTTGTTCCTCGCCGCCGCCGGCCTCGGTGGTCCGCCAGAAGCGAACGAGTCAATCATGAAGCGAGGGATTGTAAACGCATACACCTGTAAGGTCACTGAGAGCGCTATTAACTTCACATTCCCAGCGTTGCACGTCTGGCTGTCACAGCCTGATTAGACTGCGCACCTCAGCCAAGGCAAACACCTTCCTCATGTCCCCCTAATTGCTAACACGCGCACGCCACTCTCTTAAAGATGCTGTACGGAAAAAAAAGAAAAAAAGCAGGTATCTCCAAATTGTATTCTTTTGACAAAAACAACAAAAAACTGCAGAGTCACTTTGGAGGTCCATTTAAATTGTTACTGCGTCAAACTATGCTCATTATGAAACAGACAAAGTTTCTCAGCATTCCTAACTGTCATACAAGCGTACAAAGAAGTTAAAGGAGCCATATGTAAAAATGTGGCCAGAAGTGGTACTGCAACCACGGTCAAAATTCGATGGACTGGGCTACTCCGAGGAACTTCAAACTTCCACTGCCTCTTAGTAGGGGTGGAGGTGCTGGCCTGGGACCATAATAGCTGAATAAACAACCGTTTTGTCAACAACTAATCTCTAACCAACACATTTTACACAGAAATTATGCTATTTTCAGGAAGAAGTACGACATGCCTGCATACAATATCACAACAAATGGCAATCATATGGTTATTGTCAGTACTATTAGAAAACAAAGACTAAAACAAACTACAACCAACGCTAGCAATTAGAGATGTCCGATAATATCGGCCTGCCGATAAATGCTTTAAAATGTAATATCGGATATTATCGATATCGTTTTTTTTTTGTTATCGGTATCGTTTTTTGTTTTTTTTTAAATTAAATCAACATCAAAAATACGAGATACACTTACAAATAGTGCACCAACCCAAAAAAACTCCCTCCCCCATTTACACTCATTCACACAAAAGGGTTGTTTCTTTCTGTTATTAATATTGTGGTTCCTACATTATATATCAATATATATCAATACAGTCTGCAAGGGATACAGTCCGTAAGCACACATGATTGTGCGTGCTGCTGCTCCACTAATAGTACTAACCTTTAACACTTAATTTTACTCATTTTCATTAACTACTAGTTTTTATGTAACTGTTTTTATATTGTTTTACTTTCTTTTTTATTCAAGAAAATGTTTTTAATTTATTTATCTTATTTTTTTTTTTTTTTTTTTTTTTAAAAGGACCTTATCTTCACCATACCTGGTTGTCCAAATTAGGCATAATAATGTGTTAATTCCACGACTGTATGTATCCGTTGATATCGGTATCGGTAATTAAGAGTTGGACAATATAGGAATATCGGCAAAAAAGCCATTATCGGACATTCCTACTAGCAATGGTTACACTGGTGAAAATAAGTAGAGCATGCTTAGCAGCCTAATGCATGCCAAAAACTACAGAGGAGACATTTTACCAAGGTATGCCTATAGCAGGCCTGGGTAAATATTTTGACTCAGGGAGCCAAATTTAGAGAAAAAAATGTGTCTGGGGGCCGGTATATCTATTTTAAGGAAAACTAATACAAAACCTCACAATAAAGTCTGATTGAATGCTAAAAATTTTATGACAGACCGCCTTAAAAACAGAATGGAATTGTATTGTTTTCTATGAAGGATAAAACCCTGAATATTGACAACATATGAACATCACACCCCCTCTCAATCGACATATTTTACAATCAAGCCAAATGCAAGAAAAATGCAACAAACACAGCGAAATATGAACATGAAGGGTAAAAAACTAAAAAACATCTACAATCTGATACATCTGATATATCAGTAAGCTTTAGAACTTTCTTGTAAAAATCTCCTTCCGCGTCTGTCCCTGACACCCACATTTCAGGCTCTGGTAACACTCTGTGGAAACGCTCCCCACCCACACTGCTTGGTGCCTCGTCTGACCTGCTGTGACGTGGATTACCATAGTAACTAGTAGGGTTGTACGGTATACGGGTATTAGTATTGTACCGCGATACTAATGAATCATATTCGGTACCATACCGCCTCTGAAAAGTACCGGTCCGCCACACCCATATATGGTAGAAATGTACCTAAAGATCTTTCATTGTAGTCCTTCTTTTTCGCTATCCCATACTTGCCAACCTTGAGACCGCCGATACCGGGAGGTGGGGGGTGGGGGGTGGGCGTGGTTGGGGGCGTGGTTAAGAGGGGAATATATTTAAGCTACAATTCACCAACTCAAGTTTTTCATATATATATATATATATATATATACATATATATATATATATATATATATATATATATATATATATATACATATATATATATATATATATATACATATATATATATATATATATATATATATATATATATATATATATATATATATATATATATATATATATGTGTGTGTATGAAATACTTGACTTTCAGTGAATTCTAGCTATATATATATTAGAGATGTCCAAATGCGTTAAAATGTAATATCGGAAATTATCGGTATCGGTTTTGTTATTATCAGTATCGTTGTTTTTTTGTTTTTTTTATTAAATCCACATAAAAAACACAAGATACACTTACAATTAGTGCACTAACCCAAAAAACCTCCCTCCCCCATTTACACTCATTCACACAAAAGGGTTGTTTCTTTCTGTTATTAATATTCTGGTTCCTACATTATATATCAATATATATCAATACAGTCTGCAAGGGATACAGTCCGTAAGCACACATGATTGTGCGTGCTGCTGGTCCACTAATAATACTAACCTTTAACAGTTAATTTTACAAATTTTCATTAATTACTAGTTTTTATGTAACTGTTTTTATATTGTTTTACTTTCTTTTATTCAAGAAAATGTTTTTAATTTATTTATCTTATTTTATTTGATTCATTTTTTTCAAAAGTACCTTATCT
>NC_084740.1:74794511-74797011 GCF_033978785.1 Entelurus aequoreus
ATAAAACATTCTTTGTTAAAATATTATTTCACTGATAATTCCTTCCTAACATGACAAAATGTACTTTTTCCTCATAAAATTAGGAGTGTTTTTCTCCTGCGAGTGTGACAAACATTTTTATGAATATCACGACTCATTTTTGGGCCTTATTTCATGCGAGCTTGCATCTTTTCCAGGAGAGGAAGTTTGTGGGGGGCTCCAACCAGATCAGCGAGTGCATGGCCAGAGAACTGGGGGAGCGTGTCAAGCTGCAGTCCCCGGTCTACAGGATCGACCAGAGCGGGGACATGGTGGTGGTGGAGACCACAGACAAACAAACCTACAAGGTACCAACACGGTTCACCGCCATCACATTCCTATCCTCTCCTTACGCTGCCATCTGCTGGTCCTCAGGCTAAGTACGTGATCGTGGCCACGCCTCCCGCGCTCAACTTGAAGATGCACTTCAACCCCGAGCTGCCCCCCCTGAGGAACCAGCTGATCACCCGCGTCCCCATGGGCTCGGTCATCAAGTGCATGGTGTACTACAAAGAAAACTTCTGGAGGAAAAAGGGTACGGTCAAGAGCCACCAAGGAATGCTTTGTCGTCATTTCCTACTCGTGTCATGATGTCATGGTTCTGTGTCATGATGTCATGGTTCTGTGTGATCTGGTGCAGGTTTCTGTGGCACCATGGTGATCGAGGAGGAAGGGTCGCCCATTGGACTGACGCTGGACGACACAAAGCCCGACGGGACCGTGCCTGCCATCATGGGGTGAATAAAAACTAGGGATGTCCGATAATATCAGCCTGCCGATATTATCGGCCGATAAATGCGTTAAAATGTAATATCGGAAATTATCGGTATCGTTTTTTTTATTATCGGTATCGGTTTTTTTGTTTTCGTTTTTTTTTTTTTTTTTTAATTAAATCAACATAAAAAACACAAGATACATTTACAATTAATGCACCAACCCAAAAAACCTCCCTCCTCATTCACACAAAAGGGTTGTTTCTTTCTGTTATTAATATTCTGGTTCCTACATTATATATCAATATATATCAATACAGTCTGCAAAGGATACAGTCCGTAAGCACACATGATTGTGCGTGCTGCTGCTCCACTAATAGTACTAACCTTTAACAGTTAATGTTACTAATTTTCATTAATTACTAGTTTCTATGTAACTGTTTTTATATTGTTTTACTTTATTTTTTATTCAAGAAAATGTTTTTAATTGATTTATCTTATTTTATTTTATTTATTTATTTTAAAAGTACCTTATCTTCACCATACCTGGTTGTCCAAATTAGACATAATAATGTGTTATTTCCACGACTGTATATATCGGTTGTTATCGGTATCGGTTGATATCGGTATCGTTAATTAAAGAGTTGGACAATATCGGATATCGGCAAAAAGCCATTATCGGACATCCCTAATAAAAACTGTCTGGAATAAGGGTGTAACGGTACACAAAAATTCCGGTTGGGTACGTACCTCGGTTTAGAGGTCACGGTTCGGTTCATTTTCGGTACAGTAAGAAAACAACAAAATATACATTTTTGGGTTATTTATTTACCAAATTTGCAAAATCTTCCACCAAAAATATTTTTCTTCGTGGAATATTTGGTCGGGGGTGGTTGGGGGCGTGGTTATTTACAGCTAGAATTCACCAACTCGAGTATTTCATATATATATATATATATATTTATTTATTTTTATTTACATAGAAAAAAAACAAACTTGAATTTCAGTGTTCCGGTGGCTATCCATTAGATGGCAGTATTGTCCTGTTTATCTTCTCTGTTCATTGGGCAGGCAAGCTGTTTATATTGTGGGAAAGCGGACGCGAGAACAGGCTGTCCCCACTCAGTCTCAGGTCCGCATTGAGCTGGAGGGGGCGTGGCCTCCAGCTCCGGCTGAATACCGGGAGTTTGTCGGGAGAAAATCTCTGCCGGGAGGTTGTCGGGAGAGGCGCTGAATACCGGGATTCTCCCGATAAAAACGGGAGGGTTGGCAAGTATGGTGGAGGTACTTCCCTGTAGTTCCACTGTTAGACCCAGCACCGGAGCCAAGCGTGGAGGTTTTAACAAGGTTTTAATCATCAGATAGTTTTCAGCAAGTTCTCTCTCAAGCAACGCAACTTTTCAGCCACGCCCGTGACCTCTCTCCCCCTCTGCTCCCGGCCGCTTACTGTTAAAGATAACACATGACACACCTGTGAAATCGAATCACCTGCCCGCTGTGTCTCGCCGTCCCTAGCCGATGGTGCTCCGCCCTCAACACCATTGCCAGAGGCGGTGACCTTTGCTCCTGCAAGCGCGCTTGATCACACTCTCCCTCCACAAAGACGTTTTGCAATAATTCCATTTATTTCCCTCTGGCAGATTCATCCTTGCTCGCAAATGCAGGAAGCTGTGTGGCCTCACCAAAGAGGAGAGGTATGGTCGTCGCCATGGAGACAAAAGATCAGCGCAAAGTTTCCCGCGCCACAAATGTCCTTGTGTCTCCAGGTT
>NC_084740.1:74802011-74810680 GCF_033978785.1 Entelurus aequoreus
TCACCAGGGATCAGCTTTGCTCGGTGAGCCCGCTCGGAAGACGTCCTTTCCACCTTAATTCACTTTGTGGCCGCAAAACTGGAAGCCGCCGGTCATTAGCGAACGCTTCGTGTCTCGTGTGACTCCACCCGCTGAATCTCAGGAAGACCGCGTCGTAGTTTTGTATACTTGAAGTGGCTTGGAATACAAAACCCAAATCCAGTGAAGTTGTCACGTTGTGTAAATGGTAAATAAAAACAGAATACAATGATTTGCAAACCCTTTTCAACTTATATGCAATTGAATAGACTGCAAAGACAAGATATTTAATGTTCAAACCGGTAAACTTTGTTATTTTTTGCAAATATTACCTCATTTAGAATTTGATGCCTGCAACATGTTTCAAAAAAGCTGGCACAAGTGGCAAAAAAGACTGAGAAAGTTGAGGAATGCTCATCAAACACTTATTTGGAACATCCCGCAGGTGGATAGGCGGATTGGGAACAGGTGGGTGCCATGATTGGGGATAAAAGCTGCTTCCAGGAAATGCTCAGTCATTCACAAACAAGGATGGGGCGAGGGTCACCACTTTGTCAACAAATGCGTGAGCAAATTGTTGAACAGTTTAAGAACAACATTTCTCAACCAGCTATTGCAAGGAATTTAGGGATTTCACCATCTACGGTCTGTAATATCATCAAAAGGTTCAGAGAATCTGGAGAAATCACTGCACGTAAGCGGCAACACCCGTAACCTTGGATCCCTCAGGCTGTACTGCATCAAAAAGCGACATCAGTGTGTAAAGGATATCACCACATGGGCTCAGGAACACTTCAAAAAACCACTGTCAGTAACTACAGTTGGTCGCTACATCTGTAAGTGCAAGTTAAAACTCTCCTATGTAAAGCGAAAGCCATTTATCAACAACACCCAGAAACACCGCCGGCTTCGCTGGGCCCGAGCTCATCTAAGATGGTCTGATGCAAAGTGGGAAAGTGTTCTGTGGTCTGACGAGTCCACATTTCAAATTGTTTTTGGAAACTGTGGACGTCGTGTCCTCCGGACCAAAGAGGAAAAGAACCATCCGGATTGTTCTAGGCGCAAAGTGTAAAAGCCAGCATCTGTGATGGTATGGGGGTGTATTAGTGCCCAAGACATGGGTAACTTACACATCAGTGAAGGCACCATTAATGCTGAAAGGTACATACAGGTTTTGGAGCCATCCAAGCAGCGTTACCATGGACGCCCCTGCTTATTTCAGCAAGACAATGCCAAGCCACGTGCTACAACAGCGTGGCTTCATAGTAAAAGAGTGCGGGTACTAGACTGGCCTGCCTGTAGTCCAGACCTGTCTCCCATTGAAAATGTGTGGCGCATTATGAAGCCTAAAATAGCACAAGGGAGACCCCCGGACTGTTGAACAACTTAAGCTGTACATCAAGCAAGAATGGGAAAAAAATTGGTCTCAGTACCCAAATGTTTACTGAGTGTTGTTAAAAGGAAAGGCCATGTAACACAGTGGTAAAAATGCCCCTGTGACAACTTTTTTGCAATGTGTCGCTGCCATTAAATTCTAAATTAATGATTATTTGCCCAAAAAATATGAAGTTTCTCAGTGTGAACATTAAATATCTTGTCTTTGCAGTCTATTCAATTGAATATAAGTTGAAAAGGATTTGCAAATCATGGTATTTTGCTTTTATTTACCATTTACACAACGTGACAACTTCACTGCTTTTGGCTTTTGTACCATTCTTGTACTTCTGACACACGACGCAATTCTCGTTTTGTGTCTTCCGCTGTCTGCTTATTTATTCATCGACGTGTCTTCGGATGACAGCATTCTCGTCTTGTTGTCCCACTTGTGGAGGAGAGCGTGTCTTTTCGCAAACACCGAGGCATTTTTGCATGAAGACATTTGTCAAACCAACCAAAACAAACATGACATTAATAGTTGAAACCTGACAAACCTTGTTTTGGAATGAAGAATGTGTGGGGCATAATCATTTGTGCCCATCATCCACAATCCTCAGAGACAAGAACACATGTGTCTGTCTCTTTTTTGTGTGCGTCTTAAATAGTCTAAGAGACAATGCAGGTAATGAGGATTCTGCCTATAAAGAACTCTTAAAAAAAAAACATCCAAAGATGACCAACAACGCTCCATTTACATGCAGTGGCTTGCATACTACAGCCAAGCTGTAGCGATTGTTGTTGTAGGAGCTAACGCCGAGGAACTACTTTTCTTACGTAGTAACAAAGCGCCTCACACTGTCCAAATTAGCCATAATAATGTGTTAATTCCACGACGGTTGATATCGGTATCGGTAATTAAGGGTTTGGTCAATATCGGAATATCGAATATCGGCAAAAAGCCATTATCAAACATCCCTAGAAAAAACACAAGAGGCTATATCATCCCTCGCTACTGAGATGCTGCTGAATCGCCTCTGAGTTGATAAAAGTTCATGCTGGATTATAAATCATGCCTCTCACTTGTGTAGTATTTGTATATTGTACATATATACTTATACCGTATTTCCTTGAATTGGCGCCGGGAATATAGTATTCGCCTGCCTAGAATTACAGCCGGGTCAAACTCGTTTCGCAAAATAATTAGCGCATGCTTGGCACTTCCGCCGGGTCAAATATGAGTCATTAAATGACTCCCGCCTCCAGGTGGTAGAGGGCGCTAGTGATCCTTCTTGCGACTACCAGTACTGCAGGAGACAGGTACTGCAGAAGAAGACAACAAGCAGCAAGCATGCAGCAATTGTTTGCTTGCACTTTTAACATGGAGGATTACATATCTAAAATAAAACCGTTTTCTAAACTGGACTTTCAATCGAAGCAGGAGGTAATAATTAAAGGAATATCTCCAGAGACTTTTAAAATTGAAGAAAGATGAGAAAGACTGCCTTTGATCAGAAGCAGCTGCACATGGACCCATCTACAAGTAAAGGTAAGATCATAATAACGTTTTTTTTTATTAAATGTGTTTTTAATGATAAGGTATGCGCCGGAGTGAGAAGAGGTTTTAAAATAATTAGAGCATGCTTGCTCATTCCGCATGGTTTTGGTAACCGCAGGAGTGAGAAGAGGTTTTAAATTAATTAGCGCCCCTGCGGCTATTCAAGGAAATACGGTATGTATATATATACCATACATACAATATATTTATATACTATCTATGTATAGTCGAGGTTTCTGTGGTTTATCCGTTATACAGTGCTCAATACCGGGGTAGAGCGGAATATACACAAAAAAAAACACAAGAGGCTATTTCATCCCTACAAGCCTGTTTCGCGGGTTTCCCTGCTCATCGGGGGATTTTATTATTGCATTATTTCATTATAAAATCCCCTGACGAGCACGGAAACCTGCGAAACAGGCTTGTAGGGATGATATAGCCTCTTGTGTTTTGTTTTTTTTCTAGGGATGTCCGATAATGGCTTTTTGCCGATATCCGATATTCCGATATTGACCAAACCCTTAATTACCGATACCGATATCAACCGATACCGATATATACAGTCGTGGAATTAACACATTATTATGCCTAATTTGGACAACCAGGTATGGTGAGGATAAGGTGCTTTTTTAAAATAAGATAAATAAATTAAAAACATTTTCTTGAATAAAAAAGAAAGTACAACAATATAAAAACAGTTACATAGAAACTAGTAATGAATGAAAATGAGTAAAATTAAGTGTTAAAGGTTAGTACTATTAGTGGACCAGCAGCACGCACAATCATGTGTGCTTACGGACTGTATCCCTTGCAGACTGTATTGATATATATTGATATATAATGTAGGAAGCAGAATATTAATAACAGAAAGAAACAACCCTTTTGTGTGAAATGAGTGTAAATGGGGGAGGGAGGTTTTTTGGGGTGGTGCACTAATTGTAAGTGTATCTTGTGTTTTTTATGTTGATTTAATTAAAAAAACAATAAAAAAAATAAACCCGATATCGATAATTTAAAAAAACGATACCGATAATTTTCGATATTACATTTTAAAGCATTTATCGGCCATCTGTAGTCTTTATACTATGTATGTGTATATATACATGTACAATATACACACATTTAAACACATTTACTGTATATGTATATGTATATGTATATATATATATGTATGTATACATGGATGTATATGTATACATGTGCTGTGATGAGGTGGCGACTTGTCCAGGGTGTACACCGCCTTCCGCCCGAATGCAGCTGAGATAGGCTCCAGCGCCATCACCCCCCCGCGACCCCAAAAAGGGACCCCAAAAGGGACAAGCGGTAGAAAATGGATGGATGGATGGATGTATACATGTGTATATTTACATACATACCATACATACAATATATTTATATAGTATGTATGTATATATGTATGTATGTATGTTTAATAAACACACATATATATACATATATACTGTATTTACATTATATATGCGTGTGTGTGTGTGTGTGTAAAAATCGGCTGTACAGTATGTATGTATGTATATATATTTATTTATATATATATATATATATATATATATATATATATATATATATATATATATATATATATATATATATATATATATATACACACATATGTATATATGTACAATATACACGTTTATAAACACATATATCTACATATATATTTATATTAAGTATATATATATGTGTGCGTGTGTATGTGTACATGTATATTATTACTTTACATGAAGACTGCTTTTTTTTTAGCCTAACTTGGCCCCCCAAGTCAAAAAGGTTTAGACATCCCTGGTTTCCTGTTCCACTGGATCTGCTTAGCACACAGCTTTTAAAACTCATAGCTCATCCTCTGTATCTCATGACCCAAAATAGGAGGTTCTGGATCATCATTTGTCCCAAAGTAGTCATGAAGTTTTTGTATGGTTTTTTGTAGAGGGCTAAAAGTTCAAGTTAAAGTACCAATGATTGTCACACACACACACTAGGTGTGGTGAAATTTGCCCTCTGCATTTTGACCCATCCCCTTGTTCACCCCCTGGGAGGTGAGGGGAGCAGTGAGCAGCAACGGCGCCACGCCCGGGAATCAATTTTTTGGTGATTTAACCCCCAATTCCAACCCTTGATGCTGAGTGCCAAGCAGGGAGGTAATGGGACCCATTTTTATAGTCTTTGGTATGACTCGGCCGGGGTTTGAACTCACAACCTACCCATCTCAGGGCGGACACTCTAATAATAATAATAATAATAATAATGAAGTGAAGTGAATTACATTTATATAGCGCTTTTTCTCAAGTGACTCAAAGCGCTTTACATTATGAAACCCAATATCTTAAGTTACATTTAAACCAGTGTGGGTGGCACTGGGAGCAGGTGGGTAAAGTGTCTTGCCCAAGGACACAACGGCAGTGACTCGGATGGCAGAAGCGAAGATTGAACCTGCAACCCTCAAGTTGCTGGTACGGCTGCTTTACCAACCGAGCTATACCGCCCAATAATAGATTTTATTTGTAAAAAGCACTTTACATTGAGTAAACAACCTCAAAGTGCTACAGTGTATTAAAAAGATAATAAAAAATAAATACAAATAAAAAACTAGAACAGCCAAGTAGCTAGAACTAGTATGCATATATCTAAAAAAAAAAAAAAAAGTTTTTTTTAAAAAGAAGGGTTTTTAAGCCTTTTTTAAAAGCATCCACAGTCTGTGGTGCCCTCAGGTGGTCAGGGAGAGCGTTTCACAGACTGGGAGCGGCGAAGCAAAAAAGCCCGGTTTCTAACCACTAAGCCATTGAAAAAGAGACATTTTTGCTCAATATGTTGAAAAATATTCTTAAATGAAGTCAATGCTAGTGCCATTATCTTGACATAATGATATGCGCTCGGCATCGTGATCTTTTTTTTTCATGCTTTACTTTTAAAAAAAAGTAGTTTTATACTTGTGAGTGTCGATGACACAGCTTTGCAACACTTGATATTCTAGTTTCAAGCATGTTTTACTCAATATAGCTCATCAAATCTCAGCAACAAGCTGTAATATCTTACTGAGATCATTTAGGACACTTAAAACAAGTAAAACACTCGAACATAAAATCTGCTTAGTGAGAAGAATGATCTTATCAGACAGAAAATAAGCAAATATCACCCTTATTTGAGATATTTCATCTTACTTAGATTTCACTTTTTGCAGTGTACCTTTTACTGCGGTGCCATCTTCTGGATGTTGTAGGGCACTGCCCCATATGGCCACTATGACGTCATCACAAGATGTTGTGTTCCAGGTCTTGTGTGAAATGGGTCGAATCAGCCGCAGTCAGATCTGGCAGACGGAACCCGAGTCCACGGTGAGAGGAAATCTCCACCGCACTATAATGTGACTGAAGACCCTCTAACTCCTCCTCCTACCAAACAGGAAGTGGTGGCGCTCCCATTTGTGACCACCTTCTGGGACAGGAACTTGCCATCAGTGGGCGGAGTCTTCAAGCTGATGGGCGTCACCACCGTGCTGTGCGTGGTCGCCACGGCGGCCGGCGTGGGTCGCCTACAAGAAGGGGCTCCTCCCGCGCTGTTAAGGGCCCCGCCCGGGAGCCCCCGTCGGGTCCCATGTGGCTCGACACGCACCGCCAGGAACACGTAGCAACACGGAACTTTTGAAATGGTTTTAAAAAAAAACAAACACACAACACACCATCTTTACTACTCTGTGCACTGCCAGCCATGTTTACTTTCATGATCACCTGGGATTTTTTTCTAGCTGCGTGTGTGTGTGCGTGTGTGCGTGCGTGCTGTGCGTGCCGTGCGTGCGTGCGTGTTGTGTGTGCGTGCGTGCGTGCGTGTGTGTGTGTGTGTGTGTGTGTGTGTGTGTGTGTGTGTGTGTGTGTGTGTGTGTGTGTGTGTGTGTGTGTGTGTGTGTGTGTGTGTGTGTGTGTGCGTGTCAAATTACCTCTGCTGATTATTTTAGGTGCTGATTAATAGTGCTGATGCAGCATTTGTGCCACGGCAAGACAAGTCACACAGGAAGTTGAACAACACGTCTGGTACTCTCTCCCTTTTTGTTTGATTCTATTTGTTAATCAAAGCCATACAAAAACTAGAGGCGTTGTTTTACGTTTTTAAAAATGTTTTGTATAATTTATCAGTACGGAGCCCCTAAAGAGACATGGGGGAAGTTTATTTTTATATATATATATATATATATATATATATATATATATATATATATATATATATAATATATATATATATATATATATATATATATATATATATATATATATTTTAGACATGTATCTCGTTCGCACGAGAAACTTTCTGGTGCGCACAAGATACATGTCTAAAAAAAAAAAAAAAACAAATTATAACATTTTTTAAATTATTTTTTTATAACTTTATAAAAAGTTTCTCTAACTATCTCGTGCACACGAGATACATGTCTAAAAAGAAAAAAAAAATTATAATTTTATTTATTTTTATTTTTTTTTTTTAGACATGTATCTCGTGCGCACGAGAAAGTTTCTCGTGCGCACGAGATACATGTCTAAAAAAAAAAATTATAATTTTTTTTTTCTTCTTTTACATATATCTCGTGCACACGAGAAACTTTCTCGTGCACACGAGATACATGTCTAAAAAAAAAAAAAAAAAAATGTTTTTTTTTAATTTATTTTTTTTAGACATGTATCCTGTGCGCATGAGAAACTTTCTCGTGCGCACAGGATACATGTCTGAAAAAAATAAAAATTATGACATTTTTTTTATTTTTTTATAACTATAAAAAGTTTCTCGTGGGCACGAGAAACTGTCTCGTGCGCATAATCAAAAATGCTCATGTTCTGTCACATATGTCCCACACTTCTCGAGAAACTGTCTCGTGCGCACGAGATACATGTCTAAAAAATTTTTTAATATTTGAACTTTTTTTTATAACTTTATAAAAAGTTTCTCGTGCGCACAAGATACGTCTAAAAAAAATTCTAATTTTTTTTTTTCTTATACATATAATCTCGTGCGCACGAGAAACTTTCTCGTGCACACGAGATACATGTCTAAAAAAAAATAAAAAATTATGACATTTTTTTATTTATTTTTTTATAACCATAAAAAGTTTCTCGTGCGCACGAGACAGTTTCTCTTTCTTGAACTTTTTTTTTATAACTTTATAAAAAGTTTCTCGTGCGCACGAGATACATGTCTAAAAATTTTTTTTTTTTTTCTTATACATATATCTCATGCGCACGAGAAACTTTCACGTGCACGAGATACATGTCTAAAAAAAAATAAAAAATTATAATTTTATTTTTTAATTATTTTTTTTTAGACATGTATCCTGTGCGCACGAGAAACTTTCTCGTGCGCACACGATACATGTCTGAAAAAGATAAAAATTATAACATTTTTTTTTTTTTTTTTATAACTATAAAAAGTTTCTCGTGCGCACGAGATACATGTCTAAAAAAAAATTATTATTATTATTATTTTTTTTCTTAGACATGTATCTCGTGCGCACGAGAAACTTTCTCGTGCACACGAGATACATGTCTAAAAAAAAAAATTATAATTTTATTTTTATTTATTTCTTTTTAGACGTATCTCGTGTGCACAAGAAAGTTTCTCGTGCGCACAGGATACATGTCTAAAAAAAATAAAAATAAATGTTTTTTTAAAAAAATTTTTATAACTATAAAAAGTTTCTCGTGCGCATGAGAAACTTTCT
>NC_084740.1:74810700-74828200 GCF_033978785.1 Entelurus aequoreus
ATTATGAAAATATTCTCACTAACAATCACAACCTTTTTTTCAAAACTTTAATACTTTGTTCTTGCAATATTAGAAATATATCATGTTTATAGTCTCATAACATTATATATTTGTTATATATATTATTTTCTTAACAATCACAAAATGTTACTCGTAACACTGCAAATGTACTCTTATAATGTCAAAATTATATAAGGATTGTATTCCAATACTTTCTGATTTTTTTTGTTATGAAACATTTTTGTAATATACAGATTTTGTATTTTCAAAAAAACAGTCATTAGTCACAACCCTTTTTCCCAACATTGCAACTTCATGTATAATATTAGATCCATAATATAATATTTTCATAACAAAACCATTTTTTTGTCAACTGAGTTTTTGTAGCCTTACAGCTTTTTTTTCATCATAAAACATTCTTTGTTAAAATATTATTTCACTGATAATTCCTTCCTAACATGACAAAATGTACTTTTTCCTCATAAAATTAGGAGTGTTTTTCTCCTGCGAGTGTGACAAACATTTTTATGAATATCACGACTCATTTTTGGGCCTTATTTCACGCGAGCTTGCATCTTTTCCAGGAGAGGAAGTTTGTGGGGGGCTCCAACCAGATCAGCGAGTGCATGGCCAGAGAACTGGGGGAGCGTGTCAAGTTGCAGTCCCCGGTCTACAGGATCGACCAGAGCGGGGACATGGTGGTGGTGGAGACCACAGACAAACAAACCTACAAGGTACCAACACGGTTCACCGCCATCACGTTCCTATCCTCTCCTTACGCTGCCATCTGCTGGTCCTCAGGCTAAGTACGTGATTGTGGCCACGCCTCCCGCGCTCAACTTGAAGATGCACTTCAACCCCGAGCTGCCCCCCCTGAGGAACCAGCTGATCACCCGCGTGCCCATGGGCTCGGTCATCAAGTGCATGGTGTACTACAAAGAAAACTTCTGGAGGAAAAAGGGTACGGTCAAAAGCCACCAAGGAATGTTTTGTCGTCATTTCCTACTCGTGTCATGATGTCATGGTTCTGTGTCATGATGTCATGGTTCTGTGTGATCTGGTGCAGGTTTCTGTGGCACCATGGTGATCGAGGAGGAAGGGTCGCCCATTGGACTGACGCTGGACGACACAAAGCCCGACGGGACCGTGCCTGCCATCATGGGGTGAATAAAAACTAGGGATGTCCGATAATATCAGCCTGCCGATATTATCGGCCGATAAATGCGTTAAAATGTAATATCGGAAATTATCGGTATCGTTTTTTTTATTATCGGTATCTGTTTTTTTTTTTTTTTTTTTTTTTTTTTTTTAAATTAAATCAACATAAAAAACACAAGATACATTTACAATTAATGCACCAACCCAAAAAACCTCCCTCCTCATTCACACAAAAGGGTTGTTTCTTTCTGTTATTAATATTCTGGTTCCTACATTATATATCAATATATATCAATACAGTCTGCAAAGGATACAGTCCGTAAGCACACATGATTGTGCGTGCTGCTGCTCCACTAATAGTACTAACCTTTAACAGTTAATGTTACTCATTTTCATTAATTACTAGTTTCTATGTAACTGTTTTTATATTGTTTTACTTTCTTTTTTATTCAAGAAAATGTTTTTAATTGATTTATCTTATTTTATTTTATTTATTTTTTTTAAAAGTACCTTATCTTCACCATACCTGGTTGTCCAAATTAGACATAATAATGTGTTTTTTCCACGACTGTATATATCGGTTGTTATCGGTATCGGTTGATATCGGTATCGTTAATTAAAGAGTTGGACAATATCGGATATCGGCAAAAAGCCATTATCGGACATCCCTAATAAAAACTGTCTGGAATAGGGGTGTAACGGTACACAAAAATTCCGGTTGGGTACGTACCTCGGTTTAGAGGTCACGGTTCGGTTCATTTTCGGTACAGTAAGAAAACAACAAAATATACATTTTTGGGTTATTTATTTACCAAATTTGCAAAATCTTCCACCAAAAATATTTTTCTTCGTGGAATATTTGGTCGGGGGTGGTTGGGGGCGTGGTTATTTACAGCTAGAATTCACCAACTCGAGTATTTCATATATATATATATATATATATTTATTTATTTTTATTTACATAGAAAAAACAACAACTTGAATTTCAGTGTTCCGGTGGCTATCCATTAGATGGCAGTATTGTCCTGTTTATCTTCTCTGTTCATTGGGCAGGCAAGCTGTTTATATTGTGGGAAAGCGGACGTGAGAACAGGCTGTCCCCACTCAGTCTCAGGTCCGCATTGAGCTGGAGGGGGCGTGGCCTCCAGCTCCGGCTGAATACCGGGAGTTTGTCGGGAGAAAATCTCTGCCGGGAGGTTGTCGGGAGAGGCGCTGAATACCGGGATTCTCCCGCTAAAAACGGGAAGGTTGGCAAGTATGGTGGAGGTACTTCCCTGTAGTTCCACTGTTAGACCCAGCACCGGAGCCAAGCGTGGAGGTTTTAACAAGGTTTTAATCATCAGATAGTTTTCAGCAAGTTCTCTCTCAAGCAACGCAACTTTTCAGCCACGCCCGTAACCTCTCTCCCCCTCTGCTCCCGGCCGCTTACTGTTAAAGATAACACATGACACACCTGTGAAATCGAATCACCTGCCCGCTGTGTCTCGCCGTCCCTAGCCGATGGTGCTCCGCCCTCAACACCATTGCCAGAGGCGGTGACCTTTGCTCCTGCAAGCGCGCTGATCACACTCTCCCTCCACAAAGACGTTTTGCAATAATTCCATTTATTTCCCTCGGGCAGATTCATCCTTGCCCGCAAATGCAGAAAGCTGTGTGGCCTCACCAAAGAGGAGAGGTATGGTCGTCGCCATGGAGACAAAAGATCAGCGCAAAGTTTCCCGCGCCACAAATGTCCTTGTGTCTCCAGGTTCAAGAGGATCTGCGAGATCTACTCCAAAGTGCTGGGCACTGACGAGGCTCTGCATGTGAGTGTGTACTCACCAGACACGTTCCGGAAGAGTGTCCTTATTCCCGCTGTGTCCACCAGGCGGTCCACTACGAGGAGAAGAACTGGTGTGAAGAGGAGTACTCGGGAGGATGCTACACGGCCTACTTCCCCCCAGGGATCCTCACGCAGTTTGGAAGGTAACACGGCAGCGGCGAGCTCGAAGCCGAACACACTGCAAAAAGTGAAATCTAAGTAAGATGAAATATCTCAAATAAGGCTGATATTTGCTTATTTTCTGTCTGATAAGATAATTCTTCTCACTAAGCAGATTTTATGTTAGAGTGTTTTACTTGTTTTACGTGATTTGGTCCTAAATGATCTCAGTAAGATATTACAGCTTGTTGCTGAGATTTGATGAGCTATATTGAGTAAAACATGCTTGAAACTAGAATATCAACTGTTGCAAAGCTGTGTCATCAACACTCACAAGTAGAAAACTACTTTTTCAAAGTAATCATTTCTTATTTCAAGCATGAAATAAAAAATCATGATTTTCACACAAATGTGTCTCATAATCAAAACAGATGACAGCCGAATGGACTTTGCTGTTTTATTTCCAATGAAACAATAGAAAACACGTACTCATATAGTAGTACAGTTGGCACAGTACAGTAAACTGACAGTTAATATTTAAACATTTTGACATTTCAAACAAATTTGAACAGAAATAGTTCATGCACATTCAGATAAATTCTTCAAAATTAAAAAAATCAAAAAAAATTGTGCCGGGGGCCGGGGCTGTTAATATATGTACACTGCACAAAGTCAGTGTTCAAAAACAAGAAAAAAAAATACAAAAATGAGGGCTATTTTACTTGAACTAAGCAAAATTATCTGCCAATAGAACAAGAAAATTTGGCTTGTCAAGACTTTCCAAAACAAGTCAAATTAGCTAACCTCAATGAACCCAAAAATAGCTTAAAATAAGTATATTCTCACTAATAACAAGTGCACTTTTCTTGGTAGAAAAAAAGAGACCTTTTTGCTCAATATGTTGAAAAATATTCTTAAATGAAGTAAATGCTAGTGCCATTATCTTGACATAATGATATGCGCTCGGCATCATGATTTTTTATTTCATGCTTGAAGTAAGAAATTATTACTTTCAAAAAGTAGTTTTCTACTTGTGAGTGTTGATGACACAGCTTTGCAACACTTGATATTCTAGTTTCAAGCATGTTTTACTCAATATAGCTCATCAAATCTCAGCAACAAGCTGTAATATCTTACTGACATCATTTAGGACCAAATCACGTAAAACAAGTAAAACACTCTAACATAAAATCTGCTTAGTGAGAAGAATTATCTTATCAGACAGAAAATAAGCAAATATCACCCTTATTTGAGATATTTCATCTTACTTAGATTTCACTTTTTGCAGTGTATATATATATATATATAT
Source organism: Entelurus aequoreus (assembly GCF_033978785.1). NCBI lineage: Eukaryota > Metazoa > Chordata > Actinopteri > Syngnathiformes > Syngnathidae > Entelurus > Entelurus aequoreus. Next base: position 74,815,089 of record NC_084740.1, read on the forward strand.
ATATATATATATATATATATATATATATATATATATATATATATATATATATATATACACTACCGTTCAAAAGTTTGGGGTCACATTGAAATGTCCTTATTTTTGAAGGAAAAGCACTGTACTTTTCAATGAAGATAACTTTAAACTAGTCTTAACTTTAAAGAAATACACTCTATACATTGCTAATGTGGTAAATGTCTATTCTAGCTGCAAATGTCTGGTTTTTGGTGCAATATCTACATAGGTGTATAGAGGCCCATTTCCAGAAACTATCACTCCAGTGTTCTAATGGTACAATGTGTTTGCTCATTGGCTCAGAAGGCTAATTGATGATTGGAAAACCCTTGTGCAATCATGTTCACACATCTGAAAACAGTTTAGCTTGTTACAGAAGCTACAAAACTGACCTTCCTTTGAGCAGATTGAGTTTCTGGAGCATCACATTTGTGGGGTCAATTAAACGCTCAAAATGGCCAGAAAAAGAGAACTTTCATCTGAAACTCGACCGTCTATTCTTGTTCTTAGAAATGAAGGCTATTCCACAAAATTGTTTGGGCGACCCCAAACTTTTAAACGGTAGTATAAACGGTGTGTATATATATATATATATATACACATATACACATATATATATATATACACATACATATATATATATATATATATATATATATATATATATATATATATATATATATATATATATATATATATATATATATATATATATATATATATATATATATATATATATATATATATGTATGTATGTATGTATGTGTGTATATATATATATATATATATATATATATATATATATATATATATATATATATATATATATATATATATATATATATATATATATATATATATATATATATATGTCTTAATTAGATTATCCAAAAAAATAGTGCTCGATACCGTGGTTGAGCGCAATATATGTGTGGGTGGAAAAAAAAATCACAAGACTTCTTCATCTCTACAGGCCTGTTTCATGAGGGGTTCCCTCAATCATCAGGAGATTGAGAAATCTCCTGATGATTGAGGGAACCCCTCATGAAACAGGCCTGTATATCATCATCATCATCAATCTTTATTGCAGACCTTAAGATCCATTTAAACATATAAAAACAGAATACAATACATTAAAAAAATATATATATATACATTAAAAACAAAACAATAAAACAATAAAAAAAATCACAAGACTATAGATGAAGTAGTCTTGTGATTTTTTTTCCACCCATATATATATATATATATATATATATATATATATATATATATATATATATATATATAACATTTACTTCATTTAAGAATATTTTTCAACATACTGAGAAAAAAGGGCTCATATTAGTTTTTTCTATCATGAAAAGTGCACTTGTTATTAGTGAGAATATACTTATTTTAAGGTATTTTGGGGTTCATTGAAGTTAGCTAATTCTACTTGTTTTGGAAAGTCTTGACAAGCCAAATGTTCTTGTTCTATTAGCAGATAATTTTGCTTAGTTCAAGTAAAATACCCCTCTATTTTGGTTTTTTTCCCTTGTTTTTGAACACTGACTTTTTGCAGTGCACGGGTTAGTAACGCCGGTTTGTGTCCGCCCTGCAGGGTCCTGAGGGAGCCCGTGGGAAGGTTGCACTTTGCGGGGACCGAGACCGCCACTGAGTGGAGTGGCTACATGGAGGGGGCGGTCCAGGCCGGAGAAAGGGCAGCAAGAGAGGTCAGGACACGATGTTTGCCTTTACTTTAACTCGTCTTTACCAGACTGTACTCTCGTGAAAAGATTCAGGGGTTGCATGAATTCACCGGCTCCAATTTGAGAGCAAGCTGCAACGAAGGTGTCGTCCGTCCACAGTGCGAAAGCGTGTCTAAGATACTTATTCTCATCAAGTTTCTTCCAAGTAACGTAATCACTGGAGGACTAGAGGAAAAGGAATGGCTAAGCATGCTACACACACACACACACCCGGAGCAGGACGACACATGAAGCTAACCGGCGCTAACGCGTCAATGTAAAGTAGGGGGGATTGATCCAGATGTCGATACTATGGATACCTAGTATAGTATCAGTATATAAACAATATTTTAAGTTATTTCATCAATATTTGTCCTGTCCTTGCTGTTACAAAACATTATTATTATTATTGTTTACAAAGTCGGGGAGTAGGAAGACTTTCAGGGCAAAACCCAAATGATTGAAATAGGAGCTACTAGTAGTTTTTGTTTAGTTATTGTGCACTAGACCTTTTATTTTGGTAAAAAGAAAATCGCATGTAGCATTCAGGAACACAAAGTAGCAGTGTGTTGGCAGGAAACTAAACAAAGTGAAGGTGCAGCAAAACAGAATCAAACAGGAAATGCAACCAAAATAAGAGCACCAGGACAGGGAATGACACAGAAACACAGGACTATAACAAGTTTAAACATGACGGATATCAGTGTTTCCCATAAACTGCCAAGATACCTGTGGCGGTGGGGGCGTGGCTATGGGCGTGGTCACCATGACATCATCGAGTAATTTGCATAATTTACTACAATGATTTGATTTTCTCTAAAAAGGCTCAAAAAATGTATACTTACTAATTAATAATAACAGTTTTGTTTTAAACGTCCATCCATCCATCCATTTTACAATATAATTACAACACTTTATGTACATATTTATATACAGATTTGAACAATAAGTTATTCACTGAAATATATTTATTAATTGTGGTTCTTACAAAAAATATATCTTATAAAATATAAAAGCTAAAATGTCTCTTAAAGCTCTGCCCCTTTAATTAGCGCATACTAAATAATTTAACTTTAGCCTACTACTACAACCATATTATTTACCAGCAACATAAAGTGAAACAGAGGCAGAGGTGTCCTGCCACAGTCAGTAACAAATAAACAGAAAACAGTAGTGGTCAAATACAAATAAGGCAACAAGAGAAGTATCCTACACTTCTCTTTTGTAAAGTAAATCTGAACAGCCGATATGGGCATCTACATCAACTATATGATTTGCCTGAGAAGCTGGACAGGACAAAAAAAAATAAAAAATGTATTTATTTATTTATTTATTTTTATTTTTTTAAATTTCTTTCGTGGCGGGCCGCCACAAATAAATGAATGTGTGGGAAACCCTGGATATGCTTGGATGGGGAAAGTGTAAGGGTGTCCCACAGGGCTCTACGCTAGAGCCTTGCTAAATCTCGTGCGCTCTCATCTCTCCACTTTTCCTGCCGATCCAAAATGTCCGTCCTTTCCAAGATAATGTTGTTGTATGGCAGGAAAGATCCTCCTCCCCTGCAGCTCATGGAGAAGAGCGTCTAAATGCACCTGCTGCCATGCTAACGCTATTAGCATCACGTGATAGCCACTCAAGCGTGATCTATAACGAGGTCTTCGCTATCACCAGGGATCAGCTTTGCTCGGTGAGCCCGCTCGGAAGACGTCCTTTCCACCTTAATTCACTTTGTGGCCGCAAAACGGAAGCCGCCGGTCATTAGCGAACGCTTCGTGTCTCGTGTGACTCCACCCGCCGAATCTCAGGAAGACCGCGTCCTAGTTTTGTATACTTGAAGTGGCTTGGAATACAAAACCCAAATCCAGTGAAGTTGTCACGTTGTGTAAATGGTAAATAAAAACAAAATACAATGATTTGCAAATCCTTTTCAACTTCTATTCAATTGAATAGACTGCAAAGACAAGATATTTCATGTTCACACCGGTAAACTTTATTTTTTGCAAATATTAGCTCATTTAGAATTTGATGCCTGCAACATGTTTCAAAAAAGCTGGCACAAGTGGCAAAAAAGACTGAGAAAGTTGAGGAATGCTCATCAAACACTTATTTGGAACATCCCGCAGGTGGACAGGCTGATTGGGAACAGGTGGGTGCCATGATTGGGGATAAAAGCCGCTTCCAGGAAATGCTCAGTCATTCACAAACATGGGGCGAGGGTCACCACTTTGTCAACAAATGCGTGAGCAAATTGTTGAACAGTTTAAGAACAACATTTCTCAACCAGCTATTGCAAGGAATTTAGGGATTTCACCATCTACGCTCCGTAATATCATCAAAAGGTTCAGAGAATCTGGAGAAATCACTGCACGTAAGCGGCAACACCCGTAACCTTGGATCCCTCAGGCTGTACTGCATCAAAAAGCGACATCAGTGTGTAAAGGATATCACCACATGGGCTCAGGAACACTTCAGAAAACCACTGTCAGTAACTACAGTTTGTCGCTACATCTGTAAGTGCAAGTTAAAACTCTACTATGCAAAGCCAAAGCCATTTATCAACAACACCCAGAAACACCGCCGGCTTCGCTGGGCCTGAGCTCATCTAAGATGGTCTGATGCAAAGTGGGAAAGTGTTCTGTGGTCTGACGAGTCCACATTTCAAATTGTTTTTGGAAACTGTGGACGTCGTGTCCTCCGGAGAAAAGAGGAAAAGAACCATCCGGATTGTTCTAGGCGCAAAGTGTAAAAGCCAGCATGTGTGATGGTATGGGGGTGTATTAGTGCCCAAGACATGGGTAACTTACACATCTGTGAAGGCACCATTAATGCTGAAAGGTACATACAGGTTTTGGAGCCATCCAAGCAGCGTTACCATGGACGCCCCTGCTTATTTCAGCGAGACAATGCCAAGCCACGTGTTACATCAACGTGGCTTCATAGTAAAAGAGTGTGGGTACTAGACTGGCCTGCCTGTAGTCCAGACCTGTCTCCCATTGAAAATGTGTGGTGCATTATGAAGCCTAAAATAGCACAAGGGAGACCCCCGGACTGTTGAACAACTTAAGCTGTACATCAAGCAAGGATGGGAAAGAATTTTGAGTGTTGTTAAAAGGAAAGGCCATGTAACACAGTGGTAAAAATGCCCCTGTGACAACTTTTTTGCAATGTGTCGCTGCCATTAAATTCTAAATTAATGATTATTTGCCCAAAAAATATGAAGTTTCTCAGTGTGAACATGAAATATCTTGTCTTTGCCGTCTATTCAATTGAATATAAGTTGAAAAGGATTTGCAAATCATTGTATTCTGTTTTTATTTACCATTTACACAACGTGCCAACTTCACTGCTTTTGGCTTTTGTACCATTCTTGTACTTCTGACACACGACGCAATTCTCGTTTTGTGTCTTCCGCTGTCTGCTTATTTATTCATCGACGTGTCTTCGGATGACAGCATTCTCGTCTTGTTGTCCCACTTGTGGAGGAGAGCGTGTCTTTTCGCAAACACTGAGGCATTTTTGCATGAAGACATTTGTCAAACCAACCAAAACAAACATGACATTAATAGTTGAAACCTGACAAACCTTGTTTTGGAATGAAGAATGTGTGGGGCATAATCATTTGTGCCCATCATCCACAATCCTCAGAGACAAGAACACATGTGTCTGTCTCTTTTTTTTGTGCGTCTTAAATAGTCTAAGAGACAATGCAGGTAATGAGGATTCTGCCTATAAAGAACTCTAATAAAAAAACATCCAAAGATGACCAACAACGCTCCATTTACATGCAGTGGCTTGCATACTAAAGCCAAGCTGTAGCGATTGTTGTTGTAGGAGCTAACGCCGAGGAACTACTTTTTTTACGTAGTAACAAAGCGCCTCACACTGCTTCTCCGGCCGCTACCAAGAGGGAAGCTCACTACTGAGATGCTGCTGAATTGCCTCTGAGTTGATAAAAGTTCATGCTGGATTATAAATCATGCCTCTCACTTGTGTAGTATTTGTATATTGTACATATATACTTACTAGGGCTGCAACAACTAATCGATTAAATCGATTAAAATCGATTATAAAAATAGTTGCCGATTAATTTAGTCATCGATTCGTTGGATCTATGCTATGCGCATGCGCAGAGGCTTTTTTTAAAAATAAAAAAATAAAAAAATAAATAAACCTTTATTTATAAACTGCAACATGTACAAACAGCTGAGAAACAATAATCAAAATAAGTATGGTGCCAGTATGCTGTTTTTTTTCAATAAAATACTGGAAAGGATAGAAATGTAGTTTGTCTCTTTTATCCGATTATTAATCGATTAATCGAAGTAATAATCGACAGATTAATCGATTATTAAATTAATCGTTAGTTGCAGCCCTAATACTTACATGTATATACCGGTATATACCATACATACAATATATTTATATACTATCTATGTATAGTCGAGGTTTCTGTGGTTTATCCGTTATACAGTGCTCAATACCGGGGTAGAGCGGAATATACACAAAAAAAACACAAGAGGCTATTTCATCCCTACAAGCCTGTTTCGCGGGTTTCCCTGCTCATCGGGGGATTTTATTATTGCATTATTTCATTATAAAATCCCCCGACGAGCAGGGAAACCTGCGAAACAGGCTTGTAGGGATGATATAGCCGCTTGTGTTTTTTTTCTAGGGATGTCCGATAATGGCTTTTTGCCGATATCCGATATTCCGATATTGACCAAACCCTTAATTACCGATACCGATATATACAGTCGTGGAATTAACACATTATTATGCCTAATTTGGACAACCAGGTATGGTGAAGATAAGGTCCTTTTTAAAATAAGATAAATAAATTAAAAACATTTTCTTGAATAAAAAAGAAAGTAAAACAATATAAAAACAGTTACATAGAAACTAGTAATGAATGAAAATGAGTAAAATTAAGTGTTAAAGGTTAGTACTATTAGTGGAGCAGCAGCACGCACAATCATGTGTGCTTACGGACTGTATCCCTTGCAGACTGTATTGATATATATTGATGTATAATGTAGGAAGCAGAATATTAATAACAGAAAGAAACAACCCTTTTGTGTGAATGAGTGTGAATGGGGGAGGGAGTTTTTTTGGGTTGGTGCACTAATTGTAAGTGTATCTTGTGTTTTTTATGTTGATTTAATTAAAAAAACAATAAAAAAATAAACCCGATATCGATAAAAAAATAATAATAATTTTCATTATTACATTTTAAAGCATTTATCGGCCATCTCTAGTTTTTATACTATGTATGTGTATATATACATGTACAATATACACACATTTAAACACATTTACTGTATATACATATATGTATGTATATATATATATATGTATGTATATATGTATGTATATATATATATATGTATATGTATACATGTGCTGTGATGAGGTGGCGACTTGTCCAGGGTGTACACCGCCTTCCGCCCGAATGCAGCTGAGATAGGCTCCAGCGCCCCCCCCCCCGCGACCCCAAAAGGGACAAGCGGTAGAAAATGGATGGATGGATGGATGGATGTATACATGTGTATATATATGTATATTTACATACATACCATACATACAATATATTTATATAGTATGTATGTATATATGTATGTATGTATGTTTAATATACACACATAAATATACATATATACTGTATTAACATTATATATGCGTGTGTGTGTGTGTGTAAAAATCGTCTGTACAGAATGTATATATATATATATATATACACACATATGTATATATGTACAATATACACGTTTATATACACATATATGTACATATATATTTATATTAAGTATATATATATGTGTGCGTGTGTATGTGTACATGTATATTATTACTTTACATGAAGACTGCTTTTTTTTTAGCCAAACTTGGCCCCCAAGTCAAAAGGTTTAGACATCCCTGGTTTCCTGTTCCACTGGATCTGCTTAGCACACAACTTCTAAAACTTATAGCTCATCCTCTGTATCTCATGACCCAAAATAGGAGGTTCTGGATCATCATTTGTCCCAAAGTAGTCATGAAGTTTTTGTATGGTTTTTGTAGAGGGCTAAAAGTTCAAGTTAAAGTACCAATGATTGTCACACACACACACACACTAGGTGTGGTGAAATTTGTCCTCTGCATTTGACCCATCCCCTTGTTCCACCCCCTGGGAGGTGAGGGGAGCAGTGAGCAGCAACGGCGCCACGCCCGGGAATCATTTTTGGTGATTTAACCCCCAATTCCAACCCTTGATGCTGAGTGCCAAGCAGGGAGGTAATGGCTCCCATTTTTATAGTCTTTGGTATGACTCGGCCGGGGTTTGAACTCACAACCTACCCATCTCAGGGCGGACACTCTAATAATAATAATAATAATAATAGATTTTATTTGTAAAAAGCACTTTACATTGAGTAAACAACCTCAAAGTGCTACAGTGTATTAAAAAGATAATAAAAAATAAATACAAATAAAAAACTAGAACAACCAAGTAGCTAGAACTAGTATGCATACATCTAAAAAAAAAAAAAAAAAAGGCTTTTTTTAAAAAGAAGGGTTTTTAAGCCTTTTTTAAAAGCATCCACAGTCTGTGGTGCCCTCAGGTGGTCAGTGAGAGCGTTCCACAGACTGGGAGCGGCGGAGCCAAAAGCCCGGTCTCCAACCACTAGGCCATTGAAAAAGAGACATTTTTGCTCAATATGTTGAAATATATTCTTAAATGAAGTAAATGCTAGTGCCATTATCTTGACATAATGATATGCGCTCGGCATCATGATTTATTTTTTTTTCATGCTTGAAGTAAGAAAGTATTACTTTAAAAAAGTAGTTTTATACTTGTGAGTGTTGATGACACAGCTTTGCAACAGTTGATATTCTAGTTTCAAGCATGTTTTACTCAATATAGGTCATCAAATCTCAGCAACAAGCTGTAATATCTTACTGAGATCATTTAGGACACTTAAAACAAGTAAAACACTCTAACATAAAATCTGCTTAGTGAGAAGAATGATCTTATCAGACAGAAAATAAGCAAATATCACCCTTATTTGAGATATTTCATCTTACTTAGATTTCACTTTTTGCAGTGTACCTTTTACTGCAGTGCCATCTTCTGGATGTTGTAGGGCACTGCCCCCATATGGCCACTATGACGTCATCACAAGATGTTGTGTTCCAGGTCTTGTGTGAAATGGGTCGAATCAGCCGCAGTCAGATCTGGCAGACGGAACCCGAGTCCACGGTGAGAGGAAATCTCCACCGCACTATAATGTGACTGAAGACCCTCTAACTCCTCCTCCTACCAAACAGGAAGTGGTGGCGCTCCCATTTGTGACCACCTTCTGGGACAGGAACTTGCCATCAGTGGGCGGAGTCTTCAAGCTGATGGGCGTCACCACCGTGCTGTGCGTGGTCGCCACGGCGGCCGGCGTGGTCGCCTACAAGAAGGGGCTCCTCCCGCGCTGTTAAGGGCCCCGCCCGGGAGCCCCCGTCCGGTCCCATGTGGCTTGACACGCACCGCCAGGAACACGTAGCAACACGGAACTTTTGAAATGGTTTTAAAAAAAAACAAACACACAACACACCATCTTTACTACTCCGTGCACTGCCAGCCATGTTTACTTTCATGATCACCTGGGATTTTTTCTAGCTGCGTGTGTGTGTGCGTGCGTGCGTGCGTGCGTGTGTGCGTGCGTGTGTGTGTGTGTGTGTGTGTGTGTATGTGTGTGTGTGTGCGTGTCAAATTACCTCTGCTGATTATTTTAGGTGCTGATTAATAGTGCTGATGCAGCATTTGTGCCACGGCAAGACAAGTCACACAGGAAGTTGAACAACACGTCTGGTACTCTCTCCCTTTTTGTTTGATTCTATTTGTTAATCAAAGCCATACAAAAACTAGAGGCATTGTTTTACGTTTTTAAAAATGTTTTGTATAATTTATCAGTACGGAGCCCCTAAAGAGACATGGGGGAAGTTTATTTATATATATATATATATATATATATATATATATATATATATATATATATATATATATATATATATATATATATATATATATATATATATATATATATATATATATATATATATATATATTTTTTTTTATAGACATGTATCTCGTTCGCACGAGAAACTTTCTGGTGCGCACAAGATACATGTCTAAAAAAACCAAAACAAATTAAAACATTTTTTAAATTATTTTTTTATAACTTTATAAAAAGTTTCTCTAATTTTTAAAAAATTTTTTAGACATGTATCTCGTGCGCACGAGAAACTTTTTATAGTTATAAAAAAATAAATACAATTTTTTATAATTTTTATTTTTTTTTAGACCTGTATCTCGTGCGCACGAGAAAGTTTCTCGTGCGCACGAGATACATGTATAAGAAAAAAAAAAAATTATAATTTTTTTTTTAAACATGTATCTCGTGCGCACGAGAAACTTTTTATAAAGTTATAAAAAAAAGTTCAAATTTTTAAAACATTTTTAGACATGTATCTCGTGCGCACGAGATACATGTCTAAAAAGAAAAAAAATTATAATTTTTTTTTTTTTTTTTTTTTTTTTTAGACATGTATCTCGTGCGCACGAGAAACTTTCTCCTGCGCACAGGATACATGTCTGAAAAAAATAAAAATTATAACATTTTTTTATTTATTTTTTTATAACTATAACAAGTTTCTCGTGCGCACGAGAAACTGTCTCGTGCGCACGAGATACATGTCTAAAAATTTTTTAAAAATTTTAACTTTTTTTTATAACTTTATAAAAAGTTTCTCGTGCGCACGAGATACATGTCTAAAAAAAATTTTATATATATTTTTTTTTTCTTATACATGTATCTCGTGCGCACGAGAAACTTTCTCGTGCACACGAGATACATGTCTAAAAAAAAAAAAAATTATAATTTTAGTTTATTAATTTTTTTTTTAGACATGTATCCTGTGCGCACGAGAAACTTTCTCGTGCGCACAGGATACATGTCTGAAAAAAATTAAAATTATAGCATTTATTTATTTATTTTTTTATAACTATAAAAAGTATCTCGTGCGCACGAGAAACTGTCTCGTGCGCACGAGATACATGTCTAAAAAATTTTTAAATATTTGAACTTTTTTTTATAACTTTATAAAAAGTTTCTCGTGCGCACGAGATACATGTCTAAAAAAAAATTATAATTTTTTTTTTTCTTATACATATATCTCGTGCGCACGAGAAACTTTCTCGTGCACACAAGATACATGTCTAAGAAAAAATAAAAATTATAAAAAATTGTATTTATTTTTTTATAACTAAAAAGTTTCTCGTGCTTACGAGAAAGTTTCTCGTGCACACGAGATACATGTCTAAAAAAAAAAATTATGATTTTATTTGTATTTTATTTCTTTTTAGACGTATCTCGTGCGCACAAGAACGTTTCTCGTGTGCACAGGATACATGTCTAAAAAAAATTTTAAAAAACATTTTTAATTAATTTTTTTATAACTATAAAAAGTTTCTCGTGCGCATGAGAAACTTTCTCGTGCGCATGAGATACATGTCTAAAAAAAAATTAAAAAATGATTACTTTTTTTTATAACTTTATAAAAAGTTTCTCGTGCGCACGAGATACATGTCTAAAAAAAAAGTATAACTTTTTTTTTTTTTTTTTTTTTCTTAGACATGTATCTCGTGCGCACGAGAAAGTTTCTCGTGCGCACGAGATACATGTCTAAAAAAAAAAAAATTATAACATTTTTTTATTTATTTTTTTATAACTATAAAAAGTTTCTCGTGCGCACGAGATACATGTCTTTAAAAAAAATAAAAAATAAAAACTTTTTTTTTTTTAAATTCCCCCATGTCCCTTTAGGGGCTCCGTATATCAGAGTAAATACATCCAGTGATATTTTTAAAAATATTTAAAGTAAAATCATTTATTTGTCAACATATTTTAAAGTTAAAGTACCCATGATTGTCACACACACACTAGGTGTGGCAAAATTATTCTCTGCATTTGACCCATCACCCTTGATCACCCCCTGGGAGGTGAGGGGAGCAGTGAGCGGCAGCGGTGGCCGCGCCCGGGAATCATTTTTGGTGATTTAACCCCCAATTCCAACCCTTGATGCTGAGTGTCTTTATTCAAACGTAATTATCCCAGCAGGCACAAGACATGAAAACAACGTTGAGAACTTGTTGAATTAGGTCCTGTAGTTGAACAACTCGAATACAACGTTGAAACAACATACGTTTTGACAACGTTTAATCAATGTCGGGTTCTGACGTTGATTTGACCATTGAAATTTGGTCATCTCCCAACCAATATTCTACAACACAAATACAACGGTAAAACAACATACTTTTTGACAACGTTTAATCAATGTCGGCTTCTGATGTTGATTTGACCATTGAAATTTGTTTTTTTCCCAACCAACTACGTGGATCCAACGTTAGACATCAACGTTGTCTCAATTTATGAATACAACTATTTTGAAACTTTGTTTCAAAGTCAGTTTTAAAGGACATGTACGTATAATCAACGTTGTATCAATGTCTTGTGTCTTCTGGGATTGTATAGGGGAATTCTAAATAATAATTAATAATACAATTAAAGTAAAAAAGATATATAACTATAGATACAAAATAAAATCACTTCAATGTTATTTATTCTCCAAAGAGAAATGTCCGTTTTTTCAAATGAACTTTTGTAAAGAAATAACATTACAAAGTTAAATAATTAATAAACTATTAATCTTTAACTTTTATGTACTACCCTGATTTTATCCCTGAAAAAATACACGTTTTTAAAATGTTTTTGTATTTGGCATGCATTATTGTTTTGATATGTTTTTTTAAAAAGGGAAATTGAAAATAAAAAAGGATGAGTCACATTTTAAATAACATTTATTATACTAACTTTTATCCTTGAGGGTGAATATCACATTTTACTCAATTTTATTTTATTTTTTAATTTTTTTATTTTACATGCATTAGATCAGTGGTCCCCAACCACCGGGCCGCGGACCGATTGGTACCGGGCCGCGAAAGAAATTTAATTTAATTTTTTTTTTTTTTTTTTTTTTTTAAATTAAATTAACATAAAAAACACAATATATACATTATATATCAATATAGATCAATGCAGTCTGCAGGGATACAGTCCGTAAGCACACATGATTGTATTTCTTTATGAAAAAAAAAAAAAATATATATATAGCAATATAGTAATATAGAAATTGGGACAAAATACATAATGATAGTAAAAGGATCATTTTACGTCGCATTCTAAAAAATATTACTTAAACTAACCTCACTCCCAAAAATATCCCATTCATGCATTTTTACAAATAAGTTATTTTAGGATTTTATTGGGAATTTTCTTAGGATTT
>NC_084740.1:74830700-74855700 GCF_033978785.1 Entelurus aequoreus
ATTTGTTGAAAGCAGGCCTGGGCAATTATTTTGACTCGGGGGCCAAAATTAGAGAAAATAAACGTGTCTGGGGGCCGGTATATCTATTTCTAGGAAAACTAATACAAAACCTCACAATAAAGTCTGATTTAATGCTAAAAATGTTATGACAGACCGCCTTAAAAACGGAATGGAATTGTATTTTTTCTATGAAGGATAAAACCCTGAATATTGACAACATATGAACATCACACCCCCTCTCAATCGACATATTTTACAATCAAGCCAAATGCAAGAAAAATGCAACAAACACAGCGAAATATGAACATGAAGGGTAACAAAACAAAAAACATCTACAATCTGATAAATCTGATATATCACTAAACTTTAGAACTTTCTTGTAAAAAAAATCTCCTTCCGCGTCTGTCCCTGACACCCACATTTCACCGTGGAAACGCTCCCCACCCACACTGCTTGGTGCCTCGTCTGACCTGCTGTGACGTAGATTACCATAGTAACTAGTAGGGTTGTACGGTATACGGATATTAGTATAGTACCGCGATACTAATGAATCATATTCGGTACTATACCGCCTCTGAAAAGTACCGGTCCGCCACACCCTAAGATGTTTTGTTAAAATAAAGCCAATAATGCAATTTTATCTGGTCCCCTTTATTTAGAAAAGTATCGAAAAGTATCAAAATAATATTGGTATCAGGACACTAAAATATCATGCAATAGCGCATATTCCAACCCTTTAAATATGTTGTATAGTTCAATACTTCATTAGAAAACATGACTGCACATCATAATGGCAGCTACACTTTCCATCTTAAAGATCTAAAAAAAAATATTTGGGAATGTCCGGCGGGCCAGATTGAAAAGCTTAACGGGCCACATGTGTATATTTGCCCAGATCTGGGTTAAATTATTACAGAAATGATTAATAAAATGTTTTTGCATAAACGGAAATTGTAAACATTCATGACAATGTTGTGGTGCGAAACTGGCAATTAAGGCAATAGAAAAATAATAAGCGCACACCATTTTTAAAAACAAACTTTGTATTAAACTAACAGAAAAGAAAAGTTGGTTTTGCATAATAGGGCCTTTTTAAATGGACCAATCCAGAACTTTCCAATATATATTTTTAAACTTTCCAATGAAATTAAAGCCATAGTTACCATTCCCATAATGTGATATTTATTTTAAATATTTTTTTTTTCCTACAATAGTTTTTCATCATCAGCCTTCCCGGTAAGGTCTATTCAGGTGTACTGGAGAGGAGGCTACGCCGGATAGTCCAACCACTCTCTCTGATTGGTCAAAAGCCTGTCACGTGACCGCAGGGCGCCATTTTGAGGCCAAGTTGATCATGCTCTCTGGGTGGCTTATTTTGCAGTCGTACTGAAAACAAAAACCAAAGCACAGAGACGTATTTGCCGACGTGTGGGATTCTTTGTTTGGCCACTCGATTTCGTGGAATGCTACGCGAGTAACCGGACTACTTTTTTGCGCGCAATGTTTGGCTGTACGATTTAACCGATAGTGGTCATTCCTGCTAAGTCCCGTGTCAAATTCCCAGAAGTTCAAATCGTACACTGTTCATGTTCCTGCTCCAGTATATGTATAGTAGTAGTAGTAGTAGTAGTAGTAGTAGTAGTAGTAGTAGTAGTAGTAGTAGTAGCAGTGGCGGGCTGTGCGTTTCCCACCTAGGCCTTCAGTGATGTCCGACTTAAAAGATTACCTCTCAAAATACCATCATTGATGTCACCACATGACCATTGCTGGAGAAATACTATACAGGAACACTATTACGCACTACTTCGCATTGAACCACATCAACACTGTACAAAACGGGTTATTTTCTGGCGCATTTAAAAATCTATCAAAACGCATCAGCAATGAAAACTAGGGATGTCCGATAATGGCTTTTTGCCGATATCTGATATTCCGATATTGTCCAACTCTTTAATTACCGATATCAACCGATACCGATATCAACCGATATATGCAGTTGTGGAATTAACACATTATTATGCCTAATTTGGACAACCAGGTATGGTGAAGATAAGGTACTTTTTAAAAAAATTAGTAAAATAAGATAAATAAATTTAAAACATTTTCTTGCATAAAAAAGAAAGTACAACAATATAAAAACAGTTACATAGAAACTAGTAATGAATGAAAATGAGTAAAATTAACTGTTAAAGGTTAGTACTATTAGTGGACCAGCAGCACGCACAATCATGTGTGCTTACGGACTGTATTCCTTGCAGACTGTATTGATATATATTGATATATAATGTAGGAAGCAGAATATTAATAACAGAAAGAAACAACCCTTTTGTGTGAATGAGTGTAAATGGGGGAGGGAGGTTTTTTGGGTTGGTGCACTAATTGTAAGTGTATCTTGTGTTTTTTATGTGGATTTAATTAAAAAAAACAAAAAAAAACACAAAAAAAACGATACCGATAATAAAAAAAACCGATACCGATAATTTCCGATATTACATTTTAACGCATATATCGGCCGATAATATTGGCAGGCCGATATTATCGGACATCTCTAATGAAAACACATCTTATGTGGTACTGTCAAAATGAAAATAGCAAAAAACATATTAAAAGTGAAAAAATAAATAAATATTTGAACTCATAATTTGTAGCACCCATTTGACGCCGTATAGCGGCTGATTCGAGTGGAAGTGGCGGGCATTTTCCCCATTTCATCGCCGACATCGTGTCACAAGATGTTTACCGTATTTTTCGGACTATAAGTCGCAGTTTTTTTCATAGTTTGGCCGGGGGTGCGACTTATACTCAGGAGCGACTTATGTGTGAAATGTAGAACACATTATCGTAAAATATCAAATAATATTATTGATGTCATTCACGTAAGAGACTAGACGTATAAGATTTCATGGGATTTAGCGATTAGGAGTGACAGATTGTTTGGTAAACGTATAGCATGTTCTATATGTCAGTGTTTTTCAACCTTTTTTGAGGCAAGGCACATTTTTGTCATTAAAAAAATCCGGAGGCACACCACCAGCAGAAAACTTAAAAAAAATGTAACTCCACCAAGTCGTCGTGTCTTATTTTGAGTGTTTTGGTGTCTTCCTGTGTGTAGTGCTTTAGTTCTTATCTTGCTTATTTTGGTGGCCCTTCCTGTTTTGCCGGTGTTTTCCTGTAGTGGCTTCATGTCTTCCTTAGAGCGCTATTCCGCGCACCTGCTTTGTGTTAGCAAGCAAGGCTATTTACGTTGTTGCTATCCTTCTTTGTGTGGACATTGTTGATTGTCATGTCACGTACGGATGTACTTTGTGGATGCCGTAAGTTTTTGCTGTCGTCCAGCATTCTGTCTCTGTTTACTTTGTAGCCAGTTCAGTTTGACTTTTGTTTTGCATAGCCTTTTCCTTTCGTTCATTTTGGGTTTAAGCATTACATACCCTTTTTACCTGCACCCTGCCTCCCACTGTGGTCTGCATATCGGGATCACAACAAACCATCCGCTTCTCACCCGACACATTCCGACTTTTACAAAGCGATGCTGCCACCTACTGACATGGAGTATTACGTGGTTACCCTGCCGAGTTTTACACAGCACAGACACTAAGCAACGGCACATTATTGGCAGATTATAATTATTGATTTGCCAAAAATATTTTTGGGATAAATTAGGTGAAGTTGCATAATTTCCCACGGAACACCAGACAATATCTCACGGCCGCGGCACAGTGGTTGAAAAACACTGCTATATGTTCTAGTTATTTGAATGACTCTTACCATAATATGTTACGTTAACATACCAGGCACCTTCTCAGTTGGTTATTTATGCCTCATATAACGTACACTTATTCAGCCTGTTGTTCACTATTCTTTATTTATTTGAAATTGCCTTTCAAATGTCTATTCTTGCTGTTGGCTTTTATCAAATACATTTCCCCCAAAAATGCGACTTATACTCCAGTGCGACTTATATATGTTTTTTTTCCTTCTTTATTATGCATTTTCGGCCGGAGCGACTTATACTCCGAAAATGACGGTAACCCATAAGTTACAACACTTCCTGCTTCCTGCTAAGTTGCAACTTGTGATGGGATACTCACTTTTGAATGACAAGTGAGTATCCAATCACAGTCTCGTTAACATCACGCTACCTAGCTAGGCTACTGTCAACAACCTGTGATCTGATTGGCTATCGCAACTGTCTCTCAACTCTACGTGTTCTCAAATTCATCCGCTAACGGTCCCAAGTGAGTATTGATGGAAGCAGATCAGAATCATATCCATATTTAAGTGTTACTTCTTTCTAAAAACTCCTGTAGTCATATTTACATCAGCTAATGTCTCGTGTGGTACAAAGTGCTTGGATTCGAGTGTCCTTGGTTAGAGTCAGAGCGCTGTCTTTCTTGAGACTGCCATTACATTCCTAAGATAAGAAGCACAGCTAGACTGGGGAAACAGCAGGTGGGGGGGACAGGAGAAGGAGGAAGTAGAGAGGAGTTCCGGGGTTTTGGTAGACCGATCTGGACCGGGCTAGGGAATGCTTGGGTGCTGGATTGGTCTCAGGTTTGTCCTCTAAGCTTGGAGAATAAACCACAAAATACCAACTTCTGCCTGGTGATTGAATATAAACAACAGCATATTGCCATAAAAAGAATCTGGGAGAGACTAGCAATTTGAATTCCCCATTGGAGGAATGCTGGTCGACGCAACAGTATCCAATCACAGGACGCGTAAATGTCACGTTCAACGTGAGGCCCGCTAGAAGGCCTTACTGACAACAACTCGTGATCTGATTGGCTATCGCAACTGTCTATCAACTGTATGTGCCCGTTCACCTACAGTGCATAAACATTGTTGATTCTGAAGGCCCCGGGCAGATTTTGTACAGCATGGCAACATAAGCTAGCTGAATTCTGATTGGATACAAACTAAAACTAAAAACAACAGCGCTGGAACGAGCATAATATGACGAGAATAGGAATACTTTTAGATATTTAAGGAAAGTAAATACAAAATTAATATTATCTTTATTTATGATCATGATTTCTGGTTATGTTAGGCCAGCAGAGAAGGCCTTGCTGGCCCTGACGGCACACACTGAGTAGTAGTAGTAGTAGTAGTAGTAGTAGTGGTGGTAATTAGGGTTCACTCCCGTCCTACGAGGCTGTGCTGCGTCAACATATGGAACCTTAATTGCGTACATCACTTCCATCTTAGCGGACACGGCACACTTAGTCAGTAGCATCACTTTCTAATACGCTGCGACATGTCAGGCTTGGTGCTAATCTTTCATGCACACACACACACACACACACATGCACATATACACACTACCTTTACACACGCACACACACACATACACATATACACACTACCTTTACACACGCACACACTGGCCTGTCCTTTGTTAGTCTGCAGCCGTGCTCCTGCGATATTAAAATGTGACACCGTCAATTTTCCTCCCGATCCATCACTCGGGGAATTGGATTCACACATGGCAACAACAGAACACGGGGGCGGGGCCACTGGGACTTGGATTCTGGGCTTTTGAAGAACCACCACAGCTGCGCCGCTCAGGTCACCTCGTACATCGGAGCCGGGCAAATATTTTGTCTCGTGGGGGGGCAAAAAATGTGTGAGAGAAAAAATGTGTCTGGGGGGGGGCAATGTGTATGTGTGTATAAATGATATACCGTATTTTTCGGAGTATAAGTCGCACCGGCCGAAAATGCATAATAAAGAAGGAAAAAAACATATATAAGTCGCACTGGAGTATAAGTCGCACCGGCTGAAAATGCATAATAAAGAAGGAAAAAAACATATATAAGTCGCACCGGAGTATAAGTCGCACCGGCTGAAAATGCATAATAAAGAAGGAAAAAAACATATATAAGTCACACTGGAGTATAAGTCGCACCGGAGTATAAGTCGCACCGGCTGAAAATGCATAATAAAGAAGGAAAAAACATATATAAGTCGCACCGGAGTATAAGTCGCACCGGCTGAAAATGCATAATAAAGAAGGAAAAAAACATATATAAGTCACACTGGAGTATAAGTCGCACCAGAGTATAAGTCGCACCGGCCGAAAATGCATAATAAAGAAGGAAAAAAACACATATAAGTCGCTCCGGAGTATAAGTCGCACCAGCCGAAAATGCATAATAAAGAAGGAAAAAAACATATATAAGTCGCACTGGAGTATAAGTCGCACCGGAGTATAAGTCGCACCGGCTGAAAATGCATAATAAAGAAGGAAAAAAACATATATAAGTCGCACCGGAGTATAAGTCGCACCGGCTGAAAATGCATAATAAAGAAGGAAAAAAACATATATAAGTCACACTGGAGTATAAGTCGCACCAGAGTATAAGTCGCACCGGCCGAAAATGCATAATAAAGAAGGAAAAAAACAGATATAAGTCGCACTGGAGCATAAGTCGCATTTTTGGGGGAAATGTATTTGATAAAAGCCAACACTAAGAATAGACATTTGAAAGGCAATTTCAAATAAATCAAGAATAGTGAACAACAGGCTGAATAAGTGTACGTCAGGGATGTCCAAACGTTTTCCACTGAGGGCCGTACACGGAAAAATGTAAGCATGCGGGGGCCATTTTGATATTTTTCATTTTCAAACCTTAACAAAATATATGGATTTTTTTTTTTAGGGCTCCCGGGGACTATAAAGGGTCTCAGTCATTAAACTGTTAAAAATAAGTGAAATTATTATTATTATTTTTTATTTAACGCTTACAGTAAATGTCTATATCAACTTGAGGTTGATATAAAGTAAAAAAAAAAAAAAAAAAAAAAGGTTTTCTGTCAAAGACAACTTTGTTTTTTATAGTAAAACTGAAATTTAATTTAATATTTTTGAGTAATCGCAGTGAAAAGTTAAATAAAATCCTACTAAATATATTTGGGATCCAAAAGGTCCCCCACTCATAAAGTGATACATTTTTTTTTTTTTTTTTTTACTTTTAACACTTAAATTACGAGATCAACTTCAGATATATCTGTCGATTTTATGTTTTAACTATTATTTTGTTTGTTTTATGC
This sequence comes from Entelurus aequoreus, assembly GCF_033978785.1. Classification (NCBI taxonomy): domain Eukaryota; kingdom Metazoa; phylum Chordata; class Actinopteri; order Syngnathiformes; family Syngnathidae; genus Entelurus; species Entelurus aequoreus. The sequence continues at coordinate 74,837,754 of NC_084740.1, forward strand.
TCTTTTGTCAAATAAAACTTTGATGTTTTTATATGGCAACCACACAATTTATGCAATATTTTTTCCACATAAAACATTTTAAAGTGATATTTTTTAAGTAATAATTCATTTTAAAATAGATTTTTTGTGTTGTTTTTTTTAGCAATGGCAAAAAAAAGAAAAATAAACAAAGACAAAAGAAAAAAAACAGCCTGCATGGCAGCTTTGTGTCAACATTGCAACTTTTTCTTGTTAGATTTCACCTCATTCCACTTTTTGTAATGTTTTTTTTAATTTTTGCAATATTATCAATTTTGCAATTTTTGCAGAATGTGTGGCGGGCCGGTAAACAATTAGCTGCGGGCTGCAAATGGCCCCCGGGCCGCACTTTGGACACCCCTGGTGTACGTGAGGCATAAATAACCAACTGAGAACGTGCCTGGTATGTTAACGTAACATATTATGGTAAGAGTCATTCAAATAACTATAACATATAGAACATGCTATACGTTTACCAAACAATCTGTCACTCCTAATCGCTAAATCCCATGAAATCTTATACGTCTAGTCCAGTAGTTCTTAACCTTGTTGGAGGTACGGAACCCCACCAGTTTCATATGCGCATTCACCGAACCCTTCTTTAGTGAAAAATAAAATAGTTTTTTCTTTTCAAATTCAAGACAAAGTTATATGTTTTAGGTAACACTTTCGTATGGGGAACATATTCTAAGTAATAAAGACTTAATTTAGAGTTATTTGGACACTAGGGGAACATATTCTAAGTAATAAAGACTTAATTTTGTCAGGCTTGTCCCTGACAGTTTAGTTGTGTTTTGGTTTTTCCTCTGTCATTTCCTGTCAGCGCTCTTATTTTGGTTATTTCCTGATTGTTTCCCTGAGTGCTGCTTCCCCTCAGCTGTGGCTGATTGGCACCTGGGCACACCTGGTGTCAATCAGCCAGCTGCTATTTAAACCTGCCTTCCCCTCCAGTCAGTGCTGGATTATTGTAATTTCTACTTGTCGATGTCAGTGTAGCTGGATGCGGTAGCGGTAAGTAGTGATGGGTTGATGAGGCCTCATGAAGCGTTTCGACACATTGCAAAACTGTATTGATACTGTGTCGATACTGTGTCACTAAATACTGACATCTGCTGGACATTAAAAATCCCTACAGGCAACCTATGGACCGACTCAACTGACACTGATTTTATGACCTAGTATATACAATAATATAAACCAAGTCATTGTATTTCATTTAGGATTATTTAATATCTTCATTTAAATAAAAATATATTTTTATCTTTTTTAGATACAGTCAAATAATGTGAACATGTATCATGACTAGGATGGTAGAAGGTGGGGATTGAACCCCAGTAACCGATTGCTGGCACGGCCACGCTACCAACTTCGCCACGCCGTCATACCTGTACATTCTCTAGTAACAGTAGTGATGGGTTCTGCAACACAGATGCATAGGCGCATGCGTCGAGCTCATAGAGCGAAACCCTGTGTCGGTGCGCGTACCGCTTTTAGAAAGTCACGTGACCGATCATGAGCTGCTTTGGTCACGTGACCGATACGCGAACTGTATCGCACTGACGCCTCCTCTGTGCCCTGTGAGCAACATTCCCTCGAAGGTGCGCGCCTGCGCAATCAGTGCTCAAGCGTCCTCCGCGCACACCGTGCGCCGCACAGCCAATATATGCCGCGCACCAAATCAAACCCATCTGAATTCTAAACAAAATAAACACATTTATTCTGTGTAATTTTGAAATGCAACTTTGAGTGACAGTGACAACAAGCGGCCCTAACGGTGTTCGTCAACAACACGCATTGCGCCGCTTCCTAATAAACAGTTTGACGCGCAGGCGTCAGTGCGATACAGTTCATGAGCGGTCACGTGACCAGAACAGCTCATGAGCGGTCACGTGACCAAAACAGCTCGTGTTCGGTCACGTGACTTTCTAAAAGCGATACGCGCACCGACACAGGGTATCGCTCTATGAGCTCGACGCATGCGCCGATGCATCGGTGTTGCCGGACCCATCACTAGCGGTAAGCTATATTCTGTAGCTGTTTGGAGCTTGCTGTCTTTTTGTTCCTCGTCTTCCAGTTCCTGTTTCCCTGGCATCCTGTTTCCTGTTCCTAGTTCCTGGTTTGTGTTTTTTCTTTATTTTTACTTTTGAACATTAAACCATGTTTTCTTTTACCAAGCCTGCCTTCTCTGCATCTGGGGGTTCGTCACTAACAACAAATTGTGACAAATTCAGTGTTATTTGGTTAGGGTTAGGGTTAGAGGGTTAGGGCCAGGGTTAGAGGGTTAGGGTTATAGTAAGGCCATGCCGAATAAGGCATTAATAAGTACTTAATAATGACTAGTTAAGAGCCAATATGTTACTAATTTGCATGTTAATAAGCAACTAATTAATGGTGAATATGTTCCCCATACTAAAGTGTTACCATGTTTTATTACTGGTGCACAAAATGAACCGTGCATGAACATCACCTTGTTCAAACAACAAAACCAACACAGTGCATAAACTCACAACAAATTACACACCTGCAAATCAGTGTGACTTCTGCTGTTGCCGTATCCGTAATACGCCGATAGAGAGAAGTTTGTATTTACACGATGAATCGGGTGTGTCTTGACCTCCGCCGAACCCCTGAGGCCGACTCACCAAACCCCTAGGGTTCCATCGAACCCAGGTTAAGAACCACTGATATAGAACATGCTATACGTTTACCAAACAATCTGTCACTCCTAATCGCTAAATCCCATGAAATCTTATACGTCTAGTCTCTTACGTGAATGAGATAAATGATATTATTTGATATTTTACGCTAATGTGTTAATCATTTCACACATAAGTCGCTCCTGAGTATAAGTCGCACCCCCGGCCAAACTATGAAAAAAACTATAGTCGGAAAAATACGGTATACGCATTTAACTGTAAAAATCTGCTGTACAGTATGTGTGTTTGGGTCCCTTTTTTTCAGGAACACAATGTCCGATAGAGTTCTAAAAAAGTTATGACAGACCACCTCAAAAGAACGGAATGGAATGGGCGGGGTGGGCGGTGCTTTTTAGAGGCGGTATAGTACTGAATATGATTCATTAGTATCGCGGTACTATACTAATAGCTGTTCAAGGCGTGTTGCACTGAAGTGGTGTGTGTTGTTGCGCCATGGAAAGAGCAGTGCGATCAGACGGCCACCAGGAGGGAGAGTGTTTCCTTCCATCTTGGCAGCATGTCAATCTCTCTCCTCCCTTCTTTCCGCCCTGCAGACTTCTCCATCACTGCTGCGGAGTGATAAATAACTCAAGTAAACAGCGACGCCGTCTGCAGCGCTCGCAAGAGGCACACGAGGGAGTTGAGGGAGAGAAGCTTTCGGAGTCTTAATCCCCCCGAGTGACGAGGAAGTCAAGCCCTGGAACTCAAACTAGTTTCGCTGCTGCCCGTCGAGGCAGGTAAATGGTCCTGTGCAGGGAAGCAGCAAATAAGTGCAGGTAGGGAAGATAACCGGCGGCTTGTGTCGTCTTGTCACGCCGGGCCGGAACGTGACCCATTAAAGATGCCCCGTTATTGTCTCCATGTTTTTCATGGGGCGCTTTGTCAACCAATCAGCAGGCTGACTGCGTTCACGCGTGGCGTCTCCCAGGCGTGTGACCTGAGGTCGGCCTCACCTTTACCTCAGGCATGTGTGTGTGTGTGGGGGGCGGCAAAGAGGACAGTGGTAGTTTAAAGAGACAAGAGTCAGTCGTTAGTCATTGGATTTGTCACTTCAGCCCGAAGCAAGTGAGTCAGGGAGCATCAGAGAGAAATGGAACATTCCGGTGGCCGAGTGCTTTGCAAAAGCCCATTTTGTCTTCAGTCCGGTCAAGTGTTGGACGATACAGTCCCCTAATTTGTGGACTTGACCGTCAATGATATCTGTGGCAGCTGTGTTGAAAAGGCTTACATGCGTACATGTAACAGAAATATCCTCAAAGTTTTATAGTAATTAAGCAAATAGTTAAAGGCCTACTGAAAGCCACTACTAGCGACCACGCAGTCTGATAGTTTATATATCAATGATGAAATCTTAACATTGCAACACATGCCAATTAACTTATAAAGTGCAATTTTAAATTTCCCGCTAAACTTCCGGTTGAAAACGTCTATGTATGATGACGTATGTGCGTGACGTCAATGGTTGAAACGGAAGTATTCAGACCCATTGGATCCAATACAAAAAAGCTCTGTTTTCATCTCAAAATTCCACAGTATTCTGGACATCTGTGTTGGTGAATCTTTTGCAATTTGTTTAATGAACAATGGAGACTGCAAAGAAGAAAGTTGTAGGTGGGATCGGTGTATTAGCGGCGGACTACAGCAACACAACCAGGAGGACTTTGAGATGGATAGCAGACGCGCTAGCCGGCGACCTCACCTTGACTTCCGCCGTCTCCGGGCCGCCGACCGCATCTATGATCGTCGCTCTGTCGATCGCTGGAACGCAGGTGAGCACGGGTGTTGATGAGCAGATGAGGGCTGGCTGGCGTAGGTGGATAGCTAATGTTTTTAGCATAGCTCTGTGAGGTCCCGTTGCTAAGTTAGCTTCAATGGCGTCGTTAGCAACAGCATAGTTCAATCAATCAATCAATCAATGTTTATTTATATAGCCCTAAATCACAAGTGTCTCAAAGGGCTGTACAAGCCACAACGACATCCTCGGTACAGAGCCCACATACGGGCAAGGAAAAACTCACCCCAGTAGTTAAGCTTCGCCAGGCTGGAAAGCATTAACCGTGTATTTACATGTCCATGGTTTAATAGTATTGTTGACTTTCTGTCTATCCTTCCAGTCAGGGGTTTATTTCTTTTGTTTCTATCTGCATTTAAGCCCGATGTGCTATCACGTTAGCTCCGTAGCTAAAGAGCTTCGCCGATGTATTGTGGAAATAAAAGTCACTGTGAATGTCCATTTCGCGTTCTCGACTCTCATTTTCAAGAGGATATAGTATCCGAGGTGGTTTAAAATACAAATCCGTGATCCACAATAGAAAAAGGAGAAAGTGTGGAATCCAATGAGCCAGCTTGTACCTAAGTTACGGTCAGAGCGAAAAAAGATACGTCCTGCACTGCACTCTAGTCCTTCACTCTGACGTTCCTCATCCACAAATCTTTCATCCTCGCTCAAATTAACGGGGGTAATCGTCGCTTTCTCGGTCGGAATCGCTCTCGCTGCTGGTGTAAACAATGGGGAAATGTGAGGAGCCTTTCAACCTGCGACGTCATGCTACTTCCGTTACAGGCAAGGCTTTTTTTTTATCAGCGACCAAAAGTTGCGAACTTTATCGTCGATGTTCTCTACTAAATCCTTTCAGCAAAAATATGGCAATGTCGCGAAATGATCAAGTATGACACATAGAATGGATCTGCTATCCCCGTTTGAATAAAAAAAGGTCATTTCAGTAGGCCTTTAAAGATATGTACTACCAAGTTTCCCAGGGATTCGGCCAAACAACCTACATTTTTTGTTTCAGCAAAGCGCATGTTTGGTGAGAAATTTCAAGTCATTATGGACAATAAAAGTTAACGCTGTTTCAAAATGATTAGTTCCAGTTCCAACCACAATGTGGATGTTTGTTTCACCATTGTTTACTACAACTACTCGAGAATTGCAGAATCGAATGAATCAAGACGCTGTCAGAGGGGACGCAGGATATGGGACGTCAGCGCATATTTCATCCTTCAGCATTACTTTGTTTCGTAACGTACCGTATTTTTCGGACTATAAGGCTCACTTAAAATCTTTTCATTTTCTCAAAACTCGACAGTGCGCCTTATAACCCGGTGCGCCTAATGTACAACATCATTTTTGGTTGTGCTTACCGACCTGGAAGCTATTTTATTTGGTACATGGTGAAATGATAAGTGTGACCAGTAGATGGCAGTCACACATAAGAGATACGTGTAGACTGCAATATGACTCAAGTAAACAACACCAACATTTTATATGTTCCATTGAAAATATAGAACATTACACACGGCGCTCAAAAATCTATCAAAATGTTTTAGTAGGACTTTGGTAAGCTATGAAGCCACACCGCTTGATGGATCGTACTGTGCTTCAACATAGGAGTATTATTATGGTGTGCGTATAAGGTAAGACATATTATCTGCCGTTTTGTTTCGCAATATTATGCAAAAGAAACTTTTCTCCCCTTCTGACTTTGTGTCGGTTTTAAAAGTCAACATGAAATAATAAGTGTGTGTAAAAATTTGAAGTGCTTCCCCTGTGGCCAGCATATGTAATAACAAGTGTGTGTAAAAATTTGAAGTGCTTCCCCTGTGGCCAACATATGTAATAACAAGTGTGTGTAAAAATTTGAAGGGCTCCTCCTATGGCCAGCATATGAAATAACAAGTGTGTGTAAGAAATTTAAATGCGCCCCCTTTGGCCAAAATGTATTTTAAAAAATTTATAAATATGTATATAGAGACATACTGTAATAACTTGAAGTAAATAATGAAGATTGAAAAATAATTAAAAACAAAAAATTAAAATTAAAAGCAATCTTTTTTTTAACTGTGTTGATTTTTTTCCTTATAAAATTGGGAACAATTTCTCATATTCCTTCTGTTTCTGTAATATTGCAATATTTTCTCGTACAATTATTACTTTGTAATGCAAAATGGGGACATTTGTCATATAAAATTCTGACTTTTATCACAATATTGCCAATTGTTTTGTTGTTCTTGTAAAATAGTGAATTTTTTTTGAGTAAAATGATGACTTTTGTCATAATTTTGCCAAGTAAAATTCTGATTATTATTATAATACTGACCAAATTTTAAAGCTTTATTATAAAAAATTGTGACTTTTGTTGAGTAAAATATCATAAAATTGCCAAAATGTTAAGCTTTGTAAAACTGTGACTGTTATTGAGTAAAATTCCAACCTTTATCATAGCATCGCACAAATGTTCAGTTTTTCTTGTAAAACTTTGACTTGCGTTGTACCCGCTGATCTGTATTTGGGATCTGCATAAGTCCTGAAAATTTGCGCGTGTCCGCCTTTGTAGTCGATAAGCTTCTTCTTTTTCTCTATCTTCTTGTTCTGTGACATTCATCCTCCGCTGTTGCCATTTCTAATATCAAGCAGTGTAAAGTTCTTACTTATATCTGTCAGTAAACTCGCCATGAAAGCGCTAAAACATACCGGTGTAGTGAGTTTACATTATTCGCCCAAGGAACTTTAGTTATTAGAGAGTTCCGGTCGGACGGTTTTTCACGGGACACATTCCGGGTGTTGTTGTTGCACTAGTGAGCCACGGATGAGGAGACGCTGCTCCGTTATTGATTGAAGTAAAGTCTGAATGCCATTAAAACAGGTTAGCTCCATCTTTTGACACTTCTTCCACTCCCGTCCTTGCACGCTACACCGCTACAACAAAGATGACGCTGTCGAAGGTGAGCCACGTAAATAAGACCGCCCACTAAACGCTGCATCCTGAAGCGACTGTCAGAAAGCGGCTTGAAGATGATCTGTAAAACATCATCCATGCAACATTTTGACCAATGAACCACCATTACATGTTATGTCGACCACAAGGAAGTCTTTTAATGTAGTAAAGAATAAAAATAATATCCGGTGCGCCTTTTGGTATGAAAATAGACCCGCTCATCGGCAGTGCACCTCATAATCCGGTGCGGCCTATGGTCCATAAAATATGGTACCTTAATATTTGCAGTCTACATGTTAAAGAGAGATATGTTGACTGGTTGTGATGTCTCCATGCAAACCAGGCTTGAATAACAATATAGTCCATCCAAGATGAAAGTGTAGTCAACGCGTAGGCCTTCATAGACTGACCAATATTTGAAGCAGGTTGCAGCAGGAAAAGAAGCCTCTGGTCACATTTTCTATGCTCTTTCTGCCCCTCTTTTCTCTTTCTTCTCCATCCTTCCACCTCCCACCACCGCATCTCCCCCCAGGTTTGTATGCCAGCACACACCTGACATTCAAATATGGCCGACGGAGAGGTGCAGCAACATGGAGAGGGGAGAGGGGAGGGGGGGGTAAAAAAGCGGACAAGGCGGAGGTCACGATGAAAAAGAAAGGTGTTAATGAAAGGACAACAAAGGATGGCGATGGCGATGGCGAGCGAGGGAATATATGGGATGGAGATAAAAGCGATAAGGGGAGACTTAACAGTTTAATCTCCCACGGGGATCAAAGAAGCCTTGAACATGCCTCCATGAGAAGGACGACCACGCTCCCGAAACTGTGCACATAAATACACCTTGATGGTGGTATTTATGTACTTTGTGTGTACTCACCAAGGAAATAGAGAAGGGGTCTCATTACTATCTTACTAAATACCAATTTTCCATCTGCACTAAAACATCCACCATGATGCCTGAATGGTGCATTTGCTTACATGTTATCACATGTTCTTTCTAGCTGGAAGCGGCAATCTACGGAGCCCCTAAAGGGACAATAGACTGTCGAGTTTCAGATGAAAGTTCTCTTTTTCTGGCCATTTTGAGCGTTTAATTGACCCCACAAATGTGATGCTCCAGAAACTCAACCTGCTCAAAGGAAGGTCGGTTTTGTAGCTTCTGTAACGAGCTCAACTGTTTTCAGATGTGTGAACATGATTGCACAAGGGTTTTCTAATCATCAATTAGCCTTCTGAGCCAATGAGCAAACACATTGTACCAATAGAACACTGGAGTGATAGTTGCTGGAAATGGGCCTCTATACACCTATGTAGATATTGCACCAAAAACCAGAACTTTGCAGCTAGAATAGTCATTTACCACATTAGCAATGTATAGAGTGTATTTCTTTCAAGTTAAGACTAGTTTAAAGTTATCTTCATTATATATATATATATATATATATATATATATATATATATATATATATATATATATATATATATATATATATATATATATATATATATATATATATATATATATATATATATATATATATATATATATATATTAGTCAAGGTTTGTTTCAGGGAAACCTGCGAAACAGGCTTGTAGGGATGAAAAAGCCTCTGTGTTTTGAAAAATAAGGACATTTTATTGTGACCCCAAACTTTTGAACGGTAGTGTGTATATATATATATATATATATATATATGTATATGTATATATAAAAGTATATATATTAGTCAATGTTTGTTTCAGGGAAACCTGCGAAACAGGCTTGTAGGGATGAAAAAGCCTCTGTGTTTTTTCCTGACCTAACGTATATATATATATATATATATATATATATATATATATATATATATATATATATATATATATATATATATATATATATATATATATATATATATATATATATTCCTCGCGCACTAATTGACTAAAAAGAGCACGCACTTGCCGATGATGTCACGTTATCGATGGGAAAATACAATTTTAGACAATATGATTTGCCTGAGCCAGGATGAGACACAGAGTAACAAGCGGTAGAAAATGGATTAAAAAAAAAAAGTATTAAAAAAAAAGAAAAACTTTTTATTTTTTTTTAACTTGGGAGTTCCTGCGGGCCGGATTTTGGACGCTGGCGGGCCTTATCTGGCCCGCGGGCCATAGTTTGGGGACCCCTGCTTTAGGGGCTCCGTATTTATCCCGATAATTTGATATGAATGGCATCACAATATGTCGAATGTGGGATGATCCATATGTTGCGTGAACTTTTTTTTTTTGATGCAATCTTGAATATTTTACTGTATTATATTATCGCAGTAATTTGATATACCTGTAGATCAGGGGTCTCAAACTCAATTTACCTGGGGGCCACTGGATGCGGAAACTGGGTGAGGCTGGGCCGCAAGAAAATATTTCTTAAAAAAAATCTAACATGCACTTTTTAATGAATTCACCTTCTTTGAATGACTATCCCGCCCTAGCAACATACTTGCCAACCCCCCCTCCCTTCTGCAGACACACGTAAGTGACTTCAAGACATACTTGATCAACAGCCATACAGGTCACACTGAGGGTGGCCGTATAAACAACTTTATCACTGTTACAAATATGCGCCACACTGTGAACCCACACCAAACAAGAATGACAAACACATTTCGGGAGAACATCCGCACCGTAGACAACATAAACACAACAGAACAAATACCCAGAACACCTTGCAGCCCTAACTCTTCCGGGACGCTACAGTATACACCCCCCGCTACCAAACCCCGCTCAAGTATGTCTTGCAGTCACTTACGTGTGTGTACAGAAGCCAAATACAACATGTGGCTGGGCTGGCACGCTGTTTGTACAGGTTGTAGAGAGCGCTAAAGGCAGTGCCACATATGTAAATGTAGCTACTGTAGTGTGTGTATGCACCTATGTAAATGTAGCTACTGTAGTGTGTGTATGCACCTATGTAAATGTAGCTACTGTAGTGTGTGTATGCACCTGTGTAAATGTAGCTACTGTAGTGTGTGTATGCACCTATGTAAATATAGCTACTGTAGTGTGTGTATGCACCTATGTAAATGTAGCTACTGTAGTGTGTGTATGCACCTGTGTAAATGTAGCTACTGTAGTGTGTGTATGCACCTGTGTAAATGTAGCTACTGTAGTGTGTGTATGCACCTATGTAAATGTAGCTACTGTAGTGTGTGTATGCACCTGTGTAAATGTAGCTACTGTAGTGTGTGTATGCACCTATGTAAATGTAGCTACTGTAGTGTGTGTATGCACCTGTGTAAATGTAGCTACTGTAGTGTGTGTATGCACCTCTGCAAATGTAGCTACTGTAGTGTGTGTATGCACCTATGTAAATGTAGCTACTGTAGTGTGTGTATGCACCTGTGTAAATGTAGCTACTGTAGTGTGTGTATGCACCTATGTAAATGTAGCTACTGTAGTGTGTGTATGCACCTATGTAAATGTAGCTACTGTAGTGTGTGTATGCACCTATGTAAATGTAGCTACTGTAGTGTGTGTATGCACCTGTGTAAATGTAGCTACTGTAGTGTGTGTATGCACCTATGCAAATGTAGCTACTGTAGTGTGTGTATGCACCTATGCAAATGTAGCTACTGTAGTGTGTGTATGCACCTATGCAAATGTAGCTAGTGTAGTGTGTGTATGCACCTATGTAAATGTAGCTACTGTAGTGTGTGTATGCACCTATGCAAATGTAGCTAGTGTAGTGTGTGTATGCACCTATGTAAATGTAGCTACTGTAGTGTGTGTATGCACCTATGCAAATGTAGCTACTGTAGTGTGTGTATGCACCTATGCAAATGTAGCTACTGTAGTGTGTGTATGCACCTATGCAAATGTAGCTACTGTAGTGTGTGTGTATGCACCTATGTAAATGTAGCTACTGTAGTGTGTGTATGCGCCTATGCAAATGTAGCTACTGTAGTGTGTGTGTATGCACCTATGCAAATGTAGCTACTGTAGTGTGTGTATGCACCTATGTAAATGTAGCTACTGTAGTGTGTGTATGCACCTATGCAAATGTAGCTACTGTAGTGTGTGTATGCACCTATGTAAATGTAGCTACTGTAGTGTGTGTATGCACCTATGTAAATGTAGCTACTGTAGTGTGTGTATGCACCTATGTAAATGTAGCTACTGTAGTGTGTGTATGCACCTATGTAAATGTAGCTACTGTAGTGTGTGTATGCACCTATGTAAATGTAGCTACTGTAGTGTGTGTATGCACCTATGTAAATGTAGCTACTGTAGTGTGTGTATGCACCTATGTAAATGTAGCTACTGTAGTGTGTGTATGCACCTATGTAAATGTAGCTACTGTAGTGTGTGTATGCACCTATGCAAATGTAGCTACTGTAGTGTGTGTATGCACCTATGTAAATGTAGCTACTGTAGTGTGTGTATGCACCTATGCAAATGTAGCTACTGTAGTGTGTGTATGCACCTATGTAAATGTAGCTACTGTAGTGTGTGTATGCACCTATGTAAATGTAGCTACTGTAGTGTGTGTATGCACCTATGTAAATGTAGCTACTGTAGTGTGTGTATGCACCTATGTAAATGTAGCTACTGTAGTGTGTGTATGCACCTATGCAAATGTAGCTACTGTAGTGTGTGTATGCACCTATGCAAATGTAGCTACTGTAGTGTGTGTATGCACCTATGCAAATGTAGCTACTGTAGTGTGTGTATGCACCTATGCAAATGTAGCTACTGTAGTGTGTGTATGCACCTATGCAAATGTAGCTACTGTAGTGTGTGTATGCACCTATGCAAATGTAGCTACTGTAGTGTGTGTATGCACCTATGCAAATGTAGCTACTGTAGTGTGTGTATGCACCTATGCAAATGTAGCTACTGTAGTGTGTGTATGCACCTATGCAAATGTAGCTACTGTATTGTGTGTATGCGCCTATGCAAATGTAGCTACTGTAGTGTGTGTATGCGCCTATGCAAATGTAGCTACTGTAGTGTGTGTGTATGCACCTATGCAAATGTAGCTACTGTAGTGTGTGTATGCACCTATGTAAATGTAGCTACTGTAGTGTGTGTATGCACCTATGCAAATGTAGCTACTGTAGTGTGTGTATGCACCTATGCAAATGTAGCTACTGTAGTGTGTGTATGCACCTGTGCAAATGTAGCTACTGTAGTGTGTGTATGCACCTATGCAAATGTAGCTGCTGTAGTGTGTGTATGCACCTATGCAAATGTAGCTACTGTAGTGTGTGTATGCACCTATGCAAATGTAGCTACTGTAGTGTGTGTATGCACCTCTGCAAATGTAGCTACTGTAGTGTGTGTATGCACCTATGCAAATGTAGCTACTGTAGTGTGTGTATGCACCTATGCAAATGTAGCTACTGTAGTGTGTGTATGCACCTATGCAAATGTAGCTACTGTAGTGTGTGTATGCACCTATGCAAATGTAGCTACTGTAGTGTGTGTATGCACCTATGCAAATGTAGCTACTGTAGTGTGTGTATGCACCTATGCAAATGTAGCTACTGTAGTGTGTGTATGCACCTATGTAAATGTAGCTGCTGTAGTGTGTGTATGCACCTATGCAAATGTAGCTACTGTAGTGTGTGTATGCACCTATGTAAATGTAGCTGCTGTAGTGTGTGTATGCACCTATGCAAATGTAGCTACTGTAGTGTGTGTATGCACCTCTGCAAATGTAGCTACTGTAGTGTGTGTATGCACCTATGCAAATGTAGCTACTGTAGTGTGTGTATGCACCTATGCAAATGTAGCTACTGTAGTGTGTGTATGCACCTGTGCAAATGTAGCTACTGTAGTGTGTGTATGCACCTGTGCAAATGTAGCTACTGTAGTGTGTGTATGCACCTATGCAAATGTAGCTGCTGTAGTGTGTGTATGCACCTCTGCAAATGTAGCTACTGTAGTGTGTGTATGCACCTATGCAAATGTAGCTACTGTAGTGTGTGTATGCACCTCTGCAAATGTAGCTACTGTAGTGTGTGTATGCACCTATGCAAATGTAGCTACTGTAGTGTGTGTATGCACCTATGCAAATGTAGCTACTGTAGTGTGTGTATGCACCTATGCAAATGTAGCTACTGTAGTGTGTGTATGCACCTATGCAAATGTAGCTACTGTAGTGTGTGTATGCACCTATGCAAATGTAGCTACTGTAGTGTGTGTATGCACCTATGCAAATGTAGCTACTGTAGTGTGTGTATGCACCTATGTAAATGTAGCTGCTGTAGTGTGTGTATGCACCTATGCAAATGTAGCTACTGTAGTGTGTGTATGCACCTATGTAAATGTAGCTGCTGTAGTGTGTGTATGCACCTATGCAAATGTAGCTACTGTAGTGTGTGTATGCACCTCTGCAAATGTAGCTACTGTAGTGTGTGTATGCACCTATGCAAATGTAGCTACTGTAGTGTGTGTATGCACCTGTGCAAATGTAGCTACTGTAGTGTGTGTATGCACCTATGCAAATGTAGCTGCTGTAGTGTGTGTATGCACCTATGCAAATGTAGCTACTGTAGTGTGTGTATGCACCTATGCAAATGTAGCTACTGTAGTGTGTGTATGCACCTATGTAAATGTAGCTGCTGTAGTGTGTGTATGCACCTATGCAAATGTAGCTACTGTAGTGTGTGTATGCACCTATGTAAATGTAGCTGCTGTAGTGTGTGTATGCACCTATGCAAATGTAGCTACTGTAGTGTGTGTATGCACCTCTGCAAATGTAGCTACTGTAGTGTGTGTATGCACCTATGCAAATGTAGCTACTGTAGTGTGTGTATGCACCTATGCAAATGTAGCTACTGTAGTGTGTGTATGCACCTATGCAAATGTAGCTACTGTAGTGTGTGTATGCGCCTATGCAAATGTAGCTACTGTAGTGTGTGTATGCACCTGTGTAAATGTAGCTACTGTAGTGTGTGTATGCACCTATGCAAATGTAGCTACTGTAGTGTGTGTATGCACCTATGTAAATGTAGCTACTGTAGTGTGTGTATGCACCTATGCAAATGTAGCTACTGTAGTGTGTGTATGCACCTATGTAAATGTAGCTACTGTAGTGTGTGTATGCACCTATGTAAATGTAGCTACTGTAGTGTGTGTATGCACCTATGCAAATGTAGCTACTGTAGTGTGTGTATGCACCTATGCAAATGTAGCTACTGTAGTGTGTGTATGCACCTATGTAAATGTAGCTACTGTAGTGTGTGTATGCACCTGTGCAAATGTAGCTACTGTAGTGTGTGTATGCGCCTATGCAAATGTAGCTACTGTAGTGTGTGTATGCACCTGTGTAAATGTAGCTACTGTAGTGTGTGTATGCACCTATGTAAATGTAGCTACTGTAGTGTGTGTATGCACCTATGTAAATGTAGCTAGTGTAGTGTGTGTATGCACCTGTGTAAATGTAGCTACTGTAGTGTGTGTATGCACCTATGTAAATGTAGCTACTGTAGTGTGTGTATGCACCTATGTAAATGTAGCTACTGTAGTGTGTGTATGCACCTATGCAAATGTAGCTACTGTAGTGTGTGTATGCACCTATGCAAATGTAGCTACTTGATGATTTGCTGTAAAGAAACTTTATTGCTTGTTTTGCAATATGTATACAGTAGTCCTAGTGCATATTGTAAAACTCTTACTGGACCCTACAGTCCATACATGACAGCATGTGTGGTTCTATAGTGCATGTGTGGTTCTATAGTGCATGTGTGGTTCTATAGTGCATGTGCCTCTGCATTGAAACTCCTGCACTGCATGCATTTCCATGAATGACAGGCTCGCTTTTTTCCTCCCGGGACTAACTAGAATGCATCATAGCCCCGTTCAAGTGTGTGTGTAGGTGTGTGTGTGTGTGTGTGTGTTCTTGTATTTCTACCCTTCTTGAGACACCAACAAGGAAAAGTATCTTCCATAAGAGGAGGTGTGAACAAGTGATGACATAGTAAATCATGGTCCCAATACGGAAAACCATTGCATCTAATAGAGAATGTGTCATTTGCACCCCTCAAAATGAGGGTTGGCCCCAAAAAGAGGGATTTTTCAAATTGACTGTGTGTCGGTTTTAAAAGTGCTCCCCCTCTGGTCAACATATGAAATAATAAGTGTGTGTAAAAATTCGAAGTGCTTCCCCTGTGGCCAACATATGTAATAACAAGTGTGTGTAAGAAATTGAAATGCGCCCACTTTGGCCAAAATGTATTTTTTTTAATTAATAAATATGTACACTACCGTTCAAAAGTTTGGGGCCACCCAAACAATTTTGTGTTTGAGCCTTCATTTCTAAGAACAAGAATAGACTGTCGAGTTTCAGATGAAAGTTCTCTTTTTCTGGCCATTTTGAGCGTTTAATTGACCCCACAAATGTGATGCTCCAGAAACTCAATCTGCTCAAAGGAAGGTCAGTTTTGTAGCTTCTGTAACGAGCTAAACTGCTTTCAGATGTGTGAACATGATTGCACAAGGGTTTTCTAATCATCAATTAGCCTTCTGAGCCAATGAGCAAACACATTGTACCATTAGAACACTGGAGTGATAGTTGCTGGAAATGGGCCTCTATACACCTATGTAGATATTGCACCAAAAAGCAGACATTTGCAGCTAGAATAGTCATTTACCACATTAGCAATGTATAGAGTGTATTTCTTTCAAGTTAAGACTAGTTTAAAGTTATCTTCATTGAAAAGTACAGTGCTTTTCCTTCAAAAATAAGGACATTTCAATGTGACCCCAAACTTTTGAACGGTAGTGTATATAGAGACATACTGTAATAACTTGAAGTAAATAATGAAGATTGAAAAACGTTTCTTTTTTTTTTAAATAAATAAAAGCAGTCTTTTTTTTTTTTACAATGTGTTGATTTTTTTTCTTATAAAATTGGGAACAATTTCTCATATTCTTTCTGTTTCTGTAATATTGCAATATTTTCTCGTAAAATGATTACTTTTTTTTCATCCCCTCCTGCTCCGGCCCGGCTGCATCAAATTATAATATAAATACATTTAATAAAGTCAAATACAAATAAGGCAACAAGAGAAGTATCCTACACTTCTCTTTTGTAAAGTAAATCTGAACAGCCGATATGGGCATCTACATCAACTAGGGATGTCCGATAATGGCTTTTTGACGATATCCGATACCGATATCAACCGATACCGATATCAACCAATATATGCAGTTGTGGAATTAACACATTATTATGCCTAATTTGGACAACCATGTATGGTGAAGATAAGGTCCTTTAAAAAAAATAAAAAAAAAAATAAGATAACTAAATTAAAAACATTTTCTTGAATAAAAAAGAAAGTAAAACAATATAAAAACAGTTACATAGAAACTAGTAATTAATGAAAATGAGTCAAATTAACTGTTAAAAGTTAGTACTATTAGTGGACCAGCAGCACGCACAATCATGTGTGCTTACGGACTGTATCCCTTGCAGACTGTATTGATATATATTGATATATAATGTAGGAACCAGAATATTGATAACAGAAAGAAATGGGGGGAGGGAGGTTTTTTGGGTTGGTGCACTAATTGTAAGTGTATCTTGTGTTTTTTATGTTGATTTAATAAAAAAATAAAAAACCCGATACAGATAATAAAAAAAACGATACCGATAATTTCCGATATTACATTTTAACGCATTTATCGGCCGATAATATCGGCAGGCCGATTTAATCGGACATCCCTAACATCAAC
This sequence comes from Entelurus aequoreus, assembly GCF_033978785.1. Taxonomy (NCBI): domain Eukaryota; kingdom Metazoa; phylum Chordata; class Actinopteri; order Syngnathiformes; family Syngnathidae; genus Entelurus; species Entelurus aequoreus. The sequence continues at coordinate 74,854,910 of NC_084740.1, forward strand.
TATATGATTTGCCTGAGAAGCTGGACAGGACAAAAAATGTATGCAAAATGTTGACATTTGTCATATAAAATTCTGACTTTTATCACAATATTGCCAATTGTTTGGTTGTTCTTGTAAAATAGTGAAATTTTTTTTGAGTAAAGTGATGACTTTTGTCATAATTTTGCCAAGTCAAATTCAGATTATTATAATATTGACAAAATTTTAAAGCTTTATTATAAAAAATTGTGACTTTTGTCGAGTAAAATTTCATAAAATTGACAAAATGTTAAGCTTTGTAAAACTGTGACTGTTATTGAGTAAAATTCTAACCTTTATCATAATAGCGCATAAATTTAGAGTGTCCGCCCTGAGATGGGTAGGTCGTGAGTTCAAACCCCGGCCGAGTCATACCAAAGACTATAAAAATGGGAGCCATTACCTCCCTGCTTGGCACTCAGCATCAAGGGTTGGAATTGGGGGTTAAATCACCAAAAATGATTCCCGGGCGCGGCCACTGCTGCTGCTCACTGCTCCCCTCACCTGCCAGGGGGTGATCAAGGGTGATGGGTTAAATGCAGAGAATAATTTAGCCACACCTAGTGTGTATGTGACAATCATGGGTACTTTTTTTTGTAAAATTTTGACTTACGTTGAGTTAAAATGACGACTTTTATTATAACACTGCCAAAATTCCAAGTTTTTCGTGTGAAATTGTGACCTTTTTCTTGTGAAATTCCAACTTTCATCACAATATCGCACACATGTTCAGTTTTTCTTGTAAAATGTTGACTTGCGTTGAGTAAAATGAC
>NC_084740.1:74860700-74888200 GCF_033978785.1 Entelurus aequoreus
TTTTTTGTGAGTTTTTAGTTGTGCCCTGAAAAGTGTAAATACTGTAAGCATTGTACTTATTACGTAGCAGATGTTTGATTGTAACGTGCATCTTTGTTGCAGTTTAATAACACATTTAAAGGTGTTGAAATCGCCGTGTAAAATCGCAAATGCTATACAGTAGCATGTCAATAGCAAAGCCAATGTATATTAGCATCAAGCTAGCGCATTTTAAGGAAAGTGGAGGCTTAAAGTTAAAGTACCAATGATTGTCACACACACACACTAGGTGTGGTGAAATTATTCTCTGCATTTGACCCATCCCCTTGATCACCCCCTGGGAGGTGAGGGGAGCAGTGGGCAGCAGCGGTGGCCGCGCCCGGGAATCATTTTTTGGAGATTTAACCCCTAATTCCAACCCTTGATGCTGAGTGCCAAGCAGGGAGGTAATGGGTCCTATTTTTATAGTCTTTGGTATGACTCGGCCGGGGTTTGAACTCACAACCTACCGATCTCGGGGTGGACACTCTAACCACTGAGTAGGTTACTTAGGTTGAAGCATTTTTTGGAGTCGACTGCTTTTTGTTGGCGTTGAAAAAAGCCACATTAACTCTATGTAGTTTGGCTAAGTCCGCTCTCAGTGCTGCTGGAGTGATTGCCAAGTGCCGAATTGCGAAGTGCGTCAAACGCAACCCAGGTACCATAAGATAGCACCGTTGGATTTTACGTGAATTTTGTGCCCGGTAGGACCGACGGGATTTGGTCAGTGCCAAAAAAGTACCGGACTCGGTGGTTGGAATTGGGGGTTAAATCACCTCCCTCCTTTACAGGAGGGAGTTGACAGCACAGACACTAGGGGGCAGTAGAGCTCTATGATTTATTTTATATATAAACAATATATGTGAAGTGAAGTGAATTATATTTATATAGCGCTTTTCTCTAGTGACTCAAAGCGCTTTACATAGTGAAACCCAATATCTAAGTTCCATTTAAACCAATGTGGGTGGCACCGGGAGCAGGGGGGTAAAGTGTCTTGCCCAAGGACACAACGGCAGTGACTAGGATGACAGAAGCTGGGATCGAACCTGGAACCCTCAAGTTGCTGGCACGGCCACTCTGCCAACCGAGCTATACCGCCCCATATATATAATAATCAAACAATAATAACATTAAACAAGGGGAATGGCGTGTGTGAACTAGATCCAAAAGGGGTGTATGTGTGTGTGACTATGTGTGTATATAATTGTTGTGTATTACCGGGATGTGTTGGGCGAGAGGAGGGGCAAAGCAGAAGAAGGTCCGTGAGACAAGTGGTAGGTCCGTGGGGCTGAGAGAGGCGTCAAGAGGTCCGTGTGCAAAGCTGGGGTCGAGGATTGAGGATCGAGGGAGGGAGTCCAAAGTCCAGGGAGAGTCGAGGCGGGTGGTGGAAGACACGGGAACCAAACGTAACATAGGATTAAGTTCCGGCTAGGATCCTTGGGTCCACTGGTCTTTATATCAGTCCCAGGTGTGCAGATTGCTGATCGCCCACAGCCTTGCCGGCATGCGGGCGTGACGCGGCCAGCGCGAGCAGGGGCGTGTCTCGGCGCGCTGCCAACCAGACCCAGCTGCCGGAGAAAGGGGGGTTCGAGCCCGCGCCGTGACAGTTACGCTGCCGAGCTCTAGACAGTGCACCCACCCACAAAGACAAAGTGATTGGACGACTGACAACAAGGTTCACTTTGAAGAACTAAATCCAGAAAGGTCTGATTGCCCGCAAACTGTAGCCACCAAGTTGGCAACACCAATCCGTTGTGCTCCGTCTGGCAGCCTTGTTATAATGCGGTTATGAACGAAGGCAAGCAAGTACTATAGGGGTGTAACGGTACACAAAAATTTGGGTTCGGTACGTACCTCGGTTTAGAGGTCACGGTTCGGTTCATTTTCGGTACAGTAAGAAAACAACAAAATATAAATTTTTTGGTTATTTATTTACCAAATTTGTAAACAAAGCCTTTATCCTTTTAACATTGGTAACACTATAATAATTCTGCCCACGTTAATCAACATTAAAGGCCTACTGAAATGATTTTTTTTATTTAAACGGGAATAGCAGATCCATTCTATGTGTCATACTTGATCATTTCGCGATATTGCCATATTTTTGCTGAAAGGATTTAGTAGAGAAAATCGACGATAAAGTTCGCAACTTTTGCTCGCTGATAAAAAAAAAAGCCTTGCCTGTAGCGGAAGTAGCGTGACGTCACAGGAGCTAGTATTCCTCACAATTCCCCGTTGTTTACAATGGAGCGAGAGAGATTCGGACCGAGAAAGTGATGATTACCCCATTAATTTGAGCGAGGATGAAAGATTCGTAGATGAGGAACGTTACAGTGAAGGACTTGAGAGGCAGCGATGGACGTATCTTTTTTCGCTCTGACCGTAACTTAGGTACAAGCTGGCTCATTGGATTCCACACTCTCCTTTTTCTATTGTAGATCACGGATTTGTATTTGAAACCACCTCGGATACTATATCCTCTTGAAAATGAGAGACGAGAACGCGAAATGGACATTCAGTGCCTTTTACATCGGCGAAATGCTTTAGCTACGAGCTAACATGATAGCATCTTGCTTTAACTGCATATAGAAACAAAAGAAATAAACCCCTGACTGGAAGTATAGATAGAAAATCAACCATACTATTAAACCGTGGACATGTAAATACACGGTTAATGCTTTCCAGGCTGGCGAAGGTTAACAATGCTGTGCTAAGGACGCCATTGAACCGGACTGCACAGAGCTATGCGAAAAACATTAGCTCTCCACCTACGCCAGCCAGCCCTCATTTGCTCATCAACACCCGTGCTCACCTGCGTTCCAGCGATTGGCAGAAGGACGAAGTACTTCACCCGATGCGTTTGGCGGCCCGGAGACGTGGGAAGTCAAGGTGAAGTCGGCGGCTAGCGCGGCTAGCGCGGCTAGCGCGGCTAGCGCTCCAACAAAGTCCTCCTGGTTGTGTTGCTGTAGTCCGCTGCTAATACACTGATCCCACCTACAACTGTCTTCTTTGCAAAAGATGTCCAGAATACTGTGGAATTATGAAATGAAAACAGAGCTTTTTGTATAGGATTCTACGGGGTACCATAACTTCCGTTACTCGGACTTCGTCACGCGCATACGTCATCATACCGCGATGTTTCAGCCGGATATTTCCCGGGAATTTTAAAATGTCACTTTATAAGTTAACCCGGCCGTATTGGCATGTGTTGCAATGTTAAGATTTCATCATTGATATACAAACTATCAGACTGCGTGGTCGCTAGTAGTGGCTTTTCAACCTCAAGTTTCTTCTACATATAAAAAGTGCAACATAAAACAGTTTCAAGTCAACTCATCATGCTTAATTTATTACAGCATTTGGGAAGCCTGTAGTTGATTTTTATTATGTAAATGTTATATTGTTATCAACATGTGATAGCAGGGACCCTGCCATTCAAAACTAAGCTGCTACGTTACTAATGATTAATGTAAATATAGCTGAAAAAATAGTGCAATAGCAATAGGAGAGACTATTCATCCCTCAACACCATGGAGTTCATGTAGGCACACACACACACACCGCAAAATGAGCTAACGTTACGCTAAAAGCTAATTAGCCTTCACCTCAAGCCAGAAGTGCGAGAAAGCTGAAGCAGCAATTTAAGTGTCTAGAAGGTCAACGGGCTCATAGTGATGTTACTAGTAGTTGACTGGGAGGTGTTTATTATAATTTGGGAAGAGTATGCTGCCTGATGCTCACCTGCTAAACACCTATCTGCTCGACGCTGAAGCTCTGAATACACACTGCTGATTGGCTGTTACCGCTTTTTGTGTAACCAATCAGATGGTTGTGTGGGTGGGACAATGCTGGGTGCTGAGACAGAGGCAGAAGAAGCAAAGCAGCTTGTTAAGACTTTAGCTTAGAAACTCGTTCGGCACACCTCCAAACCGAACCGAAATGTTTCAATACAAATACACGTACCGTTACACCCCTAGTCAAATGTATTTGTGGCAAACCCTTAAATGTGCAGATGTTCCGTGTGAATTAAAGGCCTTCTGAAATGAATTTTTTTTATTCAAACAGGGATAGCAGATGTGTCATACTTGATCATTTCGCGATATTGCCATATTTTTGCTGAAAGGATTTAGTAGAGAACATCGATGATAAAGTTCGCAACTTTTGGTCGCTGATTTAAAAAAAGCCTTGCCTGTAACGGAAGTAGCGTGACGTCACAGGTTGAAAGGCTCCTCACATTTCCCCATTGTTTACACCAGCAGCGAGAGCGATTCGGACCGAGAAAGCGACGATTACCCCGTTAATTTGAGCGAGGATGAAAGATTTGTGGATGAGGAACATGAGCGTGAAGGACTAGAGTGCAGTGCAGGACGTATCTTTTTTCGCTCTGACCGTAACTTAGGTACAAGCTGGCTCATTGGATTCCACACTTTCTCCTTTTTCTATTGTGGATCACGGATTTGTATTTTAAACCACCTCGGATACTATATCCTCTTGAAAATGAGAGTCGAGAACGCGAAATGGACATTCACAGTGACTTGTATCTCCACGACAATACATCGGCGAAGCTCTTTAGCTACGTAGCTAACGTGATAGCATCGGGCTTGAATGCAGATAGAAACAAAAAAAATAAACCCCTGACTAGAAGGATGGACAGAAGATCAACAATACTATTAAACCATGGACATGTAACTACACGGTTAATGCTTTCCAGCCTGGCGAAGCTTAACAATGCTGTTGCTAACGACGCCATTGAAGCTAACTTAGCTACGGGACCTCGTCAAAGCTATGATACAAACATTAGCGCTCCACCTACGCCAGCCCTCATCTCCTCATCAACACCCGTGCTCACCTGCGTTCCAGCGATCGACGGAGCGACGAAGGACTTCACCCGATCATCGATGCGGTCGGCGGCTAGCGTCGGATAGCGCCTCTGCTATCCATCTCAAAGTCCCCCTGGCTGTGTTGCTGCAGCCCGCCGCTAATACACCGATCCCACCTACAGCTTTGTTCTTTGCAGTCTCCATTGTTCATTAAACAAACTGCAAAAGATTCACCAACACAGATGTCCAGAATACTGTGGAATTTTGCGATGAAAACAGAGCTTTTTGTATTGGATCCAATGGGTCCGAATACTTCCGTTTCAACCATTGACGTCACGCACATACGTCATCATACATAGACGTTTTCAACCGGAAGTTTGGCGGGAAATTTAAAATGTCACTTTATAAGTTAACCCGGCCGTATTGACATGTGTTGCAATGTTAAGATTTCATCATTGATATATAAACTATCAGACTGCGTGGTCGCTAGTAGTGGCTTTCAGTAGGCTTTCACGACTACGACAAAAACCTGCATTTCAGCTTTGTATATTATTGGTGAAAAATCACATTATTCTTTTATTAAAACTTTTTACTCGTTATAAAAGGACTTTTTGCTCCTTCTGTTTGCTTTTTTAATTGTGTTTTTAGGAAAAACAACAAGCTGCAGGCTGCAAATGTCCCCTGGAGCGCGCTTTGCCTCGCCTATTAGCCAGTCAGCCGGCCATATTTGCAGCAGCGCCAACTGAGTCGCGCTGTAAAATCCCACCGTAGATCAGGTGAAGCTGCAAAGTGCAGTATTAAACAAGCGTCCATAAAACACATCCGTCCCTGAGATGACATCATCCGGGGAATCGGACCAGGGGGACACGAGTGGTAGACCTGTTCTTCCTGTGGCACCGAGGCTTAGATCATGGCGGATGGAGGTTGATGAGCAAAGCGATGAGCTCATCTTAAGCAGCTCCCTCTCCAGAGTGCAACGCTCTCGCCGCTTAAGACGGCTGAGCTCTCGCCGGATTAAAATATTCCATCTCGGGTCGGGCGGCTTTGGGCTTTATAGAAATGTCAGCCAGAATCCTTCCTCGTCTTTATCACCGTGTGCTCTTCCGTCTATACGCTCTTAAAAAGTCATATAAACATTTGCATTCACACGGTTACCAACTTTCTCCAAACAAGACAACGCAATTGCGCTTAATTTGTTGCTAAATTGATGATAAAAAAACTCAAGTACCAACATGAGCAGCTTCATGAAAACTACAGTTTTTATTGCTGTTTACCACAAACCCATCGGCTATTAATGCAGTAGTTTCCTTACGGCTAATACAACATCGGTTCTGTTGTACAATAGACTTGTTAGTAAATGGTCAGAGAAATGGTCTCTCATGCACTTCAGTTCAGTTTCACTTTATTTGGATCGTGCATACGATACAATGTAATGCATGACAAATTTCCAGTTGTTTCAATTACAGCACGTCCGAAAAGGAGGAGGAAGAAGCTGAGCTTATTTAATCCTACCCCTTTTCATACCATAGCAATTTTATCCCATTTCCCTGTTCTCTGTAACGGAACAGTGAATACATAATAAATAAGTGGTATACAAATATCAAGTAAGTAAGTAAACAAATATTAAATACATAAATAATTAGAGATGTCCGATAATATCGGCCTGCCGATATTATTGGCCGATAAATGCTTTAAAATGTAATATAGGAAATTATCGGTATTGTTTTTTTTATTATCGGTATCAATTTTTTATTTTTTAAAATGTATTTATTTTTTAAATTAAATCAACACAAAAAACACAAGATACACTTACAATTAGTGCACTAACCCAAAAAACCTCCCTCCCCCATTTACACTCATTCACACAAAATTCTGGTTCCTACATTATTCAGGCATGTGATTTTTCCGTCTAAAGTCGGAATTCCGTCTTTTTTAATCTTGGGAAGAAAAAAAAAATTATCTCCCGTTTTTCCGGGTTTTTTTCCGACCCTAAATCAAGATTCGAGACGTAGTTTATATTACGCCGTAGTTGATTGGTCGATATGTTCCTTGTGACCAATCAGGACATCTGTTATGTATGATGACGTTAATAACGACATCATACCGCCATTGTCCATATGTAAACGATGTCGGTTCTCGAGAGAAAGGACGCTTTACGAGTAAAATAAATTGATAAACATGTCAAAAATAAGTTTCGATGGGACTGGATGGAAAGGGAAATCACTGATACTGTTGGGGAGAAGGAAGTTACGACTTTGTTCGGTGATTTTATTCGGAAAATCCATCGTCCCGGAAAGGTTTTGTGCACGTGGTGTCATGATAATATTGACTATGGATCACGAGGTTTCAAGGCTTTGGAAGTACATGCGAAACGCCAAAAACATATGAAACAACTTGAAGCAAGGAAAACTAACTTTTCACTAGCTGGTACTTTTGGATGTCAACCCAAAGTGAGCAAACCTTACGGACTTCATCCTTTGTTTACATCGACAACTGCCGTAGACATGGAGAGGAAAGATCCACCCACTTCAGTTGCAGACAGAGTTGTTAATAATGAGGTAAGCTAAAAAATATTTGCTTGCGAAATACGCATGTTTGTTTTAAATATTAACCAATTATTGCTTTGCGAAATATAAATGGGTTTTTCTAAAAACAAAAAGCCACGTGAAAATATATTATGAAATTACAGAAATTCAAAGAGTCGCATTATTGATTCCAGTTAACAATTTATTTGAAATAAATTTGCATATAATACTATTTTGTAATATTATGTTCTTTTGTAGTCTGTTGAAACTATTGTCAGTGGTGTAACAATCTTGAAGGTCAATATTTTCACACTTGTTTCATGCAATATGTCAGTGTCCTCACATTATTATTATTTCCTATTTTTAAATATGAGTAAACAATACTAAACATGTTTAATTATTTTCATAAATGTATATCCTATTTTGGCGAAAAGAATGAAATGTTTACATTTGGTATTTTGTTAAATACATTTGCAAGGAAAGCTCATGTTAGGGCTGGGCTCTCCGAGAAAGCTAATGTGTGAAGTGAACTGAAGTAATGTGGTAATACTGTAAATAAACTGTAGATAATAACAATGTGACACCTGTGGATGTGAAATGAACACAAAGTGACTAAATACTGTTGGGACTGAACCATATACAGTGATTCATTAGGATAATTGGGTTATGTATGTTCTATTAATGATGTTTTCATGTCTTTAAACACTAAAATATTTTCTTCAAATGGTGCTGTCTTTGTTCATTTTAGCATGTTAAATTGGTGAAAAACCAGGACCGTCTGCAAGGGATACAGTCCGTAAGCACACATGATTGTGCGTGCTGCTGCTCCACTAATAGTACTAACCTTTAACACTTAATTTTAATTAATTACTAGTTTCTTTGTAACTGTTTTTATATTGTTTTACTTTTTTTTTATTCAAGAAAATGTTTTTAATTTATTTATCTTATTTTATTGTATTAATTTTTTAAAAAAGGACCTTATCTTCACCATACCTGGTTGTCCAAATTAGGCATAATAATGTGTTAATTCCACGACTGTATATATCGGTATTGGTTGATATCGATATCGGTAATTAAGAGTTGGACAATATCGGATATCAGCAAAAAAGCCATTATCGGACATCCCTATAAATAATCTTTATCTCCAAAAAGTTCAAGATAATCATCATAATTATTGTTCTGCTTACTTAGGGAACACTTGTCGTTTGAACAGTCTCTTAAACTGAATCATATTGGTGCTTTGTTTCATTTCTTTGGTTAATCCATTGTATAATTTAATTCCACATACAGATACGCTAAAGGTTTTAAGTGTTGTACGTGCATACAAATGTTTTAGGTTAGATTGTCCTCTAAGGAATATACAATATTGGAATATCGGATATCGGCAAAAAGCCATTATCGGACATCCCTAATATATATATATATATATATATATATATATATATATATATATATATATATATATATATATATATATATATATATATATATATATATATATATATATATATATATATATATATATATATATATATATATATATATATATATATATATATATATATGTATACTAGGCTCGTTACTACAAGGGTTGTATCGGTACCAAAATGTATTTCGATACTTTTTGATACATAATTATATATATATATATATGTAGTTTATACAATTAATAAAATGTCCTGAATTATTATTGCCTGCTTCCAATGAATTTAATGTAACTGCGGAATCATACAATCTTGTCTCATAATCTTCGTGCTGTTTTTTGTCATCACTTTCATTATTCGTGTCTGTTATGCCGCCAGCTCTCCTTGTCACGTTTTTTTTAACTTACACAAATTTTACCTCGTAAAAAAAAAGGAACTAACTGAAGTAGAATACGTGATTTGCAGTAATCTGAGGGCCGTACTGACGCGGTGTGTTGTCATTGTTTCGTGTGTGTTTGACTTCCTGTGTTGGATTTTCCATCTGGTTTGTGTGCTCACCTGTCTCCTTTTGCTGTTCCCTCTGCATCATGTTGTTGCTGTCATATTTTCCCCTGCAACCTCTTTGGATTGTTTACACATGTAGGTACACATGTGTAATACACAAAAAAAAAAAAATCCCTGCCTTTACAAAGACGATATTTGGCTGTAGTTTCCAGTGGACTGTATCACTCTGCACAGCGGGTTAGCACATTGGCACCTCGCTTTTTCCTATTATTCGATTACGTTTTTCACCGTAATATTTCCACGTCTTGGTTATCGTACGGTCAAATATTGTGCGCAACAAATCCTTCCGTGTACTAAAGCAGTGTTTTTCAACCTTTTTTGAGCAAAGGCACATTTGTTTCATAAAGAAAATACAGAGGCACACCACCAGCAGAAAAGGTTAAAAAATGAAACTCCACCAGGTTGTCGTGCCTTATTTTGAGTTTGTTGTTGTTTCCTGTGTGTCGTGCTTTAGTTCCTGTCTTGCGCTGTTATTTTGGTGACCCTTCCTGTTTTGTTGGTTTTCTCCTGTAGAAGCTTCACGCCTTCCTTTGAGCGCTATGGCCTGCACCTGCTTTGTTTTCGCAATCAAGACTATTTAAGTTGTGCGTACGCTATCCTTCTTTGTGGGGACATTGTTGAATGCCACGTCATGTACGGCAGTGGTCCCCAACCTTTTTGTACTTGCGGACCGGTCAATGCTTGAAAATTCGTCCCACGCACCGGGGGGGGGGGGGGGGGGGGGGGTTAGTAATTTATTTTATTTTATTTTATTTTTTTATGTTTTTTTGTCATAAAGAAATACAATCATGTGTGCTTACGACTGCATCCCTGCAGACTGTATTGATTTATATTGATATATAATGTATATATTGTGTTTTTTATGTTGATTTAATTTTTTTTTTTAAAAACATTTTTATTTTTTTTTTATTTTTATTTTTGTCATAAAGAAATACAATCATGTGTGCTTACGGACTGCATCCCTGCAGACTGTATTGATTTATATTGATATATAATGTATATATTGTGTTTTTTATGTTGATTTAATTTAAAAAAAAAAAAAAAAAATCATTTTTTTTTTTTTTTTTTCTCTTCTTCTTTTTATTACATCCCTATTCTCCCGTGCCTTTTTCCTAGCGGGACTTGCCTTTTGTTCATTTTTGGTTTAAGCCATACTTGCCAACCTTGAGACCTCCAATATCGGGAGGTGGGGGGTAGGGGGTGGGGGGCTTGGTCGGGGGTGGGGTGGGGGTTGGGGGCGTGGTTATTACCAGCTGGAATTCACCAACTCGAGTATTTCATATATATTTCATATATATATATATATATATATATACATATATATATATATATATATGTATGAAATACTTGACTTTCAGTGAATTCTAACTATATATATATATATATATATTTATTTTATTTACATAGAAAAAAAAAAACTTGAATTTCAGTGTTCCGTTGGCTATCCATTAGATGGCAGTATTGTCCTGTTTAACTTCTCCATTCATTGGGCAGGCAAGCTGTTTATATTGTGGGAAAGCGGACGTGAGAACAGGCTGTGCCCATTTAGCTGGAGGGGGCGTGGCCTCCAGCTCCGGCTGAATACCGGGAGTTTGTCGGGAGAAAATCTCTGCCGGGAGGTTGTCGGGAGAGGCGCTGAATACCGGGATTCTCCCGCTAAAAACGGGAGGGTTGGCAAGTATGGTTTAAGCGTTACATACCTTTTTTACCTGCACGCTGTCTCCTTCTGTGCTCTGCATATTGGGGTCACAACAAACCATCCTTGATGCGTTCCGACTTCTACAAAGCAATTAACTACCTGCTGCCACCTACTGGTATGGGGTTTTACATGGTTACCCTGCCAAGCTCTACACAGCACAGGCACTAGACAACGGCACATTATTATGATTATTGATTTGCAAAGTATATTTTTTGGACCAATTAGGTGAAGTTGCATCATTTCCCACGGCACACCAGACAGTATCTCGCGGCGCGGCACAGTGGTTGAAAAACACTGTACTAAAGTATCCCATGCGTTAGTGACTCACCATAGGGCGCACCGGATAATAAGGCGCACTGCCGATGAATGGTCTATTTTTGATCTTTTTTCATATATAAGGCACACCGGATTATAGGACGCATTAAAGGAGTCATAATATTATTATTTATTTCTGACAGTCGCTTCCGAATGCACCGTTTTGCGGGCGGTCTTATTTACGTGGCTCACCTTCGACAGCGTCTTCTCCCCGTCATCTTTGTTGTAGCGGTGTAGCATGCAAGGACGGGAGTGGAAGAAGTGTCAAAAGATGGCGCTAACTGTTTTAATGACATTCACACTTTACTTCAATCAATAACGGAGCAGCATCTCCTCATCCAGAAACAACAAGGCTGGAAATGTGTCCCGTGACAAACCGTCCGACCGGAACTCTCTAATAACTTAAGTTCCTTGGGTGAATAATTGAAGCTCACTACACCGGTATGTTTTAGCGCTTTCATGGCGAGTTTACAGACAGATATAAGTAAGAACTTTACACTACTTTATATTAGAAATGGCAACAGCGAAGGATGAATGTCACATAACAAGAAGATAGTGTCATGATCCGTGGTCCGGATCATGTTTTTGTTATGTTCTGTTAGTAGGGATGTCCCATAATGGCTTTTTGCCGCTATCCGATATTCCGATATTGTCCAACTCTTTAATTACCAATACCGATATCAACCGATACCGATATCAACCGATATATGCAGTCGTGGAATTAACACATTATTATGCCTAATTTGGACAACCATGTATGGTGAAGACAAGGTACTTTTTAAAAAAATTAGTAAAATAAGATAAATAAATTAAAAACATTTTCTTGGATAAAAAAGAAAGTACAACAATATAAAAACAGTTACATAGAAACTAGTAATGAATGAAAATGAGTAAAATTAACTGTTAAAGGTTAGTATTATTAGTGGACCAGCAGCACGCACAATCATGTGTGCTTATGGACTGTATCCCTTGCAGACTGTATTGATATATATTGATATATAATGTAGGAAGCAGAATATTAATAACAGAAAGAAACAACCCTTTTGTGTGAATGAGTGTAAATGGGGGAGGGAGGTTTTTTGGGTTGGTGCACTAATTGTAAGTGTATCTCGTGTTTTTTATGTTGATTTAATTAAAAAAAACGATACCGATAATAAAAAAAAGCGATACCGATAATTTCCGATATTACATTTTAACGCATATATCGGCCGATAATATCGGCAGGCCGATATTATCGGACATCCCTATCTGTTAGTTTTGGACTCCATTAGTTCCTGTTTTTGTGCACCCTTCTTTGTTTTAGTTACCATGGCGACTTATTAGTTTCACCTGCCTCTGGTGTTCGGGACACGCACCTGCTCTAATCAAGAGACCGTTATTTAAGCCTGTCTTTGCCAGTCAGTCGTGGTCCTGGCGTCATTGTTGGTTTCATGCCACAGTTTCATGTTGTGCTATGTTAGTTGTTTCATGCCACAGTAAGTCTTGTTTGTTCTATGTCCATAGTTCATGCTAAGTGTTAGCGTCTATGTTTCCTGCGTTAAGTTTTTTTTTTTGTTCTTTAGCTTCTCGTGTGAACGGCACGCTTTCCTTTTGTTTTAGTTCTTGTCTTTTGTGATGCGTAGGATTAATTCATTAATAAATATGTTCCTATTTTCAAGTCCTGTCCGGAATAGTCCGTTTGCATCCTGGGAGAACAAACCTCGCAGTAAGCTGCGACCCCCCCGCTTTTGGAAGAATGGTGGAAAATTCCTATAACCACACTCCGCAACCTTGTGGACAGCCTTTCCAGAAGAGTTGAAGCTGTAATAGCTGCTAAAGGTGGACCGACATCATATTGAACCCTATGGGTTAGGAATGGGATGGCACTTCAAGTTCATATGTGAGTCAAGGCAGGTGGACAAAAAAAAATATATATATATATATATATATATATATATATATATATATATATATATATATATATATATATATATATATATATATATATATATATATATATATTTAAAAAAAAAATAAAAAAATTTACACGTTAAAAGTGTAATTTCAATGTTTATTTTGTGCATTAATTAGAAAAAAAAGAATAAAGGTTATGGCAAGCAGTAAAATCGTTGAATATTTCAACTATTTTCATCAAAATACGCATTGAAGCTATAAAGTGTGATTTATCTGTTACTTGATTCATCGAAAAAAACGAATCGATAAGATTCCTCCATTACTAAAATAATGGATCCTGCAGCCCGAGTACACAATGTTGACATGGTTGGGTTGTGGCCTTTTTGCGCACCAGTTGGAGGGAGGTTTGGTTGCGGAGTAGGAAGAAAGCAGAGCTTATTTATTCTTACCCCTTTTCCCTTTCATAGCAATATCTAATACATTTGTTCAGTTCACTTCCTGTACTCAATTTGTAACACAAAAAAATCGTATACATAATCAATAAAGTGCTCATGAATAAATAGTTCTTTATAAATTGTGATTCACATAATGACATGAATAAGATTATTTATATATATATATATAAGGTTTGAAGATGTTTATCATAATTCTTCTTCTTTGTACTTTATAAACACTTTTTAGTTCAAACCGTTTCTTTAAGATGATCATATTAGTACTTTTTGACTTATGTGCGTCATGCATTCCATAATTTAATTCCACATACTAATATGCTAAAGGTTTTAAGTGTTGTTATGTGCATACAAATATTTGAAGTTGCACTTCCTCTAAGGTTATATTCCTATATTTTGTGTGTACATTCTTAGGTAGCAGGTTATAGTTTATATTTATATTTAGTTATATTCCTATATTTTGTGTGTACATTCTTAGGTAGCAGGTTATAGTTTGCTTTGTGCATCATTCTCACTGTTAGCAAATGCACCAAATCATTGTTTTCAATCCCGCTGTTTTGACGCAGTATTTATCTGCAAGCTGTCATTATGAGGAACGGGCGCCGTTGCCACAAATAATGGATTCTTGATATTTTTGCTTTCTGCAGACGCACCTTTTGTACAGGAAGAAGACAAAAGACTCCATTCTAATGCACTTCAGGACATATTTGAAGGCTGCAATGCTTTTTGAGGGACTGATAAAATGGTGCTTACCACCAGCAAACTGAGAGGGACTAAACCATGTGCACGCGTGCCAAAGCAGTAAAAACACACGTGTAGTACAAACACACAAGTGTAGTACAAAAACACATGTGTAATACAAACACACATGTATAGTACAAAAACACATGTGTAGTACAAAAACACATGTGTAGTACAAAAACACATGTACAGTACAAAAACACATGTATAGTACAAAAACACATGTGTAGTACAAAAACACATGTATAGTACAAAAACACATGTACAGTACAAAAACACATGTATAGTACAAAAACACATGTGTAGTACAAAAACACATGTATAGTACAAAAACACATGTACAGTACAAACACACATGTATAGTACAAAACACATGTGTAGTACAAAAACACGTGTGTAGTACAAAAACACACATGTACAGTACAAAAACACATGTGTAGTACAAAAACACATGTGTAGTACAAAAACACACATGTACAGTACAAAAACACATGTGTAGTACAAAAACACATGTATAGTACAAAAACACATGTGTAGTACAAACACACATGTACAGTACAAAAACACATGTGTAGTACAAAAACACATGTACAGTACAAAAACACATGTGTAGTACAAAAACACACATGTACAGTACAAAAACACATGTGTAGTACAAAAACACATGTGTAGTACAAAAACACATATGTACAGTACAAAAACACATGTGTAGTACAAAAACACACATGTACAGTACAAAAACACATGTGTAGTACAAAAACACATGTGTAGTACAAAAACACACATGTACAGTACAAAAACACATGTGTAGTACAAAAACACATGTACAGTACAAAAACACATGTGTAGTACAAAAACACATGTGTAGTACAAAAACACATGTGTAGTACAAAAACACATATGTACAGTACAAAAACACATGTGTAGTACAAAAACACACATGTACAGTACAAAAACACATGTGTAGTACAAAAACACATATGTACAGTACAAAAACACATGTGTAGTACAAAAACACACATGTACAGTACAAAAACACATGTGTAGTACAAAAACACATGTACAGTACAAAAACACATGTGTAGTACAAAAACACATGTGTAGTACAAAAACACATGTACAGTACAAAAACACATGTATAGTACAAAAACACATGTGTAGTACAAAAACACACATGTACAGTACAAAAACACATGTGTAGTACAAAAACACATGTGTAGTACAAAAACACACATGTACAGTACAAAAACACATGTGTAGTACAAAAACACATGTACAGTACAAAAACACATGTGTAGTACAAAAACACATGTACAGTACAAAAACACATGTGTAGTACAAAAACACATGTGTAGTACAAAAACACATGTACAGTACAAAAACACATGTATAGTACAAAAACACATGTGTAGTACAAAAACACATGTGTAGTACAAAAACACATGTACAGTACAAAAACACATGTATAGTACAAAAACACATGTGTAGTACAAAAACACATGTATAGTACAAAAACACATGTACAGTACAAAAACACATGTATAGTACAAAAACACATGTGTAGTACAAAAACACATGTATAGTACAAAAACACATGTACAGTACAAACACACATGTATAGTACAAAACACATGTGTAGTACAAAAACACGTGTGTAGTACAAAAACACACATGTACAGTACAAAAACACATGTGTAGTACAAAAACACATGTGTAGTACAAAAACACACATGTACAGTACAAAAACACATGTGTAGTACAAAAACACATGTATAGTACAAAAACACATGTGTAGTACAAACACACATGTACAGTACAAAAACACATGTGTAGTACAAAAACACATGTACAGTACAAAAACACATGTGTAGTACAAAAACACACATGTACAGTACAAAAACACATGTGTAGTACAAAAACACATGTGTAGTACAAAAACACATATGTACAGTACAAAAACACATGTGTAGTACAAAAACACACATGTACAGTACAAAAACACATGTGTAGTACAAAAACACATGTGTAGTACAAAAACACACATGTACAGTACAAAAACACATGTGTAGTACAAAAACACATGTACAGTACAAAAACACATGTGTAGTACAAAAACACATGTGTAGTACAAAAACACATGTGTAGTACAAAAACACATATGTACAGTACAAAAACACATGTGTAGTACAAAAACACACATGTACAGTACAAAAACACATGTGTAGTACAAAAACACATATGTACAGTACAAAAACACATGTGTAGTACAAAAACACACATGTACAGTACAAAAACACATGTGTAGTACAAAAACACATGTACAGTACAAAAACACATGTGTAGTACAAAAACACATGTGTAGTACAAAAACACATGTACAGTACAAAAACACATGTATAGTACAAAAACACATGTGTAGTACAAAAACACACATGTACAGTACAAAAACACATGTGTAGTACAAAAACACATGTGTAGTACAAAAACACACATGTACAGTACAAAAACACATGTGTAGTACAAAAACACATGTACAGTACAAAAACACATGTGTAGTACAAAAACACATGTGTAGTACAAAAACACATGTGTAGTACAAAAACACATATGTACAGTACAAAAACACATGTGTAGTACAAAAACACACATGTACAGTACAAAAACACATGTGTAGTACAAAAACACATATGTACAGTACAAAAACACATGTGTAGTACAAAAACACACATGTACAGTACAAAAACACATGTGTAGTACAAAAACACATGTACAGTACAAAAACACATGTGTAGTACAAAAACACATGTGTAGTACAAAAACACATGTACAGTACAAAAACACATGTATAGTACAAAAACACATGTGTAGTACAAAAACACATGTATAGTACAAAAACACATGTACAGTACAAAAACACATGTATAGTACAAAAACACATGTGTAGTACAAAAACACATGTATAGTACAAAAACACATGTACAGTACAAACACACATGTATAGTACAAAACACATGTGTAGTACAAAAACACGTGTGTAGTACAAAAACACACATGTACAGTACAAAAACACATGTGTAGTACAAAAACACATGTGTAGTACAAAAACACACATGTACAGTACAAAAACACATGTGTAGTACAAAAACACATGTATAGTACAAAAACACATGTGTAGTACAAACACACATGTACAGTACAAAAACACATGTGTAGTACAAAAACACATGTACAGTACAAAAACACATGTGTAGTACAAAAACACACATGTACAGTACAAAAACACATGTGTAGTACAAAAACACATGTGTAGTACAAAAACACATATGTACAGTACAAAAACACATGTGTAGTACAAAAACACACATGTACAGTACAAAAACACATGTGTAGTACAAAAACACATGTGTAGTACAAAAACACACATGTACAGTACAAAAACACATGTGTAGTACAAAAACACATGTACAGTACAAAAACACATGTGTAGTACAAAAACACATGTGTAGTACAAAAACACATGTGTAGTACAAAAACACATATGTACAGTACAAAAACACATGTGTAGTACAAAAACACACATGTACAGTACAAAAACACATGTGTAGTACAAAAACACATATGTACAGTACAAAAACACATGTGTAGTACAAAAACACACATGTACAGTACAAAAACACATGTGTAGTACAAAAACACATGTACAGTACAAAAACACATGTGTAGTACAAAAACACATGTGTAGTACAAAAACACATGTACAGTACAAAAACACATGTATAGTACAAAAACACATGTGTAGTACAAAAACACATGTATAGTACAAAACACATGTACAGTACAAAAACACATGTATAGTACAAAAACACATGTGTAGTACAAAAACACATGTATAGTACAAAAACACATGTACAGTACAAACACACATGTATAGTACAAAACACATGTGTAGTACAAAAACACGTGTGTAGTACAAAAACACACATGTACAGTACAAAAACACATGTGTAGTACAAAAACACATGTGTAGTACAAAAACACACATGTACAGTACAAAAACACATGTGTAGTACAAAAACACATGTGTAGTACAAAAACACATGTATAGTACAAAAACACATGTGTAGTACAAAAACACATGTATAGTACAAAAACACATGTACAGTACAAAAACACATGTATAGTACAAAAACACACGTGTAGTACAAAAACACATGTGTAGTACAAAAACACATGTACAGTACAAAAACACATGTATAGTACAAAAACACATGTGTAGTACAAAAACACATGTATAGTACAAAAACACATGTACAGTACAAACACACATGTATAGTACAAAACACATGTGTAGTACAAAAACACATGTGTAGTACAAAAACACACATGTACAGTACAAAAACACATGTGTAGTACAAAAACACATGTGTAGTACAAAAACACACATGTACAGTACAAAAACACATGTGTAGTACAAAAACACATGTACAGTACAAAAACACATGTGTAGTACAAAAACACATGTGTAGTACAAAAACACATGTGTAGTACAAAAACACATGTATAGTACAAAAACACATGTACAGTACAAAAACACATGTATAGTACAAAAACACATGTGTAGTACAAAAACACATGTATAGTACAAAAACACATGTACAGTACAAACACACATGTATAGTACAAAACACATGTGTAGTACAAAAACACATGTATAGTACAAAAACACATGTGTAGTACAAATATACATGTGTAGTACAAAAACACATGTACAGTACAAAAACACATGTGTAGTACAAAAACACATGTACAGTACAAAAACACATGTGTAGTACAAAAACACATGTGTAGTACAAAAACACATGTGTAGTACAAAAACACATGTATAGTACAAAAACACATGTACAGTACAAAAACACATGTATAGTACAAAAACACATGTGTAGTACAAAAACACATGTATAGTACAAAAACACATGTACAGTACAAACACACATGTATAGTACAAAACACATGTGTAGTACAAAAACACATGTATAGTACAAAAACACATGTGTAGTACAAATATACATGTGTAGTACAAAAACACATGTGTAGTACAAAAATACATGTGTAGTACAAAAACACATGTATAGTACAAAAACACATGTGTAGTACAAAAACACATGTGTAGTACAAAAACACATGTCTAGTACAAACACATGTACAGTACAAACACACATGTGTAGTACAAAAACACGTGTATAGTACAAAAACACATGTATAGTACAAAAACACAAGTGTAGTACAAACACACATGTACAGTACAAAAACACATGTGTAGTACAAAAACACATGTATAGTACAAAAACACATGTATAGTACAAAAACACATGCGTAGTACAAAAACATACGTGTAGTACAAAAACACATGTACAGTACAAACACACATGTGTAGTACAAATACACATGTGTAGTACAAAAACACATGTGTAGTACAAATACACATGTACAGTACAAACACACGTGTAGTACAAATATACATGTGTAGTACAAAAACACATGTATAGTACAAACACACATGTGTAGTACAAATACACATGTGTAGTACAAATACACATTTGTAGTATAAAAACACATGTATAGTACAAAAACACATGTGTAGTACAAACACACATGTACAATACAAACACACATGTGTAGTACAAATACACATGTACAGTACAAACACACATGTGTAGTACAAATATACATTTGTAGTACAAAAACACATGTATAGTACAAAAACACATGTACAGTACAAACACACATGTGTAGTACAAATACACATGTGTAGCACAAAAACACATGTGTAGTACAAATATACATGTGTAGTACAAAAACACATGTACAGTACAAAAACACATGTGTAGTACAAACACACATGTGTAGTACAAAAACACATGTGTAGTACAAACACACATGTACAGTACAAATACACATGTGTAGTACAAATACACATGTGTAGTACAAACACACATGTACAGTACAAATACACATGTGTAGTACAAAAACACATGTGTAGTACAGATATACATGTGTAGTACAAAAACACATGTGTAGTACAAAAACATGTGTAATACAAAAACACATGTATAGTACAAAAACACATGTGTAGTACAAACACACATGTGTAGTACAAAAACACATGTGTAGTACAAAAACACATGTATAGTACAAAAACACATGTGTAGTACAAATACACATGTGTAGCACAAAAACACATGTGTAGTACAAATATACATGTGTAGTACAAAAACACATGTACAGTACAAAAACACATGTGTAGTACAAACACACATGTGTAGTACAAAAACACATGTGTAGTACAAACACACATGTACAGTACAAATACACATGTGTAGTACAAATACACATGTGTAGTACAAACACACATGTACAGTACAAATACACATGTGTAGTACAAACACACATGTACAGTACAAATACACATGTGTAGTACAAATACACATGTGTAGTACAAACACACATGTACAGTACAAATACACATGTGTAGTACAAAAACACATGTGTAGTACAGATATACATGTGTAGTACAAAAACACATGTGTAGTACAAAAACATGTGTAATACAAAAACACATGTATAGTACAAAAACACATGTGTAGTACAAACACACATGTGTAGTACAAAAACACATGTGTAGTACAAAAACACATGTATAGTACAAAAACACATGTGTAGTACAAAAACACATGTGTAGTACAAACACACATGTATAGTACAAACACACATGTACAGTACAAAAACACATGTATAGTACAAAAACACATGTGTAGTACAAAAACACATGTGTAGTACAAAAACACATGTGTAGTACAGATATACATGTGTAGTACAAAAACACATGTATAGTACAAAAACACATGTATAGTACAAAAACACATGTGTAGTACAAAAACACATGTATAGTACAAAAACACATGTGTAGTACAAAAACACATGTGTAGTACAAAAACACATGTGTAGTACAGATATACATGTGTAGTACAAAAACACATGTGTAGTACAAAAACACATGTATAGTACAAAAACACATGTATAGTACAAAAACACATGTAGTACAAAAACACATGTATAGTACAAAAACACATGTATAGTACAAAAACACATGTAGTACAAACACACATGTGTAGTACAAAAACACATGTATAGTACAAAAACACATGTGTAGTACAAAAACACATGCGTAGTACAAAAACACATGTATAGTACAAATACATATGTGTAGTACAAAAACACATGTATAGTACAAAAACACATGTGTAGTACAAAAACACATGCGTAGTACAAAAACACATGTATAGTACAAATACATATGTGTAGTACAAAAACACATGTATAGTACAAAAACACAAGTGTAGTACAAAAACACATGTAGTACAAACACACATGTGTAGTACAAAAACACATGCGTAGTACAAAAACACATGTATAGTACAAATACATATGTGTAGTACAAAAACACATGTATAGTACAAAAACACATGTGTAGTACAAAAACACATGTGTAGTACAAAAACACATGCGTAGTACAAAAACACATGCGTAGTACAAAAACACATGTATAGTACAAATACATATGTGTAGTACAAAAACACATGTATAGTACAAAAACACATGTGTAGTACAAAAACACATGCGTAGTACAAAAACACATGTATAGTACAAATACATATGTGTAGTACAAAAACACATGTATAGTACAAAAACACATGTGTAGTACAAAAACACATGTGTAGTACAAATACACATGTGTAGTACAAAAACACATGTATAGTACAAAAACACATGTGTAGTACAAAAACACATGTATAGTACAAAAACACATGTATAGTACAAAAACACATGTATAGTACAAAAACACACGTGTAGTACAAACACAGTACAATGAATGACATGCAACATCAGTATCAGGCCAAATAATCCTAACGTTCAAATTTGAACCGATACGGTACCAATTTCCGGTACTTGGGAATTGTTACCGCTACTCAGTGGTACCAAGTTTTGGTACTTTTGTGTGTGTGTTAATAAATATTGTTTTTGATTATAAAATATGTAATTTTTTATGGCAACATTTTAAAATGAGCTGATTAGATTGCTCAGTCGCCATAACTTATTTTATTATTACATTTCATTACATAGACGCGCATACGTCATCATACATAGACGTTTTCAACCGGAAGTTTAGCGGGAAATTTAAAATGTCACTTTATAAGTTAACCCGGCCGTATTGGCATGTGTTGCAATGTTAAGATTTCATCATTGATATATAAACTATCAGACTGCGTGGTCGCTAGTAGTGGCTTTCAGTAGGCCTTTAAGACCTGAGATGGCAGTAGTGTGCAGTTTATGGTGTGTTGGAGTGTCAGATCAGTGTCTGCTGAATCTAGTCTTTTGTTGTGCCCTAAAAAGTGTTAACACTGTAAGTATTGTACTTATGACGCACCAAATTGTTGAATGTATTGTGCGTAGTTTTCGTTAACAAATTTGGAGATGTTGAAAACGCCATGTAGAATCGCTAATGCTAATCAGTATGTGCAATGGCATCAAGCTAGCACATTTTTGGAAAAGTGGAGGCTTATTTTACTTACGTTGGAGCGTTTTTTGTTTTTTTTTTAGTCAATTTCTCTGTTGGCATTGGAAATTGCAACATTGCTTAGAGGTAGTTTGGCTGAGTCGGCTCTCAGTGCTGCTGAAGTGAGTCACGCGCAACCCGGTTACCGTAACATGGCGCCGTTGGCTTTTGAATGAATCAGTGTCCCAGTAGGACCGACGGAATTCGGTTGGTGCCAAAAAAAGTACCGGAATCAGTACCCATCCCCTAGGCACGCCCTGTTCATGCCTAAAAAGGCTTTGCTACACATCTTAAAATACAGCCTATTCGTCAGTCAGCTACGGATGTGAGAGTTGTCGGTTTATCCGTTTTGTTTGCCATCCATCCATCCATCTTCTTCCGCTTATCCGAGGTCGGGTCACGGGGGCAGCAGCCTAAGCAGGGAAGCCCAGACTTCCCTCTCCCCAGCCTTTCGTCCAGCTCTTCCCGAGGCGTTCTCAGGCCAGCTGGGAGACATAGTCTTCCCAACGTGTCCTGGGTGCCCTAAACACCTCCCTAGGGAGGCGTTCGGGTGGCATCCTGACCAGATGCCCGAACCACCTCATCTGGCTCCTCTCCATGTGGAGGAGCAGCGGCTTTACTTTCAGCTCCCCCCGGATGGCAGAGCTTCTCACCCTATCTCTAAGGGAGAGAGGAAACACATTTCGACCGCTTGTACCCGTGATCTTGTCCTTTCCGTCGTAACCCAAAGCTCATGACCATAGGTGAGGATGGGAACGTAGATCGACCGGTAAATTGAGAGCTTTGCCTTCCGGCTCAGCTCCTTCTTCACCACAACGGATCGATACAGCGTCCGCATTACTGAAGACGCCGCACCGATCCACCTGTCGATCTCACCATCCACTCTTCCCTCACTCGTGAACAAGACTCCGAGGTACTTGAACTCCTCCACTTGGG
Source organism: Entelurus aequoreus (assembly GCF_033978785.1). Taxonomy (NCBI): domain Eukaryota; kingdom Metazoa; phylum Chordata; class Actinopteri; order Syngnathiformes; family Syngnathidae; genus Entelurus; species Entelurus aequoreus. Next base: position 74,884,699 of record NC_084740.1, read on the forward strand.
GCAAGATCTCCTCCCCAACACGGAGATGGCACTCCACCCTTTTCCGGGCGAGAACCATGGACTCGGACTTGGAGGTGCTGATTCTCATCCCAGTCGCTTCACACTCAGCTGCGAACCGATCCAGTGAGAGCTGAAGATCCTGGCCAGATGAAGCCATCAGGACCACATCATCTGCAAAAAGCAGAGACCTAATCCTGCAGCCACCAAACCGGATCCTCTCAACGCCTTGACTGCGCCTAGAAGTTCTGTCCATAAAAGTTCTGAACAGAATGGGTGACAAAGGGCAGCCTTGGCGGAGTCCAACCCTCACTGGAAACGTGTCCGACTTACTGCCGGCAATGCGGACCAAGCTCTGACACTGATCGTACAGGGAGCGGACCGCCACAATCAGACAGTCCGATACCCCATACTCTCTGAGCACTCCCCACAGGACTTCCCGAGGGACACGGTGGAATGCCTTCTCCAAGTCCACAAAGCACATGTAGACTGGTTGGGCAAACTCCCATGCACCCTCAAGGACCCTGCCCAGACTATAGAGCTGGTCCACACTTCCACGACCAGGACGACCGTTTTGTTTGGCTTCAGCAAATAGGCTAATAGGTGAGATGCTGCAGTTAAAATGCGACTGTTAGCACTTTAGCTCACATAGCTCTGCTAGCATCGCTAATGTCCTCCTGTCTCTTTAATGTTACGTTGTCATGGCGTCGTTTACGTTGGACAAGTGCAGAGTGTTTTTTTTTTTTTAAGTTGATCAATGGCTCCAATTTGCTTAGTGTTTTGGAGATTGTGTCTGTAGCTAATGAGGTGTCAAGCGTCATTTTTTACAATTTGATGAAACTGCTGGTTGATGGTTTGTTGCGCACTGAACACGTCGACACACCCTGACTGGGAGTAATGCCGCCGCAAATGTCAACGCGGCGTATTCTATCTTGCACTGACCCCCGGCTCTGTCAACACTCAATTGGGTTTTGTGCCGTTACGAAAAAGACACCTGAAGAGATCATTAGGAGTGACTAGCACAAATCCATGTCTGTTAGCAGAAATGTGATCGATGGATTTCACAGACATCAGCATTGATGAATTCTTTGGTTAGGACAGTGGCTAACACACACACACACACACACATTGTGTGTGTGTGTGTGTGTGTGTGTGTGTGTGTGTGTGTGTGTGTGTGTGTGTGTGTGTGTGTGTGTGTGTGTGTGTGTGTGTGTGTGTGTGTGTGTGTGTGTGTGTGTGTGTGTGTATAGAATTGATTGATTGATTGATTGAGACTTTTATTAGTAGGTTGCACAGTGAAGTACATATTCCGTACAATTGACCACTAAATGGTAACACCCGAATAAGTTTTTCAACTTGTTTAAGTCGGGGTCCACTTAAATTGATTCATGATACAGATATATACTATCATATATACTATCATCATAATACAGTCATCACACAAGATAATCACATTGAATTATTTACATTATTTACAATCAGGGGTGTGGAGAGGGGGGGGGGGATATGGACATCAAGTAGTGGACATAGAGAGAGAAAGAGAGAGAGAGAGAGATCAGAAGGCATAAGAAAAAGAAAAAGTATCTGCATTTGATTGTTTACCGTATTTTCCGCACCATAAGCCGCACCTAAAAACCACAATTTTTCTCAAAAGCAGACAGTGCGGCTAATAACCCGGTACGCCTTATATATGGATTAATATTCATATTTATTTTTATAAAGTTTAGGTCTCGCAACTACGGTAAACAACCGCCATCTTTTTTCCCCGTAAAAGAGGAAGCGCTTCTTCTTCTACGGTAAGCAACCGCCAAGGTGAGCACCCGCCCCCGTAGAAGAAGAAGCGTGCGGATATTACGTTTCATTTCATTTGTGTGTTTCTGTAAAGACCACAAAATGTCTCCTACTAAGAGACACGCGTACAAGGTTCCACTGACTTTTGATATTCATGTGAACCGCACTGTGGATACAACGGGAGCACGTACGGTGAATATTCGCACCACAGGGAATGAGAAGTCGTCCTACTGTGGTTCTAGCTTGCCATGCTAACGGCCAGAAACTTCCACCCACGGTGATATTCAAAAGGAAGACCTTGCCAAAAGAGAACTTTCCAGCCGGCGTCATCATAAAAGCTATCTCGAAGGGATGGATGGATGAAGAAAAGATGAGCGAGTGGTTGATAGACGTTTACGCGAAGAGACCGGGTGACTTTTTTCACGCAGCGCCGTTCCTGTTGATCTATGACTGCATGCGCGTCCACATCATCGATGGTGTCAAAAAACAAGTGAAGCACACCGAAGAAGAATAATTTGAGGGATTTGTGGATGAGTAATAACTTCAGAAAGTGAGCTTTAAATGTTTATTTTGTGTGTTGCGTGACACTAACGTATGAGCAACGTTGAGTTATTGATGTTGCTATTGCTCTGCACTATTTTGAGTGTTACTATTTTTGTGATTGCACATTACATTTTGGGAGTGAACAGAGTTGTTAGAACGCTGGTTTGTAATATATTATTAAAGTTTGACTGACCTATCTGACTGTTTTGTTGACATTCCCTTTAGCGCAGCGTAGGTGCGGCTAATAGCACAGGGCGGCTAATAGGTAAACAAAGTTTTGAAATATTCCGTTCATTAAACGTGCGGCTAATAACACGGGGCGCCTTATGGTGCGGAAAATACGGTACATTTGATTGTTAGCAATCCGGGGAGGGTGTTAGTTTAGGGTTGTAGCTGCCTGGAGGTGAACTTTTATTGCGGTTTTGAAGGAGGATAGAGATGCCCTTTCTTTTATACCTGTTGGGAGCGCATTCCACATTGATGTGGCATAGAAATAGAATGAGTTAAGACCTTTGTTAGTTCGAAATCTGGGTTTAACGTGGTTAGTGGAGCACCCCCTGGTGTTGTGGTCATGGCGGTCATTTACGTTAAGGAAGTAGTTTGACATGTACTTCGGTATCAGGGAGGTGTAGCGGATTTTATAGACCAGGCTCAGTGCAAGTTTAGGGTTGTAGCTGCCTGGAGGTGAACTTTTATTGCGGTTTTGAAGGAGGATAGAGATGCCCTTTCTTTTATACCTGTTGGGAGCGCATTCCACATTGATGTGGCATAGAAAGAGAATAAATTAAGACCTTTGTTAGTTCGGAATCTGGGTTTAACGTGGTTAGTGGAGCTCCCCCTGGTGTTGTGGTTATGGCGGTCATTTAAGGAAGTAGTTTGACATGTACTTCGGTATCAGGGAGGTGTAGCGGATTTTATAGACCAGGCTCAGTGCAAGTTGTTTAACTCTGTCCTCCACCTTGAGCCAGCCCACTTTAGAGAAGTGGGTAGGAGTGAGGTGGGATCTGGGGTGGAGGTCTAGAAGTAACCTGACTAGCTTGTTCTGAGATGTTTGGAGTTTAGATTTGAGGGTTTTGGAGGTGCTAGGGTACCAGGAGGTGCATGCGTAATCGAAAAAGGGTTGAACGAGAGTTCCCGCCAGAATCCTCATGGTGCTTTTGTTGACCAGAGA
>NC_084740.1:74893200-74935700 GCF_033978785.1 Entelurus aequoreus
GGAAAAAAATAAAATTAGCTCCCGTTTTTCAGGTTTTTTTGCCGACCCTAAATCAAGATTCGAGACGTAGTTTATATTACGCCGTAGTTGATTGGTCGATATGTTCCTTGTGACCAATCAGGACATCTGTTATGAATGATGACTTTAATAACGACATCATACCGCCATTGTCCATATGTAAACGGTGTCGGTTCTCGAGAGAAAGGACGCTTTACGAGTAAAATAAATTGATAAACATGTCAAAAATAAGTTTGGATGGGACTGGATGGAAAGGGAAATCACTGATACTGTTGGGAAGAAGGAAGTTACGACTTTGTTCTGTGATTTTATTCGGAAAATTGATCGTCCCGGAAAGGTTTTGTGCACGTGGTGTCATGATAATATTGACTATGGATCACGAGGTTTCAAGGCTTTGGAAGTACATGCGAAAGGCCAAAAACATATGAAACAACTTGAAGCAAGGAAAACTAACTTTTCACTAGCTGGTACTTTTGGATGTCAACCCAAAGTGAGCAAACCTTACGGACTTCATCCTTTGTTTACATGGAGAGGAAAGATCCACCCAAACGACCCACTTCAGTTGCAGACAGGGTTGTTAATAATGAGGTAAGCTAAAAAATATTTGCTTGCGAAATACGCATGTTTGTTTTAAATATTAACCAATTATTGCTTTGCGAAATATAAATGGGTTTTTCTACAAATAAAAAGCAACGTGAAAATATATTATGAAATTACAGAAATTCAAAGAGTCGCATTATTGAATCCAGTTAACAATTTATTTGAAATAAATGTGCATATAATACTATTTTTTAATATTATGTTCTTTTGTAGTCTGTTGAAACTATTGTCAGTGGTGTAACAATCTTGAAGGTCAATATTTTCACACTTGTTTCATGCAATATGTCAGTGTCCTCACATTATTATTATTTCCTATATTCAAATATGAGTAAACAATACTAAACATGTTTAATTATTTTCATCAATTTTGTATCCTATTTTGGCGAAAAGAATGAAATGTTTACATTTGGTATTTTGTTATATTTATCCAAAAATCCAAAAAAGAAGCTACAAAAGCAGAGACCAAAAGGAAAATGCAGGCTGCTCAGAAATTTGCAAGGAAAGCTCATGTTAGGGCTCTCCGAGAAAGCTAATGTGTGAAGTGAACTGAAGTAATGTGGTAATACTGTAAATATACTGTAGTGCAGGGGTCACCAACCTTTTTGAAAGCAAGAGCTACTTCTTGGGTAGTGATTAATGCGAAGGGCTACCAGTTTGATACACACTTAAATAAATTGCCAGAAATAGCCAATTTGCTCAATTTACCTTTAACTCTATGTTATTATTAATAATTAATGATATTTACACTTAATTGAACGGTTTAAAAGAGGAGAAAACATGAAAAAAATGACTATTAAATTTTGAAACATAGTTTATCTTCAATTTCGACTCTTTAAAATTCAACCGAAAAAAAGAAGAGAAAAATTTTAAAAAAATAATTTATGGAACATCATTAGTAATTTTTCCTGATTAAGGTTAATTTTAGAATTTTGATGACATGTTTTAAATAGGTTAAAATCCAATCTGCACTTTGTTAGAATATATAACAAATTGGACCAAGTTATATTTCTAACAAAGACAAATCATTATTTCTTCTAGATTTTCCAGAACAAAAATTTTAAAAGAAATTCAAAAGACTTTGAAATAAGATTTAAATTTGATTCTACAGATTTTCTAGATTTGCCAGAATAATTTTTTTTGAATTTTAATCATAATAAGTTTGAAAAAATATTTCACAAATATTCTTCGTTGAAAAAACAGAAGCTAAAATGAAGAATTAAATTAAAATGTATTTATTATTCTTTACAATAAAAAAAATAATAATTACTTGAACATTGATTTAAATTGTCAGGAAAGAAAAGGAAGGAATTCAAAAGGTAAAAAGGTATATGTGTTTAAAAATCCTAAAATCATTTTTAAGGTTGTATTTTTTCTCTAAAATTGTCTTTCTGAAAGTTATAAGAAGCAAAGTAAAAAAAATTAATGAATTTATTTAAACAAGTGAAGACCAAGTCTTTAAAATATTTTCTTGGATTTTCAAATTCTATTTGAGTTTTGTCTCTCTTAGAATTAAAAATGTCGGGTAAAGCGAGACCAGCTTGCTAGTAAATAAATACAATTTAAAAAATAGAGGCAGCTCACTGGTAAGTGCTGCTATTTGAGCTATTTTTAGAACAGGCCAGCGGGCTACTCATCTGGTCCTTACGGGCTACCTGGTGCCCGCGGGCACCGCGTTGGTGACCCCTGCTGTAGATAATAACACTGATCAATGTGACACCTGTGGATGTGAAATGAACACAAGATGTAAATATTAGTGACTAAATACTGTTGGGACTGAACCATATACAGTGATTCATTAGGATAATTGGGTTATGTATGTTATATTAATGATGTTTTCATGTCTTTAAACACTAAAATATTTTCTTCAAATGGTGCTGTCTTTGTTCATTTTAGCATGTTAAATTGGTGAAAAACCAGGAGCTTCCTTCCCCCCCCCCCACCTGGGCCTTCGTCCCCCAGACCCCCGGACATTTTTTCAGTCTTTTTCATTGTGGTCAAATCACATGCCTGGTTAATTCCACAACTGTATATATCGGTATCGGTTGATATCGGAATCGGTAATTAAGAGTTGGACAAAATCGGAATATCGGATATCGGCAAAAAAGCCATTATCGGACATCTCTAATTGAGATTCTTTACAGCATGAGCATTATTGTGAAAGGAGAAGTCCAGCCGTCCGTAGCTTCCTAAAAACATGAACAATTGAGTTGAATAACCCTGATCTATTGTACTGTATCTAACATTTGGTTGGTATTTCTGAGCGTACACACACACACACACACACACACACACACACACACATATTGGCCCACCGGCTGAGTCTGGAATAGTGTGTTGGTTTGAGATAAGATGTCCTCTGATGTCCTGATTTCTCTGATTCTAAAGCCAAATGGGCTTTTTACTCGGGGCTCCTGTGGAAGTGGACTCCGGTATGATCCCCTCCCAGAAAAACAAACAAACATATTTTCCAGCCTACCTTGTTACAACACATCATCAACAGCTGCAGCAAACATCCTCAATGAAACATAGCTGCTGCACTGGCATCCATGTTTGGAGGGGGAACAACAATACCCCAGTGCAGCTGCCGAGGAGCTCGTCTGATTACACTACAGTCACTTTTGTGGAAATGTCCATAAATAAAATAACACGCTAATCATCTCGGGTTTGCTACCTGTTCAATTATTCACAATTATGCTGCGGTGCAAGTTGTGTATGTTTGATGAAATGTGGAAGTAACAGTCAAGAAGGAGTCCTTTGATTGATTGATTGATTGATTGATTGAAACTTTTATTAGTAGATTGCACAGTGCAGTACATATTCCGTACAATTGACCACTAAATGGTAACACCCCAATACGTTTTTCAACTTGTTTAAGTGGGGTTCCATGTTAATCAATTCATGGTACAAATATATACTATCATCATAATACAGTCATCACACAAGTATATTAGAGATGTCGATAAATGCTTTAAAATGTAATATCGGAAATTATTGGTATCGTTTTTTTTTTATTATCGGTATCGTTGTTTTGTTTTTTTTAATTAAATCAACATAAAAAAAACAAGATACACTTACAACCAACCCAAAAAACCTCCCTCCCCCATTTACACTCATTCACACAAAAGGGTTGTTTCTTTCTGTTATTAATATTCTGCTTCCTACATTATAATTATATCAATATGCAGTGTTTCCCATAAACTGCCAAGATACGTGTGGCGGTGGGGGCGTGGCTATGGGCGTGGTCACCATGACATCATCGAGAAATTTGCATAATTTACTACAATGATTTGATTTTCTCTAAAAAGTCTCAAAAAATGTATACTTACTAATTAATAATAACAGTTTTGTTTTAAACGTCCATCCATCCATCCATTTTACAATATAATTACGACACTTTATGACAATATTTATATACAGATTTGAACAGTAAGTTATTCACTGAAATATATTTATTAATTGTGGTTCTTACAAAAAATATATCTTATAAAATATAAAAGCTAAAATGTCTCAAAGCTCTGCCCCTTTAATTAGTGCATACTAAATAATTTAACTTTAGCCTACTACTACAACCATATTATTTACCAGCAACATAAAGTGAAACAGAGGCAGAGGTGTCCTGCCACAGTCAGTAACAAATAAACAGAAAACAGTAGTGGTGGTAGATAGACACAGAGCTTCATCAAACATCTGATCCACTGAACAAAGAGCTCCAAAAATCTTGAACTTTAGACTGCCATCAGTTTTACTCCCTACACTTAACCATGTGTTTCCTACTGCCTGCAGACTTTGCACCCTTTGTTATATACACATGTTGTGTTTCTAATATAAATACATTTAATAAAGTCAAATACAAATAAGGCAACAAGAGAAGTATCCTACACTTCTCTTTTGTAAAGTAAATCTGAACAGCCGATATGGGCATCTACATCAACTATATGATTTGCCTGAGAAGCTGGAGAGGACAAAAAAAAACAAAAAAATTTTTTTTTTTATTTTAATTTTTTATTTATTTATTTTTTATTTTATTTGTGGCGGACGTAATTCTTTCGTGGCGGGCCACCACAAATAAATGAATGTGTGGGAATCCCTGATATATATCAATACAGTCTGCAAGGGATACAGTCCGTAAGCACACATGATTGTGCGTGCTGCTGGTCCACTAATAGTACTAACCTTTAACACTTAATTTTACTCATTTTCATTAATTACTAGTTTCTATGTAACTGTTTTTATATTGTTTTACTTTCTTTTTTATTCAAGAAAATGTTTTTAATTTATTTATCTTATTTTATTTTATTAATTTTTAAAAAAAAGGACCTTATCTTCACCATACCTGGTTGTCCAAATTAGGCATAATAATGTGTTAATTCCACAACTGTATATATCAGTATCGGTTGATATCGGTATCGGTAATTAAAGAGTTGGACAATATCGGATATCGGCAAAAAGCCATTATCGGACATCCCTAGAGTATATACATTGAATTATTTACATTACTTACAATCCGGGGGGTGGGATGTGGAGGGGGGGTTAGGTTTGGTTGATATCAGCACTTCAGTCATCAACAATTGTATCATCGGAGAAATGGACATTGAAACAGTGTAGGTCTGACTTGGTAGGATATGTACAGCAAGTAGTGGACATAGAGAGTTCAGATAGCATAAGAACAAGTATATATATTTGATTATTTACATTTGGTTATTTATAATCCGGGGAGGTGGGATGTGGAAGGGAGGGTGTTAGTTTAGGGTTGTAGTTGCCTGGAGGTGTTGTTTTAGTGAGGTTTTGAAGGAGGATAGAGATGCCCTTTCTTTTACACCTGTTGGGAGTGCATTCCACATTGATGTGGAATAGAAGGAGAATGAGTTAAGACCTTTGTTAGATCGGAATCTGGGTTTAACGTGGTTAGTGGAGCTCCCCCTGGTGTGGTTATGGCGGTCATTTACGTTAAGGAAGTAGTTTGACATGTACTTCGGTATCAGGGAGGTGTGGCTGATTTTTATAGACTAGGCTCAGTGCAAGTTGTTTTACTCTGTCCTCCACCCTGAGCCTAGTCTTTCCCCCCCTCAAGTCATTCCAAGTCATACCGAAGACCATAAAAATGGGAGCCATTACCTCCCTGCTTGGCACTCAGCATCAAGGGTTGGAATTGGGGGTTAAATAATCAAAATGTTTCCCGGGCGCGGCCACCGCTGCTGCTCACTGCTCCCCTCACCTCCCAGGGGGTGGAACAAGGGGATGGGTCAAATGCAGAGGGTAATTTCACCACACCTAGTGTGTGTGTGTGACTATCATTGGTACAGCACGCTTCTGTTATATAGAGGATCTTTGGCTAGCACTTTTGTAATAGGTCCTTAAAACAGCAGCATGCTTCTGTCATATAGAGGATCTTTGGCTAGCACTTTTGTAATAGGTGCTTAAAACAGCAGCATGCTTCTGTCATATAGAGGATCTTTGACTAGCACTTTTGTAATAGGTCCCTAAAAACAGCAGCATGCTTCTGTCATATAGAGGATCTTTGGCTAGCACTTTTGTAATAGGTGCTTAAAACAGCAGCATGCTTCTGTCATATAGAGGATCTTTGACTAGCACTTTTGTAATAGGTCCCTAAAAACAGCAGCATGCTTCTGTCATACAGAGGATCTTTGACTAGCACTTTTGTAATAGGTCCCTAAAAACAGCAGCATGCTTCTGTCATATAGAGGATCTTTGACTAGCACTTTTGTAATAGGTCCTTAAAACAGCAGCATGCTTCTGTCATATAGAGGATCTTTGACTAGCACAAATATTTTTTTGTACCTTTTTGCTACAGACGGCCTTGACTTAGATCCAAAACTGATGCGGTCTAAAGCTTAAAACCTGTACTACCGCTTCTTAAAACCGCCAACTCAGCAAGTAATTGCTCTTAGGGCCTTGCCATAATAGGTCATCAGTTGAAGGATTGGCACTGAGCTACACAATCACTGCTGACTGACTTGATTTTAGCATGTGTAGTGAAGCCTGCCTGACAGACTGCAAAAATGGGAATGAAAGATCCTCTATGCTACAGGGATGCTTTTGTGACATTTTTCTTTCCTTGAGATTGTAACGACGGATGCCAGCTGGTGCAGCCGTGCGACGGTAGGTCGGTAAACCTCACTCCCTGACGCCTCAAGAGTCGCACTGGACAACGAGCTGACATCTTGGGTGTTTGGCTTTTTTCAATATGTGTTTGCTCGTTTTGAGAATCTACTACAAAAATACAAGACAAAGATCATCTATATGACAAGAGTGCTCTGCTCTCTTACTACAGGTTGGAAAACGCTGCTTTCTACAACAGGAGTGCACTGCAGTTTTAAGGATGTACTGCATAAACACTTATCAAAGATCCTCTATATGACAGGAACATTCCACTGTTTTCAAAGACCTGCTGAAAACACGCAAGTCAAAGATTCAAAGATCATCTCAATGACAGGAATGCACTGTTGTTTTATAAAACCTACGACAAAAATGCTAGTCAAAGATCATCTATATGACAGGAGTGCACTGCAGTTTTTAATTATATGCTGCATAAACACTAGTCATAGGTCCTCTAAGGATCTTTGACTAGCATTCTTGTCGTAGGTCCTTAAAAACAGCAGAGCTTTACTGTTACATAGAGGATCTTTGACTAGCATTCTTGTCGTAGGTCCTTAAAAACAGCAGAGCTTTACTGTTACATAGAGGATCTTTGACAAGCATTCTTGTCGTAGGTCCTTAAAAACAGCAGAACTTTACTGTTACATAGAGGATCTTTGACTAGCATTCTTGTCGTAAGTCCTTAAAAACAGCAGAGCTTTACTGTTACATAGAGGATCTTTGACTAGCATTCTTGTCGTAGGTCCTTAAAAACAGCAGAGTTTACTGTTGCATAGAGGATCTTTGACTAGCATTCTTGTCGTAGGTCCTTAAAAACAGCAGAGCTTTACTGTTACATAGAGGATCTTTGACTAGCATTCTTGTCGTAGGTCCTTAAAAACAGCGGAGCTTTACTGTTGCATAGAGGATCTTTGACTAGCATTCTTGTTGTAGGTCCTTAAAAACAGCAGAGCTTTACTGTTGCATAGAGGATCTTTGACTAGCATTCTTGTCGTAGGTCCTTAAAAACAGCGGAGCTTTACTGTTGCATAGAGGATCTTTGACTAGCATTCTTGTCGTAGGTCCTTAAAAACAGCGGAGCTTTACTGTTACATAGAGGATCTTTGACTAGCATTCTTGTCGTAGGTCCTTAAAAACAGCAGAGCTTTACTGTTACATAGAGGATCTTTGACTAGCATTCTTGTCGTAGGTCCTTAAAAACAGCAGAGCTTTACTGTTACATAGAGGATCTTTGACGAGCATTCTTGTCGTAGGTATTTAAAAACAGCAAAGCTTTACTGTTACATAGAGGATCTTTGACTAGCATTCTTGTCGTAGGTCCTTAAAAACAGCAGAGCTTTACTGTTACATAGAGGATCTTTGACGAGCATTCTTGTCGTAGGTATTTAAAAACAGCAAAGCTTTACTGTCACATAGAGGATCTTTGATTAGCATTCTTGTCGTAGGTCCTTAAAAACAGCAGAGCTTTACTGTTACATAGAGGATCTTTGACTAGCATTCTTGTCATAGGTCCTTAAAAACAGCAGAGCTTTACTGTTGCATAGAGGATCTTTGACTAGCATTCTTGTCGTAGGTCCTTAAAAACAGCAGAGCTTTACTGTTACATAGAGGATCTTTGACTAGCATTATTGTCGTAGATCCTCCTGTCATTTAAATAATTTTTGACAAGCTTTTTTGCAGTTGGTCCTTAAAAACAGCAGAGGGATCCTGTCATGTCGTATAGATGATCTTTGACTAGCATCTCAGTTGTGGATTGTCAAATACCGCAGTTCACTTTTGTCATATAAAGGATCTTTGATTAGCACTTTTGCAGTAGGTTCTCAAAACCAGCACAGCACTTCTGTCTTACAGATGATCTTTGACTATAGCATTTTTTGTAGTGGGTTCTACAAAAACGGCAGTGTGCTCCTGTCATAGAGGATCTTTGACTTGTGTGTTAACGACAGGTCCGTAAAACAGTGGAGTGCTCCTGTCATATCGAGGATCTTTGACTAGTGTTTGTACAGAAGTTTCTTAAAAACGGGCAGTGCACTCCCGTCACGTAGATGATCTTTGACTAGCATCTTTGTTGTGGGCAAGAAAAAAAAGCAGTACCTTTGGTATATAGAGGATCTTTGATGATAATTTTTTCAGTAGGTTCTCAAAACCAGCAAAGCACTTCTGTCTTATAGATGATCTTTGACTAGCATCTTAGTTGTGGATTGTCAAATACCGCAGTGCACTTTTGTCATATAAAGGATCTTTGATTAGCACTTTTGCAGTAGGTTCTCAAAACCAGCACAGCACTTCTGTCTTACAGATGATCTTTGACTATAGCATTTTTTGTAGTGGGTTCTACAAAAACGGCATTATGCTCCTGTCATATAGAGGATCTTTGACTTGTGTGTTAACGACAGGTCCGTAAAACAGTGGAGTGCTCCTGTCATATCGAGGATCTTTGACCAGTGTTTGTACAGTACTTTCTTAAAAACGGCAGTGCACTCCCGTCATGTAGATGATCTTTGACTAGCATCTTTGTTGTGGGCTCTTAAAAAAAGCAGTACCTTTGGTATATAGAGGATCTTTGATGATCATTTTTTCAGTAGGTTCTCAAAACCAGCACAGCACTTCTGTCTTATAGATGATCTTTGACTAGCATCTTAGTTGTGGATTGTCAAATACCGCAGTGCACTTTTGTCATATAAAGGATCTTTGATTAGCACTTTTGCAGTAGGTTCTCAAACCCAGCACAGCACTTCTGTCTTACAGATGATCTTTGACTATAGCATTTTTTGTAGTGGGTTCTACAAAAACGGCATTCTGCTCCTGTCATATAGAGGATCTTTGACTTGTGTGTTAACGACAGGTCCGTAAAACAGTGGAGTGCTCCTGTCATATCGAGGATCTTTGACTAGTGTTTGTACAGTACTTTCTTAAAAACGGCAGTGCACTCCCGTCACGTAGATGATCTTTGACTAGCATGTTTGTTGTGGGCTCTTAAATAAAGCAGTACCTTTGGTATATAGAGGATCTTTGATGATCATTTTTGCAGTAGGTTCTCAAAACCAGCATAGCACTTCTGTCTTATAGATGATCTTTGACTAGCATCAAAGTTGTGGATTGTCAAATACCGCAGTGCACTTTTGTCATATAAAGGATCTTTGATTAGCACTTTTGCAGTAGGTTCTCAAAACCAGCACAGCACTTCTGTCTTACAGATGATCTTTGACTATAGCATTTTTTGTAGTGGGTTCTACAAAAACGGCAGTGTGCTCCTGTCATATAGAGGATCTTTGACTTGTGTGTTAACGACAGGTCCGTAAAACAGTGGAGTGCTCCTGTCATATCGAGGATCTTTGACTAGTGTTTGTACAGTAGTTTCTTAAAAACGTCAGTGCACTCCCGTCACGTAGATGATCTTTGACTAGCATCTTTGTTGTGGGCTCTTAAAAAAAGCAGTACCTTTGGTATATAGAGGATCTTTGATGATCATTTTTGCAGTAGGTTCTCAAAACCAGCATAGCACTTCTGTCTTATAGATGATCTTTGACTAGCATTTTTTGTAATGGGTTCTCGCAGTAATGGGGGGTAATGGTTTTTTTTTTTTGTCATAAAAAAATACAATCATGTGTGCTTACGGACTGTATCCCTTGCAGACTGTATTGATCTATATTGATATATAATGTAGGAAGCAGAATATTAATAACAGAAAGAAACAACCCTTTTGTGTGAATGAGTGTAAATGGGGGAGGGAGGTTTTTTGGGTTGGTGCACTAATTGTAAGTGTATCTTGTGTTTTTTTTATGTCGATTGAATTTTAAAAAAAAAATTTAAAAAAATTATTTTATTTTTTTAATTTCTTGTGCGGCCCGGTACCAATTGGTGGTTGGGTACCACTTACTTATATGACAGGAGTACTTTGTTGATTTTTAAAAATTTCCAAGGAAAAAAGTTTTGGCCTGAACTCAGGTGCCATTAATGTACCAGATAAGGCCCACGGGTCGGCGGTTGAACAACACTCCTGTCCTGAGGAAACTGCAGCCTTCACTGGCTTCCATCGCTGTCACTCCGCCATGTTGGCTCTAACTATTAACCCGCCTCAAAGAACTCTGGGAATTCTCCCGAGCCAACATGGAGGACTCCGGGCGCCAGTTTCATAAACGCTGGTGTGGGCGGAGCTTGGCTTTCTGGGTTGCTCCGTGGAGCTGAACGAGGAGGGTTTTATTAGGGCACACGGACGGACGGACGACGTTGACGTGGAGCGGAAAACACGCACCCACGGCCGTGGACGAGACGGATAGCTCGGGGTTCTTTCCTTTGACGAGGAAGAGGAGCCAGAGTGAGCGAGAGAAGCCGACTGTGTGTCTCCGCGAAACACCGAAAGGTTGTAAAATCATTAAAATTGTCGGGATGTGAAGACCATCGTCAACCCACCTGGATCACGCGTGGAAACTCAATTCCTGTGGACGTCAATCAAAGTGGACGCAAACTAGCTTCCATTTGTAATGCTGGCGGGAGTGTGGCTTTCTTTTTGACACCGGAGTGTGCCACCGGGAAAGGCGGGGCCGAAGCAGCGGTCTCCCACACCGGGATTACGGAGCTCCCCCTCCGCCGCTCCATACCCAGCGACGCCGCGGATTCCTGAGGGGGAGCCGGGGAGCTTCCGCCGACGTTCACCGGGAACTATCCGCCACAGACGCCGCCCCCGTTGGGCGTGAGCCAGTCAGTCATTGCTGTCAACGGTCACCTGGTCGTGGCCCTTTTCCCTCCCCGTTTTGGAGCCTAACACGCGTTTATAGTCCGGGATTTTGTGGCACCCCCTCCCCTGCCGGACTAGGACCAGGACTATGGCGGACGACGACGTTCTGTTTGAAGATGTGTACGAGCTCTGCGAGGTGATCGGGAAGTAAGTGTTGTCTTATTGTGCACTCATCTTTAATGCAGCCTTCCGATCCACCTTTGACCCCTTCGTGAAACACTGAAGTGGTTTTAATGAGTCATTCATAAAAGTTGTTGCATTCTGCACTTTTTGTGTAGTGATCCCAGTTGCTAACTTTCGGCACGGATTAAAGGACACACACACACACACACACACACACATACACACACATACATGTCTTGCCTACTTTGTGTGGACCCACGTTTGGTTAGTGGGTTGTGAGGGCCCCCCTTTCCACTATAGCTAGAATGATGAAAAAAATATACATCTAGCCCTAGATGGGAGTAGAGAGTTGCAACTAGGGATGTCAGATAATGGCTTTTTGCCGATATCCAATATTCCGATATTGTCCAACTCTTTAATTACCGATACCGATATCAACTGATATATGCAGTCGTGGAATTAACACATTATTATGCCTAATTTGGACAACCAGGTATGGTGAAGATAAGGTACTTTTTAAAAAAATTAATAAATAAGATGAATACATTTAAAACATTTTCTTGAATAAAAAAGAAAGTAAAACAATGTAAAAACAGTTACATAGAAACTAGTAATGAATGAAAATGAGTAAAATTAAGTGTTAAAGGTTAGTACTATTAGTGGAGCAGCAGCACGCACAATCATGTGTGCTTACGGACTGTATCCCTTGCAGACTGTATTGATATATATTGATATATAATGTAGGAACCAGAATATTAATAACAAAAAAGATACAACCCTTTTGTGTGAATGAGTGTAAATGGGGGAAGGAGTTTTTTTGGGGTTGGTGCACGAGTAAGTGTATCTTGTGTTTTTATGTTGATTTAATACAAACCAAAAAAAAAAAAACAACAACAACAAAAAACGATACCGATAATTAAAAAAACGATACCGATAATTTCCGATATTACATTTTAAAGCATTTATCGGACATCCCTAGTTGCAACCTCACTTCAGAATGCAAAACACACAAAGTAAAACAAATATTTTACTTTTGTAGTTGTGAGGACCAGGCAAATGTCCTCACAAGTTAAAAGATCCTCACAGAAAGGGTGGTTTATCAAGTGTATGTCCACACAAGGATGGTGAGACAAGTGCACACACACACACACACACACACACACACACACGCACACACGTGGTCATGGTTAGGGAGTGTCGGTTCAGGTTCATCCGGGCAGATTGGACTAACATCCAAACGTGTGCAGGTTACGAGGGTGTGTTTTCCAGTGGGCCAATGACACCATGTCGGCCCCGGGTTTTTTTGCAACATCCCTCCGTCCATTTTCTACCGCTTGTCCCTCCACTAACCACGTTAAACCCAGATTCCGATCTAACAAAGGTCTTGACTCATTCTCCTTCTATGCCACATCGATGTGGAATGCACTCCCAACAGGTGTAAAAGAAAGGGTATCTCTATCCTCCTTCAAAACCGCAATAAGAGTACACCTCCAGGCAACTTCAACCCTAAACTAACACCCTCCCCGGATTGTAAATAATCAAATGTAGATACTTATTCTTATGCTTTCTGATCTCTGTCTCTCTCTATGTCCACTACATATCCTACCAAGTCAGTCCTACACTGTTCCAACGTCCATTTCTCTGATGATGCAATTGTTGATGACTGAAGTGTTGATACCAACCAATCCTAAACCCCCCTCCACATCCCACCCCCAGGATTGTAAATAATTCAATGTATATACTCTGATGATTATCTTGTGTGATGACTGTATTATGATGATAGTATATATCTGCATCATGAATTGATTAACGTGGACCCCGACTTAAACAAGTTGAACAACTTATTGGGGTGTTACCATTTAGTGGTCAATTGTAGGGAATATGTAGGGATGATGTTCGAAACTGGTTCTCCCGGTTGTTCGATAAGAAAAGAACCGATTCCATGGACTCGAATCCCTTTTTGAGAACTGGTTACCGTTATCGAGGCCACTATAGTAAACACAAATAGTTGGTTTTTTATTCGAATCCCTGGGAACGAATCCCGTCCCACAAGAAATGCCCTGTGGGACATCACAGGTAATGACGTAGCTCAGTCATTAGACTGAGCTATGTCATTTCCTGTGATGTCACACAATCAACAAAACAAATGGACCCTAAAAAAACACCTCAAGGCATGGCTATTCACCTATAGTGATCACAGAGACAGGTTGTTTTTGTGTTATTGTATATATTTTAGGGCTGCAACAACTAATCGATTATTAAAATAATTGCCAATTAATTTAGTCATCAATTCGTTGGATCTATGCTGCATGCGCAGAGGTGTTTTTTGTTTTTGTTTTGTTTTTTTAATAAACTTTTTTTTTTTTTTAAACTAAAACTTTATTTATAAACTGCAACGTTTACAAACAGCTGAGAAACAATAATCAAAATAAGTATGGTGCCAGTATGCTGTTTTTTTTCTATATTAAATACTTGATAGGATAGAAATGTAGTTTGTCTCTTTTATCCGATTATTAATCGAAGTAATAATCGACAGATTAATCGATTATCAAATTAATCGTTAGTTGCAGCCCTAATATATTTGTTTTTCTGAAAAATCCCACTTAATATACATTGGGTAACAACAGTCAATATATTTTTTTTTTTTTTTTTTTTAGGGGGGTAACAGTCAATATTTATTTATTTATTTAATTTTATTTTTTTCTTATAAAATAAAAGTGAGCTTTTGTTAAACCAAATATTGTGTTTTTTTCCATATACAACAACCTATCTGGGTTCGATAAGAGAATCGATAATGAATCGGTCCGATAAGAGGATTCGATAATGGGCTCAAACTCGATAATTTCTTATCAAACATCATCCCTAGGAATATGTACTGTACTGTGCAACCTACTAATAAAAGTCTCAATCAATCAATCAATCCCTTTTGAGGTGGCGTGGGGGTGCTGGAGCCTATCTCAACCCTTGACTAACACCCTCCCCCTTCCACATCCCACCTCCCCGGATTGTAAATAATAGGGGTGTGGGAAAAAATCGATTTGAATTCGAATCGCGATTCTCACGTTGTGCGATTCAGAATCGATTCTCATTTTAAAAAAATCTATATATTTTTTTTTATTGTTTTTATTATTTTTTTAAATATATTTTTTTGATTTTTTTTAAATTAATCAATCCAACAAAACAATACACAGCAATACCATAACAACGCAATCCAGTTCCAAAAGCAAACCCGACCCAGCAACGCTCAGAACTGCAATAAACAGAGCAATTGAGAGGAGACACAAACACGACACAGAACAAACCAAAAGTAGTGAAACAAAAATGAATATTATCAACAACAGTATCAATATTAGTTACAATTTCAACATAGCAGTGATTAAAAATCCCTCATTGACATTATCTTTAGACATTTATAAAAAATAAAAGAACAATAGTGTCACAGTGGCTTACACTTGCATCGCATTTCATAAGCTTGACAACACACTGTGTCCAATATTTTCACAAAGATAAAATAAGTCATATTTTTGGTTCATTTAATAGTTCAAACAAATTTTACATTATTGCAATCAGTTGATAAAACATTGACAATAATCTACTACTCTGCTTGCATGTCAGCAGACTGGGGTAGATCCTGCTGAAATCCTATGTATTGAATAAATAGAGCAGGGGTGTCAAACTCATTTTAGATGGGGGGCCACATGGAGAAAAATCTACTCCCAAGTGGGCCGGACTGGCGAAATTACAGCGCGATAATTTAAAAATAAAGACAACTTCAGATTATTTTCTTTGCTTAAAAATAGAACAAACACTTTCTGAAAATGTACAAATCATTATGTTGTTGTTGTTTTTTTTACACTTACATGTTGCTGTTAATAGTATTGTATCTTTATTTGTCGTTATTTACACTTTCTGAATAAATGATGTGATAATATTCATTGGTGTTGATTTTCAATTTATCAAGTAGGGCTGGGCGATATATCGAGTTTGTAAGATATATCTATATCTAGAGTATTTATTAGTAGCCAGCGAGAAGGTGTATTTTTGATTGTAAACAGAGGTCACGACACCGAGGGGGCGTGGGAAAAGTTTTGAGTTCTTTGCATGCATGTTATGGAATTTTACGTAACATTTTCAATTGACTTAGACCAGGGGTCACCAACCTTTTTGAAAGCAAGAGCTACTTCTTGGGTACTGATTAATGCGAAGGGCTACCAGTTTGATACACACTTAAATAAATTGCCAGAAATAGCCAATTTGCTCAATTTACCTTTAACTCTATGTTATTATTAATAATAAATGATATTTACACTTAATTGAACGGTTTAAAAGAGGAGAAAACACGAAAAAAATGACATTTAAATTTTGAAACATAGTTTAACTTCAATTTCGACTCTTTAAAATTCAAAATTCAACCGAAAAAAAGAAGAGAAAAAAACTAGCTAATTCGAATCTTTTTGAAAAAATGTAAAAAAGAATTTATGGAACATCATTAGTCATTTTTCCTGATTAAGATTAATTTTAGAATTTTGATGACATGTTTTAAATAGGTTAAAATCCAATCTACATTTTGTTAGAGTATATAACAAATTGGACCAAGCTATATTTCTAACAAAGACAAATCATTATTTCTTCTAGATTTTCCAGAACAAAAATTTTAAAAGAAATTCAAAAGACTTTGAAATAAGATTTAAATTTGATTCTACAGATTTTCTAGATTTGCCAGAATATTTTTTTGAATTTTAATCATAATAAGTTTGAAGAAATATTTCACAAATATTCTTCGTCGAAAAAACAGAAGCTAAAATGAAAAATTTAATTAAAATGTATTTATTATTCTTTACAATAAAAAAAATAAATTTACTTGAACATTGATTTAAATTGTCAGTAAAGAAGAGGAAGGAATTTAAAAGGTAAAAAGGTATATGTGTTTAAAAATCCTAAAATCATTTTTAAGGTTGTATTTTTTCTCTAAAATTGTCTTTCTGAAAGTTATAAGAAGCAAAGTAAAAAAATTAATACATTTATTTAAAGAAAAGAAGACCAAGTCTTTAAAATATTTTCTTGGATTTTCAAATTCTATTTGAGTTTTGTCTCTCTTAGAATTAAAAATGTCGGGCAAAGCGAGACCAGCTTGCTAGTAAATAAAAACAATTTAAAAAATAGAGGCAGCTCACTGGTAAGTGCTGCTATTTGAGCTATTTTTAGAACAGGCCAGCGGGCTACTCATCTGGTCCTTACGGGCTACCTGGTGCCCGCGGGCACCGCGTTGGTGACCCCTGACTTAGACTTAGACAAACGTTAATGATCCACAAGGGACATTGTTCCACACAGTATGTCACTTACAAAGAATGGAAAGTGTAAGGATTGTAATAATGTTATTGTATAACAATTGTAATAATGTTACTAAATTATCGAGTAAAAACCTAAGCATTACATGGGACATGTAATTGTCAAAAAGACTACTAAAAGAGGTTTGATAGATGAGAATTAATCTAAGGGTAAAATATAGTGTAGATATGCACCCGATTGCAGGAAATGCAGTCTTAATTTTCAAAATGTTTGTATGGCAGGACTTAATGCTGATAGAAATGTTCTTTTTTCTGAATTTTTTTATCTTTTTGTTTTTTTTTAAAGATCCCTGAATCTTAGACTAGCTTATTTGCAGAAGCTCCTTTTTAAAAAAAAGTAGAACGCTTCTGCAATTGTGACAAAGAAAATAGAGCAAAATCAAATGTCTACTGTAGAGCAGGGGTCCCCAACCTATTTTGCACCAGGGACCGGTTTAATGTAGGCATTATTTTCACGGACCGGCCTTCCACGTGTGGCAGATAGATATAGCAAATAAGTGCATGAAAAATGAATACATGAAACACTCACCATAACATTTGCAAAAAAGTTCTCCATAGACTTTTGCTTTTTGCTCATTTTTGCTAGTAGTAGGCTTTGTTTTGGCTTTAGTATCTGATGGGTTATAGGTGATACATCCCATTCAAGGACAAGAGCAGTATAAGAAAGCTATAAATACTTGACATTAGTTCTAATAGATATCTAAAAGTTATGTATTCATATTTTGTGCAATATTTCATACATAAATACACTAATGTTAGCTTTTTTGGTCCAATTTTACATGTGTAAATACTAGGGATGTCCGATAATGGCTTTTTGCCGATATCCGATATTGTCCAACTCTTTAATTACCGATACCGATATCAACCGATATATGCAGTCGTGGAATCAACACATTATTATGCCTAATTTGGACAACCAGGTATGGTGAAGATAAGGTACTTTTTAAAAAAAATAGTAAAATAAGATAAATAAATTAAAAACATTTTCTTGAATAAAAAAGAAAGTAAAACAATATAAAAACAGTTACATAGAAACTAGTAATGAATGAAAATTAGTAAAATTAAGTGTTAAAGGTTAGTACTATTAGTGGAGCAGCAGCACGCACAATCATGTGTGCTTACGGACTGTATCCCTTGCAGACTGTATTGATATATATTGATATATAATGTAGGAAGCAGAATATTAATAACAGAAAGAAACAACCCTTTTGTGTGAATGAGTGTAAATGGGGGAGGGAGGTTTTTTGGGTTGGTGCACTAATTGTAAGTGTATCTTGTGTTTTTTATGTTGATTTAATTTAAAAAAAACAAAAAACGATACCGATAATAAAAAAAACCGATACCGATAATTTCCGATATTACATTTTAACGCATATATCGGCCGATATTATAGGCAGGCCGATATTATCGGACATCCCTAGTAAATACATCTGATATTGCTAAATACTTATGTAACAGGACGATGTGCAATAATAGCAGCACTTTAACTTACTAGGCCAAAGGAGATGGATATTTATATTTCCTTCAGCACAATTATTATATGCAACAATTTAGCACTTCTCCACCTGCCTTATGCACTTTAACTACTATGGCCACTTTGTCCCTGATCTTAGGTCATCAACCTGCAGATGGAACCTAGCTTTTAGCTACGATTTTGCACCTTTGCATTTTTATATGTTTATTAAAGGCCTACTGAAATTAATTTTTTTTATTTAAACGGGGATAGCTGATCCATTCTATGTGTCATACTTGATAATTTCGTGATATTGCCATATTTTTGCTGAAAGTATTTAGTAGAGAACATCGACGATAAAGTTCGCAACTTTTGGTCGCTGATTAAAAAAAGCCTTGCCTGTACCGGAAGTAGCGTGACGTCACAGGTTGAAAGGCTCCTCACATTTCCCCATTGTTTACACCAGCAGCGAGAGCGATTAGGACCGAGAAAGCGACGATTACCCCATTAATTTGAGCGAGGATGAAAGATTTGTGGATGAGGAACGTGAGAGTGAAGGACTAGAGTGCAGTGCAGGACGTATCTTTTTTCGCTCTGACCGTAACTTAGGTACAAGCTGGCTCATTGGATTCCACACTTTCTCCTTTTTCTATTGTGGATCACGGATTTGTATTTTAAACCACCTCGGATACTATATCCTCTTGAAAATGAGAGTCGAGAACGCGAAATGGACATTCACAGTGACTTTCATCTCCATGACAATGCATCGGCGAAGCACTTTAGCTACGGAGCTAACGTGATAGCATCGGGCTTAACTGCAGATAGAAACACAATAAATAAACCCCTGACTGGAAGGATAGACAGAAAAACAACAGTACTATCAAACCATGGACATGTAAATACACGGTTAATGCTTTCCAGCCTGGCGAAGCTTAACAATGCTGTTGCTAACAACGCCATTGAAGCTAACTTAGCTACGGGACCTCACAGAGCTATGCTAAAAACATTAGCTATCCACCTACGCCAGCCAGCCCTCATCTGCTCATCAACACCCGTGCTCACCTGCGTTCCAGCGATCGACGGCGCGACGAAGGACTTCACCCGATCATCGATGCGGTCGGCGGCTTGCGTTGGCTAGCGCGTCTGCTATCCAAGTCAAAGTCCTCTTTTTGTGTTGCTGCAGCCATCCGCTAATACACCGATCCCACCTACAGCTTTCTTCTTTGCAGTCTCCATTGTTCATTAAACAAATTGCAAAAGATTCACCAACACAGATGTCCAGAATACTGTGGAATTTTGCGATGAAAACAGAGCTTTTTGTATTGTGTCCGAATACTTCCGTTTCAACCATTGACGTCACGCGCATACGTCTTCATACATAGACGTTTTCAACCGGAAGTTTCGCGGGAAATTTAAAATGTCACTTTATAAGTTAACCCGGCCGTATTGGCATGTGTTGCAATGTTAAGATTTAATCATTGATATATAAACTATCAGACTGCGTGGTTGGTAGTAGTGGCTTTCAGTAGGCCTTTAATGTGCATAGCAAAGATGTAACACATATAGCAAATGGCAATTTCCTATTAGGAGTTTTATAATACACCGGTCCCCGGACCGGTGGTTGGGGACCACTGCTGTAGAGGACAGAGTATACAAAATGAGACTAATTTTGAAGGGTAGAAGTCTGGCACCCTGGTCTTTTTAGCTGACGGGAAATGTGGCCCCCAGAACCATCGGGTTGAATATCCCTGCCCCCCCCCCCCCCCATGAACCGTGCCATGCATTTTCAGTGCAAGAGTCAGAATGTGGAGCATATTTGCTTCTGCGGTAATCTCCTTTCAAGAAAGAAGTAGCTAATGTGACAAGTGAGTCAGCCTGTGTTTGATGCGAATAAAAGCTGAAGAAATGTGTGCCTGAGTCACAAGGGCAGCTCAGACCCAAATGGAATCAAGTCAGTGTTTTGGTGACCCTCACCCTGACAGTAAATCAAGGCTCATCTTGGACCGGACTTGAGCTATGATGATTGGATGGCCGCCTGGCTTGGCAGTGGAGATGGTGACTACAGCAACAGTCAAGGTCCATGCCGCTGTAGTCATTTGTTGCTGTCATCGTTGTGCAATCTTGCGAGAATTCATCATGAAAAAGTACAGTGTCATTCATTAATACACACTTTATTGTTGGTTTTCCCGCACACCCTTTAATTACTTTCATGCCTGTGGCTCCTTATGGCAGGCATATTTTGTTCAGATTGTGACCCAAAATGCGCAAAAATATCTGCAAAATCAAACGATGAAAGGAGTAACTTGAAGTTGCTTTGGTTGAAACTTTTATTAGTAGACTGCACAGTACAGTACATATTCCGTACAGTTGACCACTAAATGGTAACACCCCAATAAGTTTTTCAACTTGTTTAAGTCGGGGTCTACGTTAATCAATTCATGGTCGACTATGGCAACAGTCAAGATCCATGGTATTCATTAGTTACTAGCTCTGGCTGAACACCGTATCACGATATTAGTGTTTTATATCGGTCGATATTGATAATTGTTGACATTTTTATGACCTTTCGAAAATAAGGATTAGGACTAGGGATGTCCGATAATATCGGCCTGCCGATATTATCGGCCGATAAATGCGTTAAAATGTAATATCGGAAATTATCGGTATCGGTTTTTTATTATCTGTATCGTTTTTTTTTTTGGTGTTTTTTTATTAAATCTACATAAACACAAGATACACTTACAATTAGTGCACCAACCCAAAAAACCTCCCTCCCCCATTTCTTTCTGTTATCAATATTCTGGTTCCTACATTATATATCAATATATATCAATACAGTCTGCAAGGGATACAGTCCGTAAGCACACATGATTGTGCGTGCTGCTGGTCCACTAATAGTACTAACTTTTAACAGTTAATTTTACTCATTTTCATTAATTACTAGTTTCTATGTAACTGTTTTTATATTGTTTTACTTTCTTTTTTATTCAAGAAAATGTTTTTAATTTAGTTATCTTATTTTATTATTATTTTTAAAAAGTACCTTATCTTCACCATACATGGTTGTCCAAATTAGGCATGATAATGTGTTAATTCCACGACTGCATATATCGGTTGATATCGGTATCGGTAATTTAAGAGTTGGACAATATCGGATATCGGCAAAAAGCCATTATCGGACATCCCTAATTAGGACAAAACTACATAAAAAGGTAAACGTTTTATTTCAAATGTGACCTTCCTCTGATTATAATCCCCTCAGCTATCAAGGCAGAAAGGAAAGCAACTTAACACTTAACAATAACTCAGGAGTGTCAAACGTACGGCCCGAGCGCCGGATAAGGCCCACGAACAGGTTTTATCCGGCCCGCGGGATGAGTTTGCTAAGTATATAAAAATTAACCTGAAATTTTGGAATGAAAGAAACCGCTGTTCTAAATGTGCCCACTCGATGTCGCAATAGCAATTCTTCGTCTCTTTGTAGATGATGCTACATATGTACAAAATAAACCACATGATGTTAGTACATCAGTCAAGGAAAATGATCAAACGACATAAATAACGTACTGTAATTTGATTTGATCTTGATAGATTGAAAATTAACACCAATGAGTTGACTGATGAACATTCAGTGTTTCCCATAAACTGCCAAGATACCTGTGGCGGTGGGGGCGTGGCTATGGGCGTGGTCACCATGACATCATCGAGGAATTTGCATAATTTACTACAATGATATGATTTTCTCTAAAAAGGCTCAAAAAATGTATACTTACTAATTAATAACAGTTTTGTTTTAAACGTCCATCCATCCATTTTACAATATAATTACAACACTTTATGTACATATTTATATACAGATTTAAACAATAAGTTATTCACTGAAATATATTTATTAATTGTGGTTCTTACAAAAAATATATCTTATAAAATATAAAAGCTAAAATGTCTCTTAAAGCTCTGCCCCTTTAATTATTGCATACTAAATAATGTAACTTTAGCCTACTACTACAACCATATTATTTACCAGCAACATAAAGTGAAACAGAGGCAGAGGTGTCCTGCCACAGTCAGTAACAAATAAACAGAAAACAGTAGTGGTCAAATACAAATAAGGCAACAAGAGAAGTATCCTACACTTCTCTTTTGTAAAGTAAATCTGAACAGCCTATATGGGCATCTACATCAACTATATGATTTGCCTGAGAAGATGGACAGGACAAAAATTTTTTGTAAAAAAATTATTTTTTATTTTTTTAATTTGTGGCAGACATAATTCTTTCGTGGCGGGCCGCCACAAATAAATAAATGTGTGGGAAACACTGACATTATCACATAAATTACTCCGAAAATATAAATAACGACAAATAAAGATAGAATACTATTAACCGCAACATGTAAGGGTAAAAAAAAAAACATTAGGATTTGTACATTTTCAGAATGTGCTTGTTCTATTTCTAAACAAAGAAAACAATCCGAAGTTGTCTTTATTTTTAAGTTATCGTGCCGTGATTTTACCAGTCCGGCCCACTTGGGAGTAGATTTTTCTCCATGTGGCCCCCGAGCTAAAACGACACCCCTCCAATAACTTCTTAAAATGAAGGTGACAAAATAAGGAATACGTAAGAAATGTAACAAAGTAGTGCAAAGTGTGTAAATGTAAACCTAGAGAAACCTGAGAAGAACTATTTTCTTCAGGTTTAATGCCACTTTGCATAATTTACAGACCACAGACTACGGTCCATTTTAGAAAAATCCAAAAAACTGCCATACTGTCAAGTAGACTTCCTGTTTTATCCACAATTCATTTGCTCTCTGCAGCACTCGTTTTTACTTTCTCTTCTCACCCCATGCAAAGAATCGAAGCGAGACAACAAGACGGCGCGGCCAAAATTGATAGTTAATACTGCTACCTGATTGGCTGTTAGCGTGTCACTCTCACTGATCAGTGATCACTTCCGGCGTTGCTCGGTTACCAGAGAGCGAGTGCTTCGTTCATGCAACCAACCTTGCTTTGCAACTTCAGTTTTATTCCGATAAGGAAGAAAAAAAAATGACTTGATGTTTTATCGAACGCATTTTTTTCTATCGCGATGTATATTAATATCGTTTTATCGCCCAGTCCTATTAGTTGCTAGTTTTTTTTGTGCAACCTTGAAATAAGTTGCATAACATGATAAAGTAATATGCTACATCAGTGGTTCTTAACCTTGTTGGAGGTACCGAACCCCACCAGTTTCATATGCGCATTCACCCAACCCTTCTTTAGTGATAATGTTTTTCAAATTCACGACAAAGTTATATGTTTTTTTACTGGTGCACAAAATGAACTGTGCATGAACATCACCTTGTTCAAAGAACAAAACCAAGACAGTGCATGAACTCACAACAAATTACACACCTGCAAATCAGATGGAAAATTAGAGGGAACATTGTTTGGGGGTATCCGTAGTACGCCGATAGGGAGAAGTTTTTATTTACAAGATGAGTCGGGTGTGTCTTGACCTCCACGGCGGAGGCTCCACCGAACCCCTAGGGTTCGATCGAACCCAGGTTAAGTACCACTGTAGCAGTTTGAAGCCGAAACGACAAACGCGCTCAGAGGAGATAACGTTTGATGTTTGGTGACCGGGTGTAACAAAAATGTTGTTTTGAAGGAGGAATAGCAAACTTCCTGTTGATTTTTGCTGAAGGATGTCAATCTATGAAATGTAGGTCTAGGCGAGACCTACATAGAGGTATTTGTTTCATGTCTCTAAGACGTTCCTACCGGAAGTTACAAGCAGTTTTGTCTGAGTTTTCCTCTGAGGAGCAGTTTTTTCTCTGTTTTTTTTCAAAAATTATGTAGAGCACAATTTTGAGTTTTGGGGTTCGGTTTTTTTTTTTAGATCACAATTTCCACCATTCCCGATGTGTGTGAGAAGTTTGGTGAGTTTTGAAGTATTTTAAGGGGGTCAAATTACAGCTCAAAAATCAAAAATGAGTGTTTTTTGGATTTTTTTGTCTTGAACGGGGAATCGCCAACTTCCTGTTAATTTTTGCCCAAAGAACTTACCGTAGTTCCTTGAATAGTCGCAGGGGCGTTAATTAATTTAACGGCTGGCCCTCGTGGCTTGACGGCGGGCGCGTCCCGACGGGCCGCGCGTAGGGGTCAAACGCAGAAGTCTCAGGGCCTCGTGGTGAGGGGGTGGCCTGCGGGTTTCGGCCCGCTTGACCCCCCCGCTCCGCTTGGCGCGCGCGGCACATGACGGGTTCCGCCACCGACGCTCGGGCTGCAGCCCGACGGTGGTGCGGGCCCGGCGGTGACGCGCGGTTTGGGGAAACAAAGCAGAAGTCTCAGGGCCTCGGGGCCGGGTTTCGGCCCGCCCCCTTGGCGCGCGTGGCACGGCGGGCTCCGCGACTGACGGCCGGGCTGCAGCCCTTCGGCCGGCAGGCGCGTCCCGGCGGGCCGCTCGCCCCCTTTCGGAACCTTGGACCGGCATCCGCTTGGTGCGTGTAAAAGATCTGCGGTCTAAAAAAAAAAAAAAATAAATAAAAAAAAAAAAAATAAATAAAAAAAAAAAAAAAAAAAAAGATCTGCGGTCTGCGGGCCGGTTCTAATAATAAATCAAGATCATCCCAAGGGCCGTAAAAAACCTTCTCGCGGGCCGGATATGGCCCGCGGGCCTTGACTCTGACATATGTGATGTAGATGATCATATCGGCTGTTCAGATTTACTTTACAAAAGAGAAGTGTAGGATACTTCTCTTGTTGCCTTATTTGTATTTGACTTTATTAAATGTATTTATATTAGAAACACAACATGTGTATATAACAAAGGGTGCAAAGTCTGCAGGCAGTAGGAAACACATGGTTAAGTGTAGGGAGTAAAACTGATGGCAGTCTAAAGTTCAAGATTTTTGGAGCTCTTTGTTCAGTGGATCAGATGTTTGATGAAGCTCTGTGTCTATCTTTCCACCACTACTGTTTTCTGTTTATTTGTTACTGACTGTGGCAGGACACCTCTGCCTCTGTTTCACTTTATGTTGCTGGTAAATAATATGGTTGTAGTAGTAGGCTAAAGTTAAATTATTTAGTATGCACTAATTAAAGGGGCAGAGCTTTGAGACCTTTTAGCTTTTATATTTTATAAGATATATTTTTTGTAAGAACCACAATTAATAAATATATTTCAGTGAATAACTTATTGTTCAAATCTGTATATAAATATGTACATAAAGTGTTGTAATTATATTGTAAAATGGATGGATGGATGGATGGATGGACGTTTAAAACAAAACTGTTATTATTCATTAGTAAGTATACATTTTTTTAGCCTTTTTAGAGAAAATCACATCATTGTAGTAAATTATGCAAATTACTCGATGATGTCATGGTGACCATGCCCATAGCCACGCCCCCACCGCCACAGGTATCTTGGCAGTTTATGGGAAACACTGCAGCTTCAGTCCAGAGTATACAAGAGCATGGGGGGGCGGGGTTGGGAGGGGGTGGGGGGTGTATATTGTAGCGTCCCGGAAGAGTTAGTGCTGCAAGGGGTTCTGGGTATTTGTTCTGTTGTGCTACGGTGCGCATGTTCTCCCGAAATGTGATTGTCATTCTTGTTTGGTGTGGGTTCACAGTGTGGCGCATATTTGTAACAGTGTTAAAGTTGTTTATACGGTCACCCTCAGTGTGACCTGTATGGCTGTTGATCAAGTATGCCTCGCATTCACTTGTGAGTGTGTAAAAGCCGCATATATTATGTGACCGGGCCGGCACGCTGTTTGTTTGGAGGAAAAGCGGACGTGACGACAGGTTGTAGAGGACGCTAAAGGCAGTGCCTTTAAGGCACGCCCCCAATATTGTTGTCCGGGTGGAAATCGGGAGAAATTCGGGAGAATGGTTGCCCCGGGAGATTTTCGGGAGGGGCACTGAAATCCGGGAGTCTCCCGGGAAAATCGGGAGGGTTGGCAAGTATGCCCTATGTCCCGTGTTTTACCGGATATGTACCGCTCCGTACAGCAGCGTTTTAAAAAGTCATTATCGATCATTTCCGATATTACATTTTAAAGCATTTATCGGCCGATATTATCGGACATCTCTAGTCTGAATGCGCCAAAAAGTCTGTTGCTGTTGCTAGCATGATCATTCTTATGATTAATTAATTGTTTAATACGCGTAATACCGACTTCTATCTGATTTATTTGGAACAGCAGCAACCTGAACACATAGAGCAGTGACAATTTTAGTTGAACTGTAAGACACAGTTGAGTAAATATTGCACATAATTATAAGCCAATGTTACTAACTAGACTCCTCTGATAGTCTATTTCATGTGCAATTACCTGTAAATGTTCCCTGGCTGCTGCCGGGATGACTAATAACTAAAAGCGAGTGCGTAAACGTCTGTTTGCGTGTTTACTTTCTGACGGGCCCGTCCTCTGCAGGCGTTTATTCCCTCGCATCCTCACCTTTTTGTTTTGCAAAATAGCTCCAGTACCTGCGCCACACCGAGGGACTCAGCAGTATGTTATCACAGCGTTTCTCCGCGGAGCGCCGGAATGAAACATGGAGGGAACACTGGCTGTCGAGAGAGAGAGAGACTTTGTTTTCATTCGGCTTTGAGGGGGGGAAGAGTGTTTCTGCTTTGAGCGACGCGTGAAGAAGCGGGCGCCGTCCAAAGCTTTGCGAGCGCGAACCTGACAGACGTCGTCCGTCACCCGAAGTCGCCTCGGTCTTCGCGAGTGTCTCGACGGCGCGACAAGAGCCGCCGTGCGTGTTGAGGCAAGCCTGAAAATGATGTCTTGTTCTTCAAACACAGGAGCCAAAAGAGTCCTGTGGCTTCCTGCCAGCCTCACGGCCAGTAGAGACACTCAAATATGAGCCAGTTGTACAAACACACATCCCATCTTCTTACTAATTTGAAGGACTTATAGCATGTGGCCCTCAAATACCAGTCAAACACTCCATTTCCTGTGTTGGATCTACTTTGCTGTATTTATTCTGTGGACGTGACAGCCAACTCCTTTTTTTTTAGTGCCGAGTGGGTGAATCCTATTGCTGAAAACTGCATCATAATAATATATTGATAGGGATGGCCGATAATATCGGACTGCCAATATTATCGGCCGATAAATGCTTTAAAATGTAGTATCGGAAATTATCGGTATCGGTTTCAAAAAGTAAAATGTATGACTTTTTAAAAGGCCGCTGTGTACACGGACGTAGGGAGAAGTACAGAGCGCCAATAAACCTTAAAGGCACTTCCTTTGCGTGCCGGCCCAGTCACATAATATGCTACGGCTTTTCACACACTCACAAGTGAATGCCAGGCATATTTGGTCAACAGCCATACAGGTCACAGTGAGGGTGGCCGTATAAACAACTTAAACACTGTTACAAATATGCGCCACACTGTGAACCCACACCAAACAAGAATGACAAACACGTTTCGGGAGAACATCCACACCGTAACACAACAGAACGAATACCCAGAACTAGGGATGTCCTATAATGGATTTTTTGCCGATATCCGATATTCCGATATTGTCCAACTCTTAATTACCGATACCGATATATACAGTCGTGGAATTAACACATTATCATGCCTAATTTGGAAAACCAGGTATGGTGAAGATAAGGTCCTTTTAAAAAAAAATCATAAAATAAGATAAATAAATTAAAAACATTTTAAGTTAAAGTATCAATGATTGTCACACACACTTAAGTGTGGTGAAATTTGTCCTCTGCATTTGACCCATCCCCTTGTTCACCCCCCGGGGGGTGAGGGGAGCAGTGGGCAGCAGCGGTGCCGCGCCCGGGATCTTGAATAAAAAAGAAAGTAAAACAATATAAAAGCAGTTACATAGAAACTAGTAATGAATGAAAATGAGTAAAATTAAGTGTTAAAGGTTAGTACTATTAGTGGAGCAGCAGCACGCACAATCATGTGTGCTTACGGACTGTATCCCTTGCAGACTGTATTGATATATATTGATATATAATGTAGGAAGCAGAATATTAATAACAGAAAGAAACAACCCTTTTGTGTGAATGAGTGTGAATGGGGGAGGGAGGTTTTTTGGGTTGGTGCACTAATTGTAAGTGTATCTTGTGTTTTTTATGCTGATTAAAAAATAAATAAACATTAAAAAAAACGTTACCGATAATAAAAAAAAAACCTATACCGATAATTTCCGATATTACATTTTAAAGCATTTATCGGCCGATAATATCAGACTGCCGATATTATCGGCCGATAAATGCTTTTAATAATTCAATATGACTGGAATGTACACTTAAACGAATGTTTTCAACTGCATTTTAAAAATATCAACAGAAAAGGCAGCTCTCAGACATCCCTAATCCTAACTGTCACAGCCAGCGACAGTCGTTGAAGTGTAAATTCCCCTCGTTAGCACTGAGGTATTGTGTGGCAGAACCATCAAAATAGTCTGAATTTCCTGTCAAAAATAAGGACCAGGAGAAAAACATATTAAATGTAAACATTTATGAATGTAACACTTATGTATGTAACATAAATGTATGTAACATTTATGTATGTAACATAAATGTATGTAACATTTATGTATGTAAACATACATACTTGCATTACTCTGCAGTAGGGCTGCAACTAACGATTAATTTGATAATCGATTAATCTGTCGATTATTACTTCGATTAATCGATTAATAATCGGATAAAAGAGGAAAAACTACATTTCTATCCTTTCCAGCATTTTATTTTAAAAAAAAACAGCATACTGGCACCATACTTATTTTGATTATTGCTTCTCAGCTGTTTGTAAATGTTGCAGTTTATAAATAAAGATTAATTAAAAAAAATAAATTGTTTTTTTATTTTTATTTTTTTAAAGCCTCTGCGCATGCGCATAACATAGATCCAACGAATCGATGACTAAATTAATCGGCAACTATTTTTATAATCGATTTTAATCGATTTAATCGATTAGTTGTTGCAGCCCTACTCTGCAGTAATGCAAGTATGTATGTAAACATACATACTTGCATTACTCTGCAGTAATGTCTCGATACCAATATTTTGGTACCGGTACCAAAATGTATTTCGATACTTTTCTAAATAAAGGGCCCCACAAAAAATGGCGTTATTGGCTTTATTTTAACAAAAAAACCTTGCGGTACATTAAACATATGTTTAGTATTGCAATTAAAGGACAATTTAGTCCTTAAATAAAATAGTGAACATACAAGACAACTTGTCTTTTAGTAGTAAGTAAACAAACAAAGGCTCCTAATTAGTCTGCTGACATATGCAGTAACATATTGTGTCATTTATCATTCTATTATTTTGTCAAAGTAATAAGGGACAAGCTGTAAAAAATGATTATTAATCTACATGTTCATTTACTGTTAATATCTGCTTACTTTCCCTTTTAACATGGTCTATCTACACTTCTGTTAAAATGTAGTAATCACTTATTGTCTGTTGTTTGGATACTTTACATTAGTTTTGGATGATATCATAGAATGGTCATAATTTTAGTTCTCATGTGTCCAGGGACGTATTTCCTGAGTTTATGTATATAATATGAATAAAAAACTATGAAAATAGCAATGTAATCATAGTAGTTTCGACTGGATACACTCTTGTACTTGGTATCATTACAGTGGATGTCAGGTGTAAATCCACCCATGGCGTGGGTGAGGCCGGTGAGCTATTGTATCCTCCTACGGTGTGTAGTGAAGCATGTTTAGCTATTCCTCGTCCTGCAGGGATGGTACTTGTAAAAAAACGTACTTAATTAGGATTAGTGATTTAGAAGTAGCTAAAGCACGGCCGATTGCGGATGGACATTAGCCGCTAACTAGCTAGCCATGTCTTAAAGCACCTCTTCCTGAGGGCGTTTCTGTGTTCACCTTTGTTGGTTTTTAAGCCAAAATGCGTCCGTTCTCTCTTTTCTATCGACACCAGACCTGGGCAAATTAAGGCCCGGGGGCCACATGCGGCCCGTTAAACTTTTCAATCTGGCCCGCCGGACATTCCCAAATCATTTGTTTAGATGTTTAAGATGTAAAGTGTAGCTGCCATTATGATGTGCATTCATCTTTTCTAATGACCGTAAGTCTTTAACTATACTAAGTCTTTACATGCTTGGAATCTGCATGATATACTAGTTACTATGCTCATCTAATTAGTTACTATGCTCATCTAATTAGTTACTATGATCATCTAATTAGTTGCTATGATCATACTTGCCAACCCTCCCGTTTTTAGCGGGAGAATCCCGGTATTCAGCGCCTCTCCCGACAAACTCCCGGTATTCAGCCGGAGCTGGAGGCCACGCCCCCTCCAGCTCAATGCGGACCTGAGTGGGGACAGCCGTTCTCCCGTCCGCTTTCCCACAACATAAACAGCTTGCCTGCCCAATGACGTCATAACATCTACGGCTTTTAGAGAGTAGAGTGCACAACAAGGAGAGAGAGTTCTTGGTTTCTTATGTGGGTTTATTGTTAGGCAGTTTCATTAACGTCCTCCCAGCGAGGTAACAACGCACAACAACAGCAGTCACGTTTAGTCTACCGTAAAGCAGTTCGTCTGCAGTAAACAGCAATGTTGTGACACTCTTAAACAGGACAATACTGCCATCTACTGGATAGCCTGCAGAACACTGAAATTCTAATATTTTATTTATATGTATAATAAAATTTAAATTTAAAAAAAAAAAATATATATATATTTATAGCTAGAATTCACCGAAAGTTAAGTATTTCATACATATATATATATTATATATATATATATATATATATACGTATGAAATACTTGATTTGGTGAATTCTAGCTGTAAATATACTCTCCTCTTAACCACGCCCTTAGCCACGCCCCAAACACGCCCCCCCCCCCTCCATCCCCCACCTCCCGATATCGGAGGTCTCAAGGTTGGCAAGTATGACTATGATCATCTAATTAGTTACTATGCTCATATAATTAGTTACTATGATCATCTAATTAGTTGAAATCCAGGTGTCAGGGACAGACGTGGAAGGAGATTTTTACAACAAAGTTCTAAAGCTTAGTGATGTATCAGATTGTAAGTGGGGTTTTTTCTTTTACCCTTCGTGTTTATATTTGTGTTGCATTTGGCTTGATTGTAAAATATGTGGACGGAGAGGGGGGTGTGACGTTCATGTTGTCAATATTCAGTGTTTTATCCTTCATAGTTAATATTGTAAATCCCACATTCTTTATTTTCATGTATATTCTGGGCGTCTCACTCAGTAACATTTTTTTAAATGCCATTCCGTTTTTTAAGGCGGTCTGTCATAACGTTTTTAGCATTCAGACGTTATTGTGAGGTTTTGTATTAGTGTTCCTAAAATTCTGATATACCGGCCCCCAGACACATTTTTTCTCTAAATTTGGCCCCCGAGTCAAAATAATTGCCCATGCCTGGTCTACACACTATGTCTGCTTCTAAGCACTCTATGATTGTGCGCTGCCGAACATGCTCCCCTGCTCGTAAAACCAGCAATGTCATGACGTGAGGACGACGCACCGTCATGCCTGTAAAAAATAAAAATATGGCGAACCGGTAGTTGTCAATCAGAGTATAGTACCATTTTTGATTTTTTGATTGATTGATTGAAGCTTTTATTAGTAGATAGTACAGTACATATTCCGTCCAATTAACCACTAAATGGTAACACCCCAATAAGTTTTTCAACTTGTTTAAGTCGGGTTCCACGTAAATCATTTCATGGTAGATTGATTAGTACCGCGATACTATACTAGTACCGGTATACCGTACAACCTCTGCAGGGTCTCTGCAGGTTTCAACAAAGTCAACTTCCAGACTTTTTAAAGAGCTTTAAGTGGCTGTTTGCCTTCGTCTTGTCGCTGGTATCCTTCCGTTGTGTGTGAGCACTTGGAAAATGAGGCTTTTGAAGTCTCTTACACAAGGTTTCTGCAACTCTTTGGTCAGCTTCCAAATTGTACAATTCCGGGGGCATTGGCCTGGAGTTGAGAAGCCATTTTTCTCAAAGCACACGTGCACACATCTGCCTCGGAATTGTGATTCCCAGGGTGTCAAAGCAAAGGACGTGGTGATGACGGCAGGAGGTAAATACAGATGTCTGAGACGGTCCCGCTTGCCTTGGAAGGGGGCGGTCCATTAGCTTCACTCCCACGTTAAGACGTCCCGTGCCTTCGGGGCGACAACATAGTCATTCCTGCCCCCAGAAAGAAATAATGTTCTTCTTCCATCCAGGCTCGTGTAGAAAGCACAATGTTGACACCGTAGCAGCCATGATGCATTCCAGTCATTAGGAGGCAAACATCTGTCTGCATATGTGCTAATAGAGCCAAGTTTGTCATCTGAATGGCCATGCTCGAGATTTACCAGTAGGTGCTGTCCTCCAACTTGCTATATTGCTGAATGGATGATTTACTCCGATGGCAGGGAGAGGAATTCCCCTTCATTTGCATGCCTCGCAGCGTAGGAGGAGGCTTGGAGGTGCAGGCTGCACAGCCTGAATGCTATTATTTATGTATTCATGTCAGATGTATTACCCAGTGTATTGTTATCTATAGTCCTGTGCAGATGTGTGAGATGTTGTTTAGCATTCTTTTAAAGACCACACAGAACTAGAATTCCCTCTGCAGAAATCTACCAAAGTTGAATTCTAAACTAATTAAAAAAAAAAAGGTTTTACATCTACTTCCTGTGTCAGTGAGGATGCC
This sequence comes from Entelurus aequoreus, assembly GCF_033978785.1. Taxonomy (NCBI): domain Eukaryota; kingdom Metazoa; phylum Chordata; class Actinopteri; order Syngnathiformes; family Syngnathidae; genus Entelurus; species Entelurus aequoreus. The sequence continues at coordinate 74,926,299 of NC_084740.1, forward strand.
ATAGCGCAGGGGTCACCAACGCGGTGCCCGCGGGCACCAGGTAGCCCGTAAGGACCAGATGAGTAGCCCGCCGGCCTGTTCTAAAAATAGCTCAAATAGCAGCACTTACCAGTGAGCTGCCTCTATTTTTTAAATTGTATTTATTTACTAGCAAGCTGGTCTCGCTTTGCTGGACAATTTTTAATTGTAAGAGAGACAAAACTCAAATAGAATTTGAAAATCCAAGAAAATATTTTAAAGACTTGGTCTTCACTTGTTTAAATAAATTCATTATTTTTTTTACTTTGCTTCTTACAACTTTCAGAAAGACAATTTTAGAGAAAAAATACAGCCTTAAAAATGATTTTAGGATTTTTAAACACATATACTTTTTTACCTTTTAAATTCCTTCCTCTTCTTTCCCGACAATTTAAATCAATGTTCAAGTACATTTATTTTTTTCATTGTAAAGAATAATAAATACATTTTAATTTAATTCTTCATTTTAGCTTCTGTTTTTTCGACAAAGAATTTTTGTGAAATATTTCTTCAAACTTATTATGATTAAAATTCCAAAAAAAAATTCTGGCAAATCTAGCAAATCTGTAGAATCAAATTTAAATCTTATTTCAAAGTCTTTTGAATTTATTTTAAAATTTTTGTCCTGGAAAATCTAGAAGAAATAATGATTTGTCTTTGTTAGAAATATAGCTTGGTCCATCCATCCATCCATTTTCTACCGCTTATTCCCTTTGGGGTCACGGGGGCGCTGGAGCCTATCTCAGCTACAATCGGGTGGAAGGCGGGGTACACCCTGGACAAGTTGCCACCTCATCGCTTGGTCCAATTTGTTATATATTCTAACAAAGTGTAGATTGGATTTTAACTTATTTCAAACATGTCATCAAAATTCTAAAATTAATCTTAATCAGGAAAAATTACTAATGATGTTTCATAAATTATTTTTTTAATTTTTTCAAAAAGATTTGAATTAGTTTTTCTCTTCTTTTTTTCGGTTGAATTTTAAAGAGTCGAAATTGAAGATAAACTATGTTTCAAAATTTAATAGTAATTTTTTTCATGTTTTCTCCTCTTTTAAACCGTTCAAGTAAGTGTAAATATCATTAATTATTAATAATAGCATAGAGTTAAAGATAAATTGAGCAAATTGGCTATTTCTGGCAATTTATTTAAGTGTGTATCAAACTGGTAGCCCTTCGCATTAATCAGTACCCAAGAAGTAGCTCTTGGTTGCAAAAAGGTTGGTGACCCCTGCCATAGTGACTCAATCAGCACCTTTTATCCAGATCCTCATCAAAACTTTAGTGGTTCCTCTCTGGTCCACGTGCCACCAACAGGTGTAAAAGAAAGTGCATCTCTACCCTCCTTCAAAACCGCACTAAAAGAACACCTCCAGGCAACTACAACCCTAGACTAACACCCTCCCCCCACCACATCCCACCTCCCGGATTGTAATTAATCAAATATATATACTTGTTCTTATGCTTTCTGAACTCACTATGTTCACTACTTGCTGTACATATCCTACCAAGTCAGTCCTACACTGTTCCAATGTCCATTTCTCTGATTATATTATTGTTGATGACTGAAGTGCTGATATCAACCAAACCTAACCCCCTCCTCCACATTCCACCCTCCGGATTGTAAATAATGTAAATAATTCAATGTATATATTCTGATGATTAACTTGTGTGATGACTGTATTATGCTTATAGTATATATTTGTACTAAATTTGTACTTAAATCGATTATAAAAATAGTTGGCGATTAATTTAGTCATCGATTCGTTGGATCTATGCTATGCGCATGCGCAGAGGCTACTTATTTTTATTTTATTTTATTTTATTTTATTTTTATTTTTTTAATCCATTTTTATTTATAAACTGCAACATTTACAAACAGCTGAGAAACAATAATCAAAATAAGTATGGTGCCAGTATGCTGTTTTTTTTCAATAAAATACTGGAAAGGATAGAAATGTAGTTCGTCTCTTTTATCCGATTATTAATCGATTAATCGAAGTAATAATCGATAGATTAATCGATTACCAAATTATTTGTTAGTTGCAGCCTTAATTTGTACCATGAATTGATTAACGTGGACCCCCGACTTAAACAAGTTGAAAAACTTATTGGGGTGTTACCATTTAGTGGTCAATTGTACGGAATATGTACTGTACTGTGCAATCTACTAATGAAAGTCTCAATCAATCTATCAATCAATCAAACCACTATAGAAAGTTTGGTGGAAATCTGCCCAATGTTTTTGTTTTAATTCATGAAAGTTTTCACGGCAATCGGTACATTACAATAAAACACCCTTTTGGTGAGGATCTGGATTAAAAAGTTAATTAAAGGAATGTATTATTAGTTATCAAAGAACTGAACTATTGTTTGTTCAAATAAATCCCACAATTGTTTATTTTCACTATTTCCATAACAATTCAGACTGTGCTTCTACTAAGTGGTATTCTGGTTCTACGTGGTAAGTACAGTTTGGTACAAAACAATACAGTAGATCACCACTAATGGACAAAAAAATATGAGTTACACACCCATAAAAATGCCTATTTTTGATACTGTAACCTCTATAAGATGCCTCAGTCTTTAAACACATTAAGTTCTACAATTACAGTTTGCAGTACTTGTACAGTACATATGCAGTTACTCAACATCACCTCTTGTCAAAGCGTTTTCCTGCTGGAAAATGTTGAGTAAATTGACTTGTCAGACTGCCACTTCTGCGACAGTGTTTCAGTTTCACAAATTCCTCGGAAAATTGACCACCGTGGAGTTATTGAGTCTGTTTAGTTGATTGGAGAGCTAGCTTCCACAGCTAGTGGGTCCATGACTAGGACTTCTGTTTTGTTAGATCAGCCGTTTTACTGACACCATTTGGAAACAATTAAGCTAATGAACATTTACAGAATCGTAATTTGTCAACAACTCATGTTGCAACGTATATATCTGCGGCTTATAGTCCAGTGCGGCTAATATATGAGGGGGGAAATTGCGGGTGCGGCTAATATCCCGGTGTGCTCTATAGTTTGGAATTTACTCCTACTTGTTAGCCAGCAAGCAAGGTACAAGCTAACACTCTTACCGAAGGTTGAGACCTCATCCTCCCTCCAGACGTCTGACATCAAGATCCGCTTTGCAAAATGACCAAGGTATTCATGTTGTTAACAAGAATAGGAGGAAATGTAAAATATAATTGTCGGCGACAAATTTTATTGTCGGCAATGTCGACTACGGTATTTTTCGGACTATAAGTCGCAGTTTTTTTCATAGTTTGGCCGGGGGGTGCGACTTATACTCAGAAGCGACTTATGTGTGAAATTATTAACACATTAGCGTAAAATATCAAATAATATTATTTAGCTCATTCACGTAAGAGACTAGACGTATAAGATTTCATGGGATGGTGCGACTTATACTCCGGAGCGACTTATACTCCAGTGCGACTTATATATGTTTTTTTCCTTCTTTATTATGCATTTTCGGCCGGTGCGGCTTGTACTCCGGTGCGGCTTATACTCCGGTGCGACTTATACTCCGGTGCGACTTATACTCCAGTGCAACTTATATATGTTTTTTTTCCTTCTTTATTATGCATTTTCGGCTGGTGCGACTTATACTCCGGAGCGACTTATACTCCAGTGCGACTTATATGTGTTTTTTTTTTTCCTTCTTTATTATGCATTTTTCGGCTGGTGCGACTTATACTCCGGAGCGACTTATACTCCAGTGCGACTTGTATATGTTTTTTTCCTTCTTTATTATGCATTTTCGGCCGGTGTGACTTATACTCCAGTGCGACTTATATATGTTTTTTTCCTTCTTTATTATGCATTTTCGGCCGGTGCGACTTATACTCCGGAGCGACTTATACTCCAGTGCGACTTATATATGTTTTTTTCCTTCTTTATTATGCATTTTCGGCCGGTGCGACTTATACTCCCGTGCGACTTATACTCCAGTGCAACTTATATATGTTTTTTTCCTTCTTTATTATGCATTTTCGGCTGGTGCGACTTATACTCCGGAGCGACCTATACTCCAGTGCAACTTATATATGTTTTTTTCCTTCTTTATTATGCATTTTCGGCCGGTGCGACTTATACTCCGGAGCGACTTATACTCCAGTGCGACTTATGCATGTTTTTTTCCTTCTTTATTATGCATTTTCGGCCGGTGCGACTTATACTCCGGAGCGACTTATACTACAGTGCGACTTGTATATGTTTTTCCCTTCTTTATTATGCATTTTCGGCTAGTGCGACTTATACTCCGGAGCGACTTATACTCCAGTGCGACTTATATATGTTTGTTTCCTTCTTTATTATGCATTTTCGGCCGGTGCGACTTATACTCCGGTGCGACTTATACTCCGGTGCGACTTATACTCCAGTGCAACTTATATATGTTTTTTTCCTTCTTTATTATGCATTTTCGGCCGGTGCGACTTATACTCCGGAGCGACTTATACTCCAGTGCGACTTATGCATGTTTTTTTCCTTCTTTATTATGCATTTTCGGCCGGTGCGACTTATACTCCGGAGCGACTTATACTCCAGTGCGACTTGTATATGTTTTTCCCTTCTTTATTATGCATTTTCGGCCAGTGCGACTTATACTCCGGAGCGACTTATACTCCAGTGCGACTTATACATGTTTTTTTCCTTCTTTATTATGCATTTTCGGCCGGTGCGACTTATACTCCGGAGCGACTTATAGTCCGAAAAATACGGTAATTGTTGCACCCCTACTTTTATTAAAACCCTCATCATGGCCAAGTTGTGTAATGGTATTTTTCTTTGTTGCTTCTCTACTGGTGACTCACGTCGCCCCCTCGCTGGCCCCATCATCATTAATCCACATTAATAGGGAGTCTGCAAACATTGCAGAATAACCAAAAAGGAGTTAAGAAATGCTTTGGGCACTGCAGGGAATGTAAACAGTCGGGAAAATATTGCACGTTGCAGATGATTCCGTCCAAATGTTTGTAATAAAGCATTTTGTGAGTGGTCATCCGGCGTCTGACTTAAATTTGTGTGATGAGCCGTGACTGTGGACGAGCGCGTAGGCGGACTGGTTTAAAATACCAAATAACAACAAGGCTGAAGGCGGACTGGGCTTTGTTATTAAAATGAAAATGTAGGGATTACGCCACGGGATCATTTGTTAATGAGCTGCGAGCCCCCCATGAAAAACAGCTAGTGGTTGTGACTGAATGGGGTCCCGGGCCTTGTAGGGGGCTACACATGTGTTGTGTTACTGCCTCCAGGGTCCTCACATGCGCTGTGTAGGCGTGTGTTCAAGCAGCTTGTATAATATCATCTCAGCCTTTCTGTTGGGGTTCCGGGAGGCAGAGAAAATGTGCTGAAAGGCCGGTTCTGGCACGCACAATTACACATAGATGATATAGCAGAGAGATCTCACACTCGGCCACTTAAAATATTTATGCATTACCATCAAGCCGGAATAAACACCTCACCCCGCCCCCGCTAGACCTTTCTGCTCCCAGTGGTAGAAAAAAGAGAAACCAAGTCCGGTCCCACGGTGTAGCCTCTTGATAAGATCCTCCAGACGTCACTCCTTGGTTAACCACGGAGCCCTCTGGTCGGAGCCCGTCACCTCTATATACCGTTACATTTTCTTTGGAGTGCTCATTAAATCCAAAGTGATGAAGCGTCATTGATAGGGATGGAACGGTTTGAAATCTTACAGTACGATATATCACAGTATTAAAGCCACGGTACGATATTATTGCGATATACAGTACAGGCCAAAGGTTTGGACACACCTTCTCCTCATTCGATGCGTTTTCTTTGTTTTCATGACTACCGTATTTTTCGGACTATAAGTCGCAGTTTTTTTCATAGTTTGGCCGGGGGTGCGACTTATACTCAGGAGCGACTTATGTGTGAAATTATTAACACATTAGCGTAAAATATGAAATGATATTATGTAGCTCATTCACGTAAGAGACTAGACGTATAAGATTTCATGGGATTTAGCTATTAGGAGTGACAGATTGTTTGGTAAACGTATAGCATGTTCTATATGTTATAGTTATTTGAATGACTCTTACCATAATATGTTACGTTAACATACCAGGCACCTTCTCAGTTGGTTATTTATGCCTCATATAACGTACACTTATTCAGCCTGTTGTTCACTATTCTTTATTTATTTGAAATTGCCTTTCAAATGTCTATTCTTGGTGTTGGCTTTTATCAAATATATTTCCCCCAAAAATGTGACTTATACTCCAGTGCGACTTATATATGTTTTTTTCCTTCTTTATTATGCATTTTCGGCCGGTGCGACTTATACTCCGGAGCAATTTATAGTCCGAAAAATACGGTAGTCTGTGTGACGGTTTATGAAGTGGCGACTTGTGCACCGAGAGAGACTGGCAGTAGACTGGAGGATGTATTAAAGGCCTACTGAAATGAATTTTTTTTATTTAAACGGGAATAGCAGATCCATTCTATGTGTCATACTTGATCATTTCGCGATATTGCCATATTTTTGCTGAAAGGATTTAGTAGAGAAAATCGACGATAAAGTTCGCAACTTTTGCTCGCTGATAAAAAAAAAGCCTTGCCTGTACCGGAAGTAGCGTGACGTCACAGGAGCTAGTATTCCTCACAATTCCCCATTGTTTACAATGGAGCGAGAGAGATTCGGACCGAGAAAGTGATGATTACCCCATTAATTTGAGCGAGGATGAAAGATTTGTAGATGAGGAACGTTACAGTGAAGGACTAAAGAGGCAGTGATGGACGTATCTTTTTTCGCTCTGACCGTAACTTAGGTACAAGCTGGCTCATTGGATTCCACACTCTCTCCTTTTTCTATTGTGGATCACGGATTTGTATTTTAAACCACCTCGGATACTATATCCTCTTGAAAATGAGAGTCAAGCACGCGAAATGGACATTTAAAGTGACTTTTATCTCCACGACAATACATCGGTGACACACTTAGCTACTGAGCTAACGTGATAGCATCGTTCTCAAATGCAGATAGAAACAAAATAAATAAACCCCTGACTGGAAGGATAGACAGAAGATCAACAATACTATTAAACCATGGACATGTAAATACACGGTTAAAAATTCTCAGCCTGGTAAGGCTTAACAATGCTGTTGCTAACGACGCTAAGGCTAATTTAGCAACTTAGCAACCGGACCTCACAGAACTATGATAAAAACATTAGTGCTCCACCTACGCCAGCCAGCCCTCATCTTCCCATCAACAGCCGTGCTCACCTGCGTTCCAGCGATCGACGGCGCGACGAAGGACTTCATCCGTGGGTTTGGCGGCAAGCATCGGCTAGGCGTAGTAAGTAGTCCTTGTTGTGTTGCTGTAAGTATTGTACTTAGCCGCTAATACACCGATCGATCCCACCTACAACGTTCTTCTTTGCAGCCTCCATTGTTCATTAAAGAAATTGCAAAAGATTCACCAACACAGATGTCCAGAATACTGTGGAATTTTGTCGAAGAAAACAAGAGTTTTTTTGTATCGGGTCGATACATCCGTGGATTTTGTGACGTCACGCGCATAAATCATATCCAAAGGAGTTTTTCAACCGGAAGTGTGGCGGGAAATTTAAAATGTCACTTTATAAGTTAACCCGGCCGTATTGGCATGTGTTGCAATGTTAAGATTTCATCATTGATATATAAACTATCAGACTGTGTGGTCGGTAGTAGTGGCTTTCAGTAGGCCTTTAAGTAACTTTTTAGTTTGCTCTTATTTCCCGAACTTTGTTTTTGTGATTTCTCGCCGTGCCGTGCGACGAGACCGGCTGGCTCTGTGTCGCCTTGGAAACGCTCAAAACGAAAGCGCCGCGCTTCGCTTTGCAGAATGCAGACTTTCTTACCTGCGCCAAAGAGGTTATGTTTTGGCCTGGTCTTGTTTGTCTGTTTATTAGTAACATAACTCAACCAGTTTTGGACAGATTTAAAGGCCTACTGAAAGCCACTACTAGCGACCACGCAGTCTGATAGTTTATATATCAATGATGAAATCTTAACATTGCAACACATGCCAATACGGCCGGGTTAACTTATAAAGTGACATTTTAAATTTCCCGCCACACTTCCGCTTGAAAACGTCTATGTATGATGACGTATGCGCGTGACGTCAATGGTTGATACGGAAGTATTCGGACACCATTGGATCCAATACAAAACACTCTGTTTTCATCCCAGAATTCCACAGTATTCTGGACATCTGTGTTGGTGAATCTTTTGCAATTTGTTTAATGAACAATGGAGACTGCAAAGAAGAAAGCTGTAGGTGGGATCGGTGTATTAGCAGCGGACTACAGCAACACAGCCAGGAGGACTTTGAGGTGGATAGCAGACGCGCTAGCCGCCGAACTCACCTTAACTTCCTCCGTCTCGCCGACCGCATCTGTGATCGGGTGAAGTCCTTCGTCGCACCGTCGATCGCTGGAACGCAGGTGAGCACGGGTGTTGATGAGCAGATGAGGGCTGGCTGGCGTAGGTGGATAGCTAATGTTTTTAGCATAGCTCTGTGAGGTCCCGTAGCTAAGGTAGCTTCAATGGCGTCGTTAGCAACAGCATTGTTAACCTTCGCCAAGCTGGAAATTATTAACCGTGTATTTACATGTCCATGGTTTAATAGTATTGTTGATCTTCTGTCTATCCTTCCAGTCAGGGGTTTATTTATTTTGTTTCTATCTGCATTTGAGCCCGATGCTATCACGTTAGCTCAGTAGCTAAAGAGCTTCGCCGATGTATTGTCGTGGAGATAAAAGTCACTGTGAATGTCCATTTCGCGTTCTCGACTCTCATTTTCAAGAGGATATAGTATCCGAGGTGGTTTAAAATACAAATCTGTGATCCACAATAGAAAAAGGAGAAAGTGTGGAATCCAATGAACCCTTGTACCTAAGTTACAGTCAGAGCGAAAAAAGATACGTCCTGCACTGCACTCTAGTCCTTCACTCTCACTTTCCTCATCCACGAATCTTTCATCCTCGCTCAAATTAATGGGGTAATCGTCGCTTTCTCGGTCCGAATCTCTCTCGCTGCATTGTAAACAATGGGAAAATATGAGGAGTCCTTCCTTCGGTGACGTCACGCTACTTCCGGTACAGGCAAGGCTTTTTTTTTATCAGCGACCAAAAGTTGCGACCTTTATCGTCGATGTTTTCTACTAAATCCTTTCAGCAAAAATATGGCAATATCGCGAAATGATCAAGTATGACACATAGAATGGATCTGCTATCCCCATTTAAATAACAAAAATTCATTTCAGTAGGCCTTTAATGTCCAAAAACACAATTCATGTTACCGTATTTTTCGGACTATAAGTCGCAGTTTTTTTCATAGTTTGGCCGGGGGTTTGTAATTTCACA
>NC_084740.1:74940700-74953200 GCF_033978785.1 Entelurus aequoreus
TTTATTAAAAAAAGAACAATAGTGTCACAGTGGCTTACACTTGCATCGCAACTCATAAGCTTGACAACACACTGTGTCCAATATTTTCACAAAGATAAAATAAGTCATATTTTTGGTTCATTTAATAGTTCAAACAAATTTACATTATTGCAATCAGTTGATAAAACATTGTCCTTTACAATTATAAAAGCTGTTTACAAAAATCTACTACTCTGCTTGCATGTCAGCAGACTGGGGTAGAACCTGCTGAGATCCTATGTATTGAAATATCGTTTTTGAATCGAGAATCGCGTTGAATTGATTTTGAATCGAATCGTGACCCCAAGAATCGATATTGAATCGAATCGTGGGACACCCAAAGATTCGCAGCCCTACTGTCTAGTGTCTACATTAAGCCGGATAACTCATTAAACTAATAATTATTTAGCCTAAGCCCCGTTTCGGCCACACTAAACCATCGTTTAAGGTTCTCCTCCTTAGATATCTTTTTTACACGGGAAAGTGCGCCGTCTATTTCTTGAATCTCCGGCTCCTAGCTTTGAATGGACTCATTGATCGTTTACAAACTGAGTTCGGAGAGGAAGTCATGCCAGAAAGACCGCGCCCCACATAGAAAGTCATGCCAGAAAGACCGCGCCCCACACAGAAAGTCATGCCAGAAAGACCGCGCCACAGCCAGATTCATGACAGACGCTTGTAGAAATCAAACATGAATACCTTAAGAGAAGGAAATTGCAGCTATTTGGGATACAACACATCTCAGACTGCAACACAGCAATGTTAAGCGACGGTTTGGTTCTAACTAACCATGGCAGAACCATTAACATTAACATTCTTTTAACGTTATGTGTTAGCTGGGTTAGCGCGGACACACGAAGGAGGGAGGAGGAGAGAATAAGCTATGCTAGCCGAAACTAGTGAAACAAGAAAGGAATAAATGTAAAGGACATAATGTCATGGCTGTCTTGAGTTTCCAATCATTTCTACAACTCTTATTTTTTGTGTTAGAGTGATTGGAGCACATACTTGTTGGTTTACAAAAAACATTCATGAAGTTTGGTTCTTTTATGAATTTATTATGGGTCTACTGAACATGTGAGCAAATCTGCATGGTCAAAGGTATACATACAGCAATGTTAATATTTGGTTACATGTCCCTTGGCAAGTTTCACTGCAATAAGGCGCTTTTGTTTTTTTTTTGAGTTTTTGACCACTCCTCTTGACAAAATTGGTGCAGATCAGCTAAATTTGTTGGTTTTCTGACATGGACTTGTTTCTTCAGCATTGTCCACACTTTGGGAAGGCCATTCTAAAACCTTAATTCTAGCCTGATTTAGCCATTCCTTTACCACTTTTGACGTGTGTTTGGGGTCATTGTCCTGTTGGAACACCCAACTGCGCCCAACCTCCGGGCTGATGATTTTATGTTGTCCTGAAGAATTTGGAGGTAATCCTCCTTTTTCATTGTCCCATTTACTCTCTGTAAAGCACCAGTTCCATAGGCAACAAACCAGGCCCAGAGCATAATACTACCACCACCATGCTTGACGGTAGGTATGGTGTTCCTGGGATTAAAGGCCTCACCTTTTCTCCTCCAAACATATAGCTGGGTATTGTGGCCAAACAGCTCCATTTTTGTTTCACATGGACAAAGATAAGACCTTCTGGAGGAAAGTTCTGTGGTATGGTAAGTGTATGTAAACTTTTGATCGCAACTGTATACATGCAGTGTTTCCCACACATTCATTTATTTGTGGCGGCCCGCCACGAAAGAATTACGTCCGCCACAAATAAATTAAAAATTTTTTTATTTTTATTTTGTTTTGTCCTGTCCAGCTTCTCAGGCAAATCATATAGTTGATGTAGATGCCCATATAGGCTGTTCAGATTTACTTTACAAAAGAGAAGTGTAGGAAACTTCTCTTGTTGCCTTATTTGTATTTCACCACTACTGTTTTCTGTTTATTTGTTACTGACTGTGGCAGGACACCTCTGCCTCTGTTTCACTTTATGTTGCTGGTAAATAATACGGTTGTAGTAGTATGTACTAATTAAAGGGGCAGAGCTTTAAGAGACATTTTAGCTTTTATATTTTATAAGATATATTTTTTGTAAGAACCACAATTAATAAATATATTTCAGTGAATAACTTATTGTTCAAATCTGTATATAAATATGTACATAAAGTGTCGTAAATATATTGTAAAATGGATGGATGGATGGATGGACGTTTAAAACAAAACGGTTATTATTAATTAGTAAGTATACATTTTTTGAGCCTTTTTAGAGAAAATCACATCATTGTAGTACATTATGCAAATTACTCAATGATGTCATGGTGACCACGCCCATAGCCACGCCCCCACCACCACAGGTATCTTGGCAGTTTATGGGAAACACTGATATGTATATATATATATATATATTTTTTTTTTCTTTCTCTATTTTACTGTTTTTTTTGTGTGTTTATTTTATTTCTACAGTGTTCTGTGTGCCTATAAAAAAGCTAGTCGCCGCCCGTAAATGACCCCCTAGGCCGCACTTTAGGGCCAACACAAATACATGAACGCATGGGAAACACTGCACTTCTTGTGGGATCTGAGCCGAGGATGTGCAGCCCTTTGAGACATTTGTGATTAAGGCCTATATAAGCGGACTTTGATTTATTCATTGATTGATCTTGACAGAAATTAATATAAAGACTCCCAATAATTCGCAAAGTCAAAAGCCACGGACGCTCGCTCACCCGAGACGTGTCATTTGATTGATTATGGCTTAGTGTGAGTGCGCCCTGAGAAATTGCTACTATGGCCTATTAGTAAATATGGGCCGTTCTTTGTGCTCACAAACGTGTTAGTCCCATGAAGATTCAAGGGGAATTAAAGGATTGAGTCTAACCATAGATTGGTTGTAATGATTGTGTAAGACGTCCACGTTATTGCCAGGAATGACCGGAGACTGTTGTTGTGTGGCGATGCACAAGATCCTAGTGTGTGTGTTTGTGGTGTGTGTGTGTGTGTGTAATGCAATAGAAGGCTTTATTAGGTCATAGCCCACACACACAATGAGCTGTCCTGTGGGGGCCAGTCAGCGCTTTCTCTGCCCTGACAACCTATGGGCCTGTTGGCCAAATAAAAGATAATTGTTCAAGGTAGGCCAGAGGATTACGTATGGAAGGATTTCGAAAACAAAATCATACAACTCAGCTGAAAAAAATGAACGATACCAGCAATTGACATTTTAACAGTAGCTGTTAGGAATGTGCGATATAGCCTAAAGTCTTTATCGCGATATATATTCCAGCCTGCTGCGATGACGATGAATATGGATATGAATATAGAATTATTTCAAAATGGGTTTCAAAGGTTTCTAATTAGCTGCTGACGTATGCAGTAACTCATTGCATCCAGGGTTTCTCCCACACGTTCTTGATCGAGGCAGGCCGCCAGGGCAAAATAAAAGCCCCCACACCTTAAAAATTAAGGTTTTTACATGAAGACAAATTAAAGTAAAATTGTATTATTTTTTTGCAGCTTATGTAAACACTAAAACATTAAAAAACAAACCAAAAAAACATTAAAACAACAAGATTCTATGGTAAAAAAAAAAAAAAAAAGGCAGCTCTGTTGCTTGAATTTTACCGCTAAAAACAGTGGTATTGTTTCTCCATTCCATTCCATTTATTACATTTTTTTATATGCTGTTAAAAAAACACTGCTTTTACTGTAAAATTCTGGTGACTGAGCTGCCAGTTTTTAAAGTAAATTTTTTATATTTTTCTTGCAGCTTATGTAAACACTAAAACATAACAAAAAATAAATAAAACATTTTAAAACAAGATTTTACTGTAAAAAAAAGAAAGAAAAAAAGGCAGCTTTGTTGCTTGAATTTTACAGCTGAAACAGTGGTATTGTTTCTCCATTCCATTCCATTTATTACATTTTTTTTATATGCTGTTAAAAAAACACTGCTTTTACTGTAAAATTCTGGTGACAGAGCTGCCAGTTTTTAAAGTAAAATTTTAATATTTTTCTTGCAGCTTATGTAAACACTAAAACATTAAAAAACTAACAAAAAAAACAGTAAAACAACTAGATTTTACGGTAAAAAAAGAAAGAAAAAAAGGCAGCTCTGTTGCTTGAATTTTAACGCTAAAACAGTGGTATTGTTTCTCCATTCCATTCCATTTATTCAAATTTTTTATATGCTGTTAAAAAAACACTGCTTTTACTGTAAAATTCTGGTGACTGAGCTGCCAGTTTTTAAAGTAAAATTTTAATATTTTTTTTGCAGTTTATGTAAACATTAAAAAAAAAAAAAAAAAAAAATTTAAAACAAGATTTTACAGTAAAAAAAAGAAAGAGAAAAAGGCAGCTCTGTTGCTTGAATTTTACCGCTGAAAACAGTGGTATTGTTTCTCCATTCCATTCCATTTATTACATTTTTTTATATGCTGTAAAAAACAACAACACTGCTTTTACTGTAAAATTCTGGTGACTGAGCTGCCAGTTTTTAAAGTAAAATTTTAAAAAAAAAATTGCAGCTTATGTAAACACTAAAACATTAAAAAACAAACAAAAAAAACATTAAAACAACCAGATTTTACGCAAAAAAAAAAAAAAAAAAAGGCAGCTCTGTTTGAATTTTACTGCTAAAAACAGTGGTATTGTTTCTCCATTCCATTTATTAAATTGTTTTATATGCTGTAAAAAACAACAACACTGCTTTAACTGTAAAATTCTGGTGAAAACTGCCAGTTTTTAAAGTAGAATTTAAATATTTGTTTTACAGATTATGTAAACACTAAAACCTAAAAAAACATTAAAACAACAAGATTTTACGCAAAAAAAAAGGCAGCTCTGTTGCTTGAATTTTACTGCTTAAAACAGTGGTATTGTTTCTCTATTCCATTTATTAAATTTTTTTATATGCTGTAAAAAAAAAAACACTGCTTTTACTGTAAAATTCTGGTGACTGAGCTGCCAGTTTTTAAAGTAGAATTTAAAAATATTTTTTTTACAGATTATGTAAACACTAAAACCTAAAAAAAACATTAAAACAAGATTTTACGCAAAAAAAAAAAAAAAAGGCAGCTCTGTTGCTTGAATTTTACCGCTAAAAACAGTGGTATTGTTTCTCCATTCAATTTATAAAAAATGTTTATATGCTGTAAAAAAACCCCACTGCTTTTACTGTAAAATTCTGGTGACTGAGCTGCCAGTTTTTAAAGTAAAATTTTAATATTTTTTTTGCAGCTTATGTAAACACTAAAACATTAAAAAACAAACTAAAAAAACACTAAAACAAGATTCTATGGTTAAAAAAAAAAAAAAAAGGCAGCTCTGCTGCTTGAATTTTACCGCTAAAAACAGTGGTATTGTTTCTCTATTCCATTTATTACATTTTTTTATATGCTGTAAAAAAACACTGCTTTTACTGTAAAATTCTGGTGATTGAGCTGCCAGTTTTTAAAGTAGAATTTAACTTTTTTTTTTTTACAGATTATGTAAACACTAAAACCTAAAAAAACATTAAAACAACAAGATTTTACGCAAAAAAAAAAGGCAGCTCTGTTGCTTGAATTTTACAGCTAAAAACAGTGGTATTGTTTCTCCATTCAATTTATAAAAAATGTTTATATGCTGTAAAAAAAACACTGCTTTTACTGTAAAATTCTGGTGACTGAGCTGCCAGTTTTCAAAGTAAAATTTAAAATTTTTTTTTGCAGCTTATGTAAACACTAAAACATTAAAAAACAAACTAAAAAAACATTTAAACAACAAGATTCTATGGTTAAAAAAAAAAAAAGCTCTGTTGCTTCAATTTTACCGCTAAAAAAAGTGGTATTGTTTCTCCATTCCATTCCATTTATTACATTTTTTTATATGCTGTAAAAAAAAAACACTGCTTTTACTGTAAAATTCTGGTGACTGAGCTGCCAGTTTTTAAAGTAGAACTTAAAATTTTTTTTTTTACAGATTATGTAAACACTAAAACCTTAAAAAACATTAAAACAAGATTTTACGCAAAAAAAAAAAAAAAAAGGCAGCTCTGTTGCTTGAATTTTACCGCTAAAAACAGTGGTATTGTTTCTCCATTCCATTTATAAAAAATGTTTATATGCTGTAAAAAAAAACAAAAAAAAACACTGCTTTTACTGTAAAATTCTGGTGGACTGAGCTGCCAGTTTTTAAAGTAAAATTAAAATATTTTTTTTGCAGCTTATGAAAATGTTTTATTGTTGATGTATTTTTTATATATATATATACATTGCAGTTATGGTTGCCCTCAAAGGGCCGATTTTAACATTGAATAATATATGATAATACATGTATATGATAATATAAATTATATATATATATATATATATATATATATATATATATATATATATATATATATATATATATATATATAATTTATATTATCATATACATGTATTATCATATATTATTCAATGTTAAAATCGGCCCTTTGAGGGCAACCATAACTGCAATGTAGCCCAAAATGAAAACAATTTTGACACCCATGGATTACTCGATTAATCGATAGATTACTCGATCAGTAAAATATTCGAGGTCTAGTGTGACACAGCAGGCCGTTGCAGTAACATCGGTATAGCTCGGTTGGTAGAGCGGCCGTGCCAGCAACTTGAGGGTTCCAGGTTCGATCCCCGCTTCCGCCATCCTAGTCACTGCCGTTGTGTCCTTGGGCAAGACACTTTACCCACCTGCTCCCAGTGCCACCCACTCTGGTTTAAATGTAACTGAGATATTGGGTTTCACTATGTAAAGCGCTTTGAGTCACTAGAGAAAAAGCGCTATATAAATATACTTCACTTCACATTTTCTGGGTCCTGCTTAGGAAGCAAAGTGTGCTCTTATGTTTCAACTTTGGGGGGCTCTCTGTGTGGAAAAGGCTCCCCGTTGAATATAAGATGTGCTTACAAAGGCTCCCCGGGTCTCTGCGGGTATATAATAGTGAAGAAGAAATGACCGTGAAAAAGTGGGCACACAATTGCATGGGGTGGGATAGTGAAAGAGTGCAAAGTCTTTGCTCTTTCTCACAGCGACCGTCCAGTCGCCAGTGGCAGCAGGCTTGAAGGCCCGCTGCTAAATTGCAGTAATAGATTACAGTTTGCTCTCTGTTCAGGTCTTTTTCCCCCCTAAATATACTTTCATTCCACTCGGCTTGCAAGTAAAAAATTCTGTTGTCTACTCCTTTCTATTTTCTAATTCCGCCTCTGTATTGACGTCAGAGCTCTTGCAGCGGTGCTCAAGGTTCTCCCTTCTAGATCATGACGGAACATGCACATAGAACCTTGAAAGTCCTTCCAGTGACGCAGGAGCTTACGTAAACGCACCAATTAGAGTTTCGAAAAATGAATCAGCGAGACTTTTTGCATTTTGCTGCATGAGCGGAGGTGAGAACGAAGCGCTATTTCTGGCGTCGCGTCGCCGTTTGCAAGGATACCTTCAATTCACGTTTGGAAGGCCTCCAATCCAATCGGTGGCATTAAAGATTACGCCTGCGGGATCATGTGGGAAGATTATCGGTTGCAAACGGCCCCTGAAGTTGTCGGGGGGGGGGCAAAACAACATCGGCAGATTACGTCACTCGTGTAGCTTGAGGCAGGTGGTCTTTGCTTTTTTTGGTCGGGGGAACAATCTTTGGAACTCTAATCTCGTATTCCAACCTCCGTGTCCCTGTTGCATTTTTTAGATTTTTTTATTCATTTTTAGGATTTTAAATATGATTAAAAAAAAACTCTTGCAAGCTGTGGCTAGTGGAAGTCAGCATTGTAGCATTCATAGCTAGCCCTTTATCAACGTTTTATATACACACTGCAAGTATATATATATATAAAGTAGTAACAGACACCTTCATAACAATATGTTCAATATTTACCGTATTTTGGTCATCTTTAAGCAATATTATTTCCTCAGCTCATTTATATCCGTTTCCATAGTAACACACTTCCGACTTCCGGCAACAAATGTGTGTTCCTACTTTCGGAAACAAACGTGAGTGTGTTGTAGTCATGGCAAACTTGGTAACAGACAACCAAGATGACTATTTTGGGGCAAATAGATTCACTACCTTATCTTTTTGAAGCTGAGTATGCTGAGGATGAAGTGCTGCTTATAAAAGCCAGCACGAATGAGGGTTGAAACGGCAGATTTTGTCACTCGTGTAGCTTGAGGCAGGTGGTCTTTGCTCTTTTTGGTTGGGGGAACACAATCTTTGGAACTCTAATCTCGTATTCCCACCTCCGTATCCCTGTTGCATTTTTTAAAATATGATTAAAAAAAACTCTTGCAAGATGTGGCTAGTGGAAGTCAGCATTGTAGCATTCATAGCTAGCCCTTCATCAATGTTTTATATACACACTGCAAGTATATATATATATATATAATGTAGTAACAGACACCCTCATAACAATATGTTCAATATTTACCGTATTTTGGTCATCTTCAAGCAATACCGGACCTTATTTCCTCAGCTCATTTATATCCGTTTCCATAGTAACACACTTGCGACTTCCGGCAACAAATGTGTGTTCCTACTTTCGGAAACAAACGTGAGTGTGTTGTAGTCATGGCAAACTTGGTAACAGACAACCGAGATGACTATTTTGGGGCAAATAGATTCACTACCTTATGTTTTTGAAGCTGAATATGCGGAGGATGAAGTGCTGCTTATAAAAGCCAGCACGAATGAGGGGTGAAACGGCAGATTTCGTCACTCGTGTAGCTTGAGGCAGGTGGTCTATGCTTTTTTTGGTTGGGGGAACACAATATTTGGAACTCTAATCTCGTATTCCCACCTCTGTGGCCCTGTTGCATTTTTTTAAATATGATAAAAAAAACTCTTGCAAGATGTGGCTAGTGGATGTCAGCATTGTAGCCTTCATAGCTAGCCTTTTATCAATGTTTTATATACACACTGCAAGTATATATATATAATGTAGTAACAGACACCTTCATACAATATGTTCAATATTTACCGTATTTTGGTCATCTTTAAGCAATACCGGACCTTATTTCCTCAGCTCATTCATATCCGTTTCCATAGTAACACACTTCCGACTTCCGGCAACAAATGTGTGTTCCTACTTTCGGAAACAAACGTGAGTGTGTTGTCGTCATGGCAAACTTGGTAACAGACAACCGAGATGACTATTTTGGGGCAAATAGATTCACTACCTTATCTTTTTGAAGCTGAATATGCTGAGGATGAAGTGCTGCTTATAAAAGCCAGCACGAATGAGGGGTGAAACGGCAGATTTCGTCACTCGTGTAGCTTGAGGCAGGTGGTCTTTGCTTTTTTTGGTCGGGGGAACACAATCTTTGGAACTCTAATCTCGTATTCCCACCTCCGTTTCCCTGTTGCATTTTTTAAAATATGATAAAAAAGACCTCTTGCAAGATGTGGCTAGTGGAAGTCAGCATTGTAGCATTCATAGCTAGCCCTTCATCAATGTTTTATATACACACTGCAAGTATATATATATAATGTAGTAACAGACACCTTCATAACAATATGTTCAATATTTACCGTATTTTGGTCATCTTTAAGCAATACCGGACCTTATTTCCTCAGCTCATTTATATCCGTTTCCATAGTAACACACTTCCGACCTCCGGCAACAAATGTGTGTTCCTACTTTCGGAAACAAACGTGAGTGTGTTGTAGTCATGGCAAACTTGGTAACAGACAACCAAGATGACTATTTTGGGGCAAATAAATTCACTACCTTATCTTTTTGAAGCTGAATATGCGGAGGATGAAGTGCTGCTTATAAAAGCCAGCACGAATGAGGGGTGAAACGGCAGATTTTGTCACTCGTGTAGCTTGAAGCAGGTGGTCTTTGCTTTTTTTGGTTGGGGGAACACAATCTTTGGAACTCTAATCTCGTATTCCCACCTCTGTGGCCCTGTTGCATTTTTTTAAATATGATAAAAAAACCTCTTGCAAGATGTGGCTAGTGGAAGTCAGCATTGTAGCATTCATAGCTAGCCCTTTATCAACGTTTTATATACACACTGCAAGTATATATATAAAGTAGTAACAGACACCTTCATAACAATATGTTCAATATTTACCGTATTTTGGTCATCTTTAAGCATCTTTGGAACTCTAATCTCGTACTCCCACCTACGTTTCCTATTGCATTTTTTTTGCAATGTGTTGCTGCCATCAAATTCTAAGTTAATGATTATTTGCAAAAAAAAATAAGTTTCTCGGTTAGAACATTAAATATCTTAAAGAGTCTTTGCAGTCTATTCAATTGAATATAGTTGAAAAGGATTTGCAAATCATTGTATTCTGTTTTTATTTACCATTTACACAAGGTGACAACTTCACTGGTTTTGTATAATTTATAAGTTTGGCAAATAGAATCGCAATTATGGGGAGAAAAATTGCAAGTAGGTTTTTTCTCAAAATCCTGCAGCCCTAGTGCAAAACCACTTCATGCCTCCATGGGGTAAAATTAGAAATGTCCGATAATGTCGGACTGACGATATTATCGGCCGATAAATGCTTTAAAATGTAATATCGGAAATGATCGGTATCGGTTTCAAAAAGTAAAAGTTATGACATTTTAAAAGGCCGCTGTGTACACGGCCGTAGGGAGAAGTACAGAGCGCCAATAAACCTTAAAGGCACTGCCTTTGCGTGCTGGCCCAGTCACATAATATCTACGGCTTTTCACACACACAAGTGAATGCAAGGCATACTTGGTCAACAGCCATACAAGTCACACTGAGAGTGGCCGTATAAACAACTTTACCACTGTTACAAATATGCGCCACACTGTGAACCCACACCAAACAAGAATGACAAACACATTTGGGGAGAACATCCGCACCGTAACACAACAGAACAAATACCCAGAACCCCTTGCAGCACTAACTCCTCCGGGACGCTACAATATACACCCCGCCCACCTCAACCTCCTCATGCTCTCTCAGGGAGAGCATGTCCCAAATTCCGAGCTGCTGTTTTGAGGCATGTTAAAAAAAAAAAAAGGAATTTGTGACTTCAATAATAAATATGGCAGTGCCATGTTGGCATATTTTTTTCCATAACTCGAGTTGATTTATTTTGGAAAACCTTGTTACATTGTTTAATGCATCCAGCGGGGCATCACAACAAAATTAGGCATAATAATGTGTTAATTCCACCACTGTATATATCGGTATCGGTTGATATCGGAATCGGTAATTAGGAGTTGGACGATATCGGCAAAAAAGCCATTATCGAACATCTCTAGGTAAAATAAAGTAAGTTTCCTACAAGTATCGTCCCTGGAGGACGAGGAATGGCTAAACATGCTACACTACACACTGTAGGAGGATATGCTTAGCTAGAGCTCTTGATACAAAATCGACAGTAACGATGGCAAGTATAATATCATTATTTGGTCGATCCGAGTGTTTAGATGGATTACACCGCCATCCTGTGTTTTTTGTCTGATTAGAATTGTGATCAAAAATTGAAGTATTAGCATGCTTGGCACTCAGCAACAAAGGGTTGGAGTTGGGGGTTAAATCACCAAAAATGATTCCCGGGCGCGGCGCCGCTGCTGCCCACTGCTCCCCAAGGGGATGGGACAAATGCAGAGGACAAATTTCACCACATCTAGTGTGTGTGTGACAATCATTGGTACTTTAATCTTTAATCTAATTGGTATGGCCAATACTGACCATGTAACTACTTGGTCAGTAAATGCGTTAAAATGTAATATCGGAAATTATCGGTATCGTTTTTTTTATTATCAGTATCGTTTTTTTTTGTTTTTTTTTTAATTAAATCCACATAAAAAACACAAGATACACTTACAATTAGTGCACCAACCCAAAAAACCTCCCTCCCCCATTTACACTCATTCACACAAAAGGGTTGTTTCTTTCTGTTATTAATATTCTGCTTCCTACATTATATATCAATATATATCAATACAGTCTGCAAGGGATACAGTCCGTAAGCACACATGATTGTGCGTGCTGCTGGTCCACTAATAATACTAACCTTTAACACTTAGTTTTACAAATTTTCATTAATTACTAGTTTCTATGTAACTGTTTTTATATTGTTTTACTTTTTTTTTATTCAATAATTTTTTTTAAATGTATTTATCTTATTTTATTTGATTCATTTTTTTAAAAAGTACCTTATCTTCACCATACCTGGTTGTCCAAATTAGGCATAATAATGTGTTAATTCCACGACTGTATATATCGGTTGATATCGGTATCGGTTGATATCAGTATCGGTAATTAAAGAGTTGGACAATATCGGCATATCGGATATCGGCAAAAAGCCATTATCGGACATCCCTACTACTTGGTATTGGATCGATACCCAAATTTGTGGTATTGCCCAAAACTAATGTATGTACTAATGTGTTCATTGCATTTTAACAGAAGTGTAAATAGAAACATGTTAAAACAGAATCATTTTGACAAAAGAGTGCAACTGGAAATAAGGCAATA
>NC_084740.1:74960700-75023156 GCF_033978785.1 Entelurus aequoreus
AACACAACATAAACACAACACAACAAATACCCAGAACCCCTTGCAGCACTAACTCTTCCGGGACGCTACAATATGGAGCTAACTGTTTTATTGACATCCAGACAACGGAGCAGTTTCTTCTCATCCGTGGCTCACTAGTGCAATAACGCCGGAAATGTGACCCGTGAAAAACCGTCCGACCGGAACCCTCTAATACTGTAACTAAAGTTCCGTGGGTGAATTATGTAAACCCACTACAGTTTTTAGCTTTTTGATAGCTAGTCTGCTGACAGATATAAGTAAGAACTTTACGCTACTTTATATTAGAAATGGCAACAGCGGAGGATGAATGTGGATCTAACATAATAGTGAGAGTCCAGTCCATAGTGGATCTAACATAATAGTGAGAGTCCAGTCCATAGTGGATCTAACATAATAGTGAGAGTCCAGTCCATAGTGGATCTAACATAATAGTGAGAGTCCGGTCCATAGTGGATCCAACATAATAGTGAGAGTCCAGTCCATAGTGGATCTAACATAATAGTGAGAGTCCGGTCCATAGTGGATCTAACATAATAGTGGGAGTCCAGTCCATAGTGGATCCAACATAATAGTGAGAGTCCAGTCCATAGTGGATCTAACATAATAGTGAGAGTCCAGTCCATAGTGGATCTAACATAATAGTGAGAGTCCGGTCCATAGTGGATCTAACATAATAGTGGGAGTCCAGTCCATAGTGGATCTAACATAATAGTGAAAGTCCAGTCCATAGTGGATCTAACATAATTGTGAGAGTCCGGTCCATAGTGGATCTAACATAAGAGTGAGAGTCCAGTCCATAGTGGATCTAACATAATAGTGAGAGTCCGGTCCATAGTGGATCTAACATGATTGTGAGAGTCCGGTCCATAGTGGATCTAACATAAGAGTGAGAGTCCGGTCCATAGTGGATCTAACATAATAGTGAGAGTCCGGTCCATAGTGGATCTAACATAATAGTGAGAGTCCAGTCCATAGTGGATCTAACATAATAGTGTGAGAGTCCAGTCCATATTGGATCTAACATAATAGTGAGAGTCCAGTCCATAGTGGATCTAACATAATAGTGAGAGTCCGGTCCATAGTGGATCTAACATAATAGTGAGAGTCCAGTCCATAGTGGATCTAACATAAGAGTGAGAGTCCAGTCCATAGTGGATCTAACATAATAGTGTGAGAGTCCAGTCCATAGTGGATCTAACATAATAGTGTGAGAGTCCAGTCCATAGTGGATCTAACATAATAGTGAGAGTCCAGTCCATAGTGGATCTAACATAATAGTGAGAGTCCGGTCCATAGTGGATCTAACATAATAGTTTGAGAGTCCGGTCCATAGTGGATCTAACATAATAGTGAGAGTCCGGTCCATAGTGGATCTAACATAATAGTGAGAGTCCAGTCCATAGTGGATCTAACATAATATTGTGAGAGTCCAGTCCATAGTGGATCTAACATAATATTGTGAGAGTCCAGTCCATAGTGGATCTAACATAATAGTGAGAGTCCGGTCCATAGTGGATCTAACATAATAGTGAGAGTCCGGTCCATAGTGGATCTAACATAGTAGTTTGAGAGTCCGGTCCATAGTGGATCTAACATAATAGTGAGAGTCCAGTCCATAGTGGATCTAGCATAATAGTGAGAGTCCAGTCCATAGTGGATCTAACATAATAGTGAGAGTCCAGTCCATAGTGGATCTAACATAATAGTGAGAGTCCAGTCCATAGTGGATCTAGCATAATAGTGTGAGTCCAGTCCATAGTGGATCTAACATAACAGTGTGAGAGTCCAGTCCATAGTGGATCTAACATAATAGTGAGAGTCCTGTCCATAGTGGATCTAACATAATAGTGAGAGTCCAGTCCATAGTGGATCTAACATAATAGTGAGAGTCCAGTCCATAGTGGATCTAACATAATAGTGAGAGTCCGGTCCATAGTGGATCTAACATAATAGTGAGAGTCCGGTCCATAGTGGATCTAACATAATAGTGAGAGTCCAGTCCATAGTGGATCTAACATAATAGTGAGAGTCCGGTCCATAGTGGATCTAACATAATAGTGAGAGTCCAGTCCATAGTGGATCTAACATAATAGTGAGAGTCCAGTCCATAGTGGATCTAACATAATAGTGAGTCTGGTCCATAGTGGATCTAACATAATAGTGAGAGTCCGGTCCATAGTGGGGCCAGCAGGAGACCATCCCGAGCGGAGACGGGTCAGCAGCGCAGAGATGTCCCCAACCGATGCACAGGCGAGCGGTCCACCCCGGGTCCCGACTCTGGACAGCCAGCACTTCATCCATGGTCACCGAACCTGTGCCCTCCTTCCACAAGGGAGAGGGGGGCAGAGCAGAAAAGAAAAAGAAACGGCAGATCAACTGGTCTAAAAAGGGGGTCTAAAACAGTTTATTAAAAGTTTGATGACTAAGTTTGGTTTGAAACTGGAACAAGTGGGAAGTGGACCACCATCACAGAGCTGATTGCCAGCCTCCCTCTCGCCGTCACGTTGGAGTGTTTGCGTTTACACCGCGCACCGTCTGCTCGGGATGGAACACACCGGAAGGTTTGTATAGCCGTCATGACGCAATCAAATATTTACCATCCTCGCCTGGGCTACTACCCACCTGTTGGCTGCTGGCGCCTAATGAGAGCATGACTCCCACCTGAAACAATGACTCACTCCTGGGAGGAGGTGTGAGCGCACATGTAGCATTATTAATAGGCTCCATCCACTCGCACAGCTACGTGCACGTTGTGCCACCGCGACATGGGCTCTTTTCGTGTTTGGCTTGTCAAATGGGAAGAAACGGCGTCTATTTTAAAACACGATGTTTGGCCAACGAACAGCACGCCTGTAAGTCACTCGACACAAACACACCGTATGCACACACAACACATATGGCGGACCAAGCGGTGACCTCGCTGCCATCTGTGTGTGTGTGTGTGTGTGTGTGTGTGTGTGTGTGTGTGTGTGTGTGTGTGTGTGTGTGTGTGTGTGTGTGTGTGTGTGTGTGTGTGTGTGTGTGTGTGTGTGTGTGTGTGTGTGTGTGTGTGTGTGTGTGTGTGTGTGTGTGTGTGTGTGTGTGTGTGTTTGCTCAAGGACTTACTTGAGGAATAGTGTGTGTGTGTTTTTGTCTGGGTCACAGTCACGCTCACGTTGAGCCAAACATCTTTGTCATTCCCGATTAAACCTATGTAGACCACACCGTTACGCCTGCGTCTTTATGAGTTCCATGCACTGGTACCGGTACCAAAATATTTTGGTACTTTTCTACATAAAGGGGACCACAAAAAATGTCATTATTGGCTTTATTGTAGGGCTGCAACTAAGGATTAATTTGATAATCGATTAATCTGTCGATTATTACTTCGATTAATCGATTAATAATCGGATAAAAGAGACAAACTACATTTCTATCCTATCAGTATTTTATTGGAAAAAAACAGCATACTGGCACCATACTTATTTTGATTATTGTTTCTCAGCTGTTTGTAAATGTTGCAGTTTATAAATAAAGGTTTAGTTAAAAAAAATAAAATAATTTTTTTTTTTTTTTTTTTTTTAAAGAAAAAAACCTCTGCGCATAGCATAGATCCAACGAATCGATGACTAAATTTATCGACAACTATTTTAATAATCAATTTTAATCGATTAGTTGTTGCAGCCCTACTTTATTGTAACAAAAAATCATACGGTGCCTTAAACACATGTTTAAAATAGTGACCATACAAGACAACTTGTCTTTTAGTAGTAAGTAAACAAACAAAGGCTCCTAATAGAGATGTCCGATATTGGCTTTTTTGCCGATATCCCATATTCCGATATTGTCCAACTGTTAATTACCGATTCCGATATCAACCGATATATACAGTAGTGGAATTAACTAGGGATGTCCGATAATGGCTTTTTGCCGATATCCGATATTCCGAAATTGTCCAACTCTTAATTACCGATACCGATATCAACCGATACCGATATATACAGTCGTGGAATTAACACGTTATTATGCCTAATTTGGTGAAGATAAGGTCCTTTTTTTAAAATTTATAAAATAAGATAAATAAATTAAAAACATATAAACAATATAAAAACAGTTACATAGAAACTAGTAATGAAGGAAAATGAGTAAAATTAAGTGTTAAAGGTTAGTACTATTAGTGGACCAGCAGCACGCACAATCATGTGTGCTTACGGACTGTATCCCTTGCAGACTGTATTGATATATATTGATATATAATGTAGGAACCAGAATATTAATAACAGAAAGAAACAACCCTTTTGTGTGAATGAGTGTAAATGGGGGATTAATGCTTTAAAATGTAATATCGGAAATGATCTGTATCGTTTTTTTTATTATCGGTATCGTTTTTTCCTCCCCCATTTACACTCATTCATACAAAAGGGTTGTTTCTTTCTGTTATTAATATTCTGCTTCCTACATTATATATCAATATATATCAATACAGTCTGCAAGGGATACAGTCCGTAAGCACACATGATTGTGCGTGCTGCTGCTCCACTAATAGTACTAACCTTTAACACTTAATTTTACTCATTTTCATTAATTACTAGTTTCTATGTAACTGTTTTTATATTGTTTTACTTTCTTTTTTATTCAAGAAAATATTTTTAATTTATTTATCTTATTTTATTTTATTTTTTATTTTTTTAAAAAGGACCTTATCTTCACCATACCTGGTTGTCCAAATTAGGCATAATAATGTGTTAATTCCATAACTGTATATATCGGTATCGGTGGATATCGGTATCGGTAATTAAGAGTCGGACAATATCAGAATATTGGATATCGGCAAAAAAGCCATTATCGGCATCCCTAATTGCGATTAATTTGAAAATTTGACACCTGTGATCTACATCAACAATAGGATTTGCCCTGAGTGGCTGGACAGAACAGATTAAAAATAAAAACATTTTAATGGATTTTAAAAAAAATTTAAGCGATCATTACGAATAAGAATAGCGATTAATTTGGATTTTTTTATTTTTTTTGACACCCCTAATAATTATACCCACTCGACATCCGTTGCAGCTGATAAACCTGGAAGAGGGGTCCTTACTTCTGTGGTCCCTTCTCAGGGTTTCTCCTTTTTCCCAAGCTGGAGTCTTTTGAGTTTTTGCTTACCCGGATGTGGCTTTTACGGAGCCCATAAAGGGACATGGGGGGAAAAAAAAAAGTATTATTTTTTTTTAGACATGTATCTCGTGCGCACGAGAAACTTTTTATAAAGTTATTAAAAAAAATAAAAATAAAATACATTTTGTAATTGTTTTTTTTAGACATGTATCTCGTGCGCACGAGAAACTTTTTAAAAAGTTATTAAAAAAAATAAAAATAAAATACATTTTGTAATTGTTTTTTTTTTAGACATGTATCTCGTGCGCACAAGAAACTTTTTATAAAGTTAAAAAAGTTTAAAAAAATAAAATACATTTATAATTGTTTTGTTTTTTTAGACATGTATCTCGTGTGCACAAGAAACTTTTTATAAAGTTATAAAAAAAAAATTATAATAGTTTTTTTTTTAGACATGTATCTCGTGCGCACGAGAAACTTTTTATAAAGTTATAAAAAAATTAAAATAAAAATTTTAAGTATCTCATGCACACGAGAAACTTTTTATAAAGTTATAAAAATAAAAATTTATAATTGTTTTTTTTTTTTAGACATGTATCTCGTGCGCACGAGAAACTTTTTTTAAAGTTATAAAAAAATACTTTTTTTTTTTTTACATGTATCTTGTGCGCACGAGAAATTTTTTATAAAGTTATAAAAAAAAAAATGTATAATTGTTTTGTTTTTTAGACATGTATCTCGTGCGCACGAGAAACTTTTTATAAAGTTATAAAAATTAAAAAAAATTATAATTGTTTTTTTTTACATGAAATTATTAAAAAAAAATTAAAAAATTAATAATTGTTTTTTTTTTTTAGACATGTAACTCGTGCGCACGAGATACTTTTTATAAAGTTATAAAAAAAAATGTATAATTGGTTTTTTTTTTAGACATGTATCTCGTGCGCTCGAAAAACTTTTTATAAAGTTATAAAAAAAAATAAATTTATAATTGTTTTTTTTTTAGATATGTATCTCGTGCGCACGAGATACATGTCTAAAAAAAAATAAAAAATTATAATTGGTTTTTTTTTTAGACATGTATCTCGTGCGCACGAGAAACTTTTTATAAAGGTATAAAAAAAAACTATAACTGTTTTTTTTTTACATGTATTCCGTGCGCATGAGAAACTTTATAAAGTTATAAAAAAAATAAAAACAATTTATAATTTTTTTTTTAGACATTTATCTTGTGCGCACGAGAAACTTTTTATAAAGTTATAAAAAAAAAAAGTATAATTTTTTTTTTAGACATTTATTTCGTGCGCACGAGAAACTTTATAAAGTTATAAAAACAATTTATAATTTTTTTTTTTTAGACATTTATCTCGTGCGCACGAGAAACTTTATAAAGTTATAAAAATGTATAATTGTTTTTTTTTAGATATGTATCTCGTGCGCACGAGATACGTCTAAAATTTTTTTTACATTTTTTAAAATTTTTTTATAACTTTATAAAAAGTTTCTCGTGCGCACGAGATACATGTCTTAAAAAAATAAAATATTAAAAAAAAAAAAATTTCCCCCATGTCCCTTTAGGGGCTCCGTAGGGTTTAGATCAGGAGATGTCAGTGTGAATTTTAAAAAAAAATTGCGACTCTTGTGATAATGCCTGTAAAAATACATCTTCTTTGATTGATTGTGATTGGAGTGGTTCATCCAACGCCGCCTTCCTCAAGGTAAAGTCTTCCTGCAACGTAAAAGGCCAGTCAAACTGGACCATGGCGACTGGTTACTCCGCTGCTGAGTTTCCTTTCCTGCTCTCCTTCCCGTCATGTATAATTCATATCCCTACAGGCAATATCAGGCAGGGTTCAGATTGATTGAAGCCTGGCTACACCAGTGTGGGCTCATTAATTTGCAGCAGATGTGCCGTGGCCGGCTCAACTTTTGCACCGCAGCATGACATCATCGGCCAAGCCAACGCCGCAGCGGTCAGTCGCCTGCGATCCAGCCGTTTATCAGATTTTTAAGTACACGTTTGCAGCCGTGATACTTGTCCTCTTAACGTCTTCCGAGCCCAGGTGTGCGCTCGGCCTTGAAGTGGACGTGTCTGTTGCTCGCGGGGAATAAGACGTCACGTCTCAGCGCCCGGAGCCGTACGCCCACTTCCATCCGACATTCATTTTAATGCAAAGCTGCACTCTGCACCTGCCTGCAGCTGCTAATAAAGATTCTTGAAGAACACAAATATTGAGCCAAAGAAAAGGAACATTCACTGTGACTACAAATGATGAAATAATGTTATTCAAAAACATGCCAAATTACAAGCATCTATTGTTCTTCCAATACCAATATTTTGGTACCGGAACCAAAATGTATTTCGATAGTTTTCGGTACTTTTCGATACTTTTCTAAATAAAAGTGAACAAAAAAAAATGGCATTATTGACTTTATTTTAACAAAAAATCTTAGGGTACATTAAACATATGTTTCTTATTGCAAGTTTGTCCTTAAATAAAATAGTGAACATACAAGACAACTTGTCTTTTAGTAGTAAGTAAACAAACAAAGACTCCTAATTTAGATGCTGACGTATGCAGTAACATATTGTGTCATTTATACACCTATTATTTTGTCTACATTATTAAGGACAAGCGGTAGAAAATGAATTATTAATCTACTTGTTCATTTACTGTTAATATCTGCTTACTTTCTATTTTAACATGTTCTACCTACACTTCTGTTAAAATGTAATAATCACTTATTCTTCTCTTCTTTGATACTTTACATTAGTTTTGGATGATACCACAAATTTAGGTATCAATCCGATACCAAGTCGTTACAGGATCATACAATGGTCATAAATTAAGTCCTCATGTGTCCAGTGACATATTTCCTGAGTTTATAACATCATTTTTTTTTAAAAACGAAAGAAGATTTTGTGATACTAAAAAAATATCGATGTAATCATAGTAGTATCGACTAGATACGCTCCTGTACTTGGTATCATTACAGTGGATGTCAGGTGTAGATCCACCAATGGCGTTTGTTTACATTGTGACGCCGGTGCGCTACGGTGTGTAGTGAAGCATGTTTAGCTATTCCTCGTCCATCCATCCATCCATCCGTCTTTTTCCGCTTATCCGAGGTCGGGTCGCGGTGGCAGCAGCCTAAGCAGGGAAGCCCAGACTTCCCTCTCGACAGCCACTTCGTCCAGCTCCTCCCGGGGGATCCCGAGGCGTTCCCAGGCCAGCCGGGAGACATAGTCTTCCCCTGCAGTGATAATGATTTTTGTAAGAAATATACTTTATTTGTCGCCATGGAGACAAGGATGAGTGATTTAGAAGCAGCTAAAACACTGCAGACTGTGAATGGACTTTAGCAGCTAGCTAGCTAGCCATGTCTTAAAGCACCTCTTCCTGAGGGCGTTTCTGTGTTATAACTTCACCTTTATCGTTAGTTTTTAAGCCAAAATGCGTCCTTTCTCCCTTTTCTGTCTGCACACTGTGTCTGCTTGTAAGTACTCTGTGATTGTGCGCTGCCGAACATGCTCCTCTGCTCGTAAAACCATCAATGACACAACGTGACGTCCACGGGGGTGGGTGGAGGGTGTTACTTTTTAGAGGCGGTATAGTACCGAATATGATGCATTAGTATCTATACTATACTAACACCGGTATACCGTACAACCCAATCACTTATTCTTCTCTTCTTTGATACTTTACATTAGTTTTGGATGATACCACAAATGTATGCATCAATCCGATACCAAGTCGTTACAGGATCATACAATGGTCATAAATTAAGTCCTCATGTGTCCAGGGACATATTTCCTAAGTTTATAAACATAATATAAATAAATAAAAAAACGAAAGAAGATTTTGCGATGATCAAAATATCGATGTAATCATAGTAGTATCGACTAGATACGCTCCTGTACTTGGTATCATTACAGTGGATGTCAGGTGTAGATCCACCAATGGCGTTTGTTTACATTGTGACGCCGGTGCGCTACAGTGTGTAGTGAAGCATGTTTAGCTATTCCTCGTCCATCCATCCATCCATCCATCTTCTTCCGCTTATCCGAGGTCGGGTCGCGGGGGCAGCAGCCTAAGCAGGGAAGCCCAGACTTCCCTCTCGACAGCCACTTCGTCCAGCTCCTCCTTTGTATAACTTCACCTTTATCGTTAGTTTTTAAGCTAAAATGCGTCCTTTCTCCCTTTTCTGTCTGCACACTGTGTCTGCTTGTAAGTACTCTGTGATTGTGCGCTGCCGAACATGCTCCTCTGCTCGTAAAACCATCAATGACACAACGTGACGTCCACGGGGGTGGGTGGAGGGTGTTACTTTTTAGAGGCGGTATAGTACCGAATATGATGCATTAGTATCTATACTATACTAACGCCGGTATACCGTACAACCCTACTACGAACAAATACCCAGGAAATATGATTTTCTTGTCCCCACGGCCCAGTTAAGTGCAGAGCTCTTGAAGAAGTAGACGCCACATCTGGTGGCCATCCCTCTATTGCACAACAATATCCTCCTTTTAGGAACAAGGGGGAGAAAACTGTATACAGTCGAAGAAAAACACATCCATTTCAGTCGGGCCCTTGTGGTGCTCTGCATTGCTGCTCGGGCCCTAATAAAATGAAATTAAATTAAATATAAAAAAAAAAAATCACTTCAGACTGTCATCATCATTTCTACCAAATAAAATCAAGACCTGAATTTGCGGAGCCGAGTTATTAACGTTTCGTGTTTTGTGGCGAATCATCGGAGCAATGTTTGGCGCCAGGCCACGCCCACATCTCACCATATGAAATGTAACTTACTTCACCGAGTATTATTTCTTTATTTTTATTGTGGTTACTTATGGAGTGTATTGGGAATAAATTGAGAACAGGAAGTGAACAAACGTTTTAGCATGTAAAAGAAAAGGGGTAGGATTAAATTACCGTATTTCCTTGAATAGCCGCAGGGGCGTTAATTAATTTAAAACCTCCTGTCACACCTGCGTTTACCGGAAACCGGCGGGATGGCCGTGCATACGGTAATTATTTTAAAACCTCTTCTCACTCCGGCGTTTACCAAAAGGAATCCATAAAATTTAGGCGTGCGCTTTGAGTGTGATGTAAGCATACCATCATGAAAAGCACATTTAATTAACAAAAACGTTATTATGGTCTTACCTGTACTTATAAATGGAGTCCATTTGCAGCTCCTTCTGACCAAAAGCATCGATAACTTGTTTATAGAAGTCTTCCTTATTTTCTTTCTTCAGTTTTAAAAGTCTCTGTTTCGATGGAGATATTCCTTTAATTATTACCTCCTGCTTCGATTGAAAGTCCAGTTTAGAAAACTGTTTTATTTTAGATACCTGTATGTGATCCTCCAAGTTAGAAGTTCAGGCAGAGGGAAAAAATAAATCTCTTGCTGCGTGTGTTCACTTCTTCTGCAGTACAGGAAGTCGCAAGAAGGATCACTAGCGCGGCAGCGCCCTCTACCACCAGGAGGCGGGAGTGATTTAATGACTTATACAGTATTTCACACACGCAGCTACGGTATATTAATAAAACATAGCTGCTTACTGTTCTCTTTAGCATACTGTACCGGTATTCAATAGCTTGAACCTTAAATCCTACTGAAAAGCTCTTTATCTTTTTTCCTTTGTGCGATAGTAAACTACTGAAATCAGCTTCCTCCATTTTGAAAAGGAGGACAGATGCGTCACTCGTGACGTAACGAATTTGACCCGGTGGAAGTTCTAGCCATATGCTAAATATTTTGCGAAACGAGTTTGACCCGGCGAAAATTATAGACATGCGATAATAAAATTAATATTTTGCGAAACGAATTTGATCCAGCTTCAATAATAAACCGGCGATAAGGCCAAGCATGCGTTAATTATTTTGAGAAACGAGTTTGACCCGGCAGTAATTCTAGACGTGCGAATACTATATTCCCTGCGCCAAAACAAGGAAATACGGTAGCTCTGCTTCTTCCTACTCCTTTTCCAACGTGTTGAAAAGAGAAACTGGAAATGGTGATGCATCATGTGTGTATGCTTGCATGTTCCAAATAAACTCAAACTCAACTCAATATTAGCTTTATTAGCCTACTATCAGAATGACTAAGTGTTATAATGAAGACAACACATGATGTAAGTGTCTATTAGCCTACTATCAAAATGACTTTAAAAGTTTTATATAAGTGTTAAAATTAATATGTCTATATTAGTTATATTAGCCTACTATCAAAATGACTTTAAAAGTCTTATATAAGTGTTATAATGAAGACAACACATGATGTAAGTGTCCATATTAGTTATATTAGCCTACTATCAAAATGACTTTAAAAGTCTTATATAAGTGTTATAATGAATACAACTCATGATGTAAGTGTCTATATTAGCATACTATCAAAATGACTTTAAAAGTGTTATAAAAATGTTAAAATGAATACAACACATGATGTAAGTGTCTATATTAGCTATATTAGCCTACTATCAAAATGGATGTAAAAGTCTTATATAAGTGTTAAAATGAAGACAACACATAATGTAAGTGTCTATATTAGCTATAATAGCCTACTATCAAAATGGCTGTAAAAGTCTTATATAAGTGTTAAAATGAAGACAACACATGATGTAAGTGTCTATATTAGCTATAATAGCCTACTATCAAAATGGCTGTAAAAGTCTTATATAAGTGTTAAAATGAATACAACACATGATGTAAGTGTCTATATTAGCCTACTATCAAAATGACTTTAAAAGTCTTATAAAAGTGTTAAAATGAATACAACACATGATGTAAGTGTCTATATAAGCTATATTAGCCTACTATCAAAATGACTTTAAAAGTCTTATATAAGTGTTAACATGAAGACAACACATGATGTAAGTGTTTATATTAGCTATATTAGCCTACTATCAAAATGACTGTAAAAGTCTTATATAAGTGTTAAAATGAAGACAACACATGATGTAAGTGTTTATATTAGCTATATTAGCCTACTATCAAAATGACTGTAAAAGTCTTATATAAGTGTTAAAATGAATACAACACATGATGTAAGTGTCTATATTAGCCTACTATCAAAATGACTTTAAAAGTCTTATATAAGTGTTAAAATGAAGACAACACATGATGTAAGTGTCTATATTAGCTATATTAGCCTACTATCAAAATTACTGTAAAAGTCTTATATAAGTGTTAAAATGAATACAACACATGATGTATTCATTGTCACTATGTAAAGCGCTTTGAGTCACTTGAGAAAAAGCGCTATATAAATGTAATTCACTTCACTTCACTTCACATGTAAGTGTCCATATTACCTACACTACCGTTCAAAAGTTTGGGGTCACCCAAACAATTTTGTGTTTGAGCCTTCATTTCTAAGAACAAGAATAGACTGTCGAGTTTCAGATGAAAGTTCTCTTTTTCTGGCCATTTTGAGCGTTTAATTGACCCCACAAATGTGATGCTCCAGAAACTCAATCTGCTCAAAGGAAGGTCAGCTTTTTACTAATGTTTTGGTGATGTGTTTACGGCCGACAATAAAGAGTTTTGCTCAGTTAAAGTGATGGATGGAATTCTCGACACAGACGTTACGATATTTGAACAACGATGACGGAAACCGTTTTCTCTGTCGTGTCCGTGCGTTGAAAATTGTTATGCGCTTATTTTTTTATTTATTTGATTCCGTGCGTGGCGTAGATTTGCCGTGCGCAGAGGACGCTTGAGCAGCGCGCAATTGCACAGGCGCGCACCTCAGAGGGAACGACGGCCACTACGTTATGCTCTGATACGATACCAGCGCCACTGAGAGTAATTATCTCCCTGAAGCTTCCACTTTCACACTTATTCTGCGTAAACTTGGAAAGGAGCTCCAGTTATCGGCTTTAGAGAGCACAGACAAAAGGGCCAAAAGCAGGGAGATTAAAGAGTGTGATGGCAGAGTTATAAATGTTCCTCGGAGGAAGTTCTTCTCCTCGCGGTGCAAGTCCAAGATGCTCATACCCCCACTTTGTCCGCCGCGACTCCGTTTCACACGGCAGCGATGCAGCTAAAGATAACACGGAGCGCTCGTGTGTAATCGCCGTGTCACTACATTGGTGTGTGTTTGTTTGTAACAGCGTGTGTGTATATGTGGGCTAATCTTAGCTTTAGCGGCGGCCCCCGCCAAGGCTGAGGATTAAGCGACATAATCACATGACCGGTGAGGCAACACACGACACGGCAACACGGGGCTATTAGGTAGAAAAGTTGTGAGAAAGTCACGTGACTAATCCGAACCTAATTTCTCAGCGGCGCGGCGTCACGCGGCGCGGTCGGCTCGCACGGGATGGGACCGAATGGACGTGTCGACCGTCGACGCCTCAAAGCGCAGCTTCGAGTGGGACACGCGCGGAGGGGAACAAAAGGCAGATAATCTTTTGTTCCACGTGAGAGAGACGGGACGAGTCCAGGAGACAAATCAAGAAATGTTGACAGATGGCGCCTTCACTCTCGTGGGCGCCAACAACCCAGAAAGCCGGAATGACAAAATGCAAACTGGACCTTTTTTTTTTTTTCTTTTTTTTTTGAGAGGATGTGTTCCAACAAAGAGGTCATGTGACTGATTTAAAAAAAAACAGTACAGAGAATGTGAGAATTTTTCAAAACAACCCCAAGATCTACCTTTTTACATAACTTGATCACCGTATTTTCCGGAGTATAAGTCGCACCGGCCGAAAATGCATAATAAAGAAGGAAAAAAACATATAAGTCGCATTTTTTGGGGGAAATGTATTTGCTAAAAGCCAACACCAAGAATAGACATTTGAAAGTCAATTCAAAATAAATAAAGCAGGGGTCACCAACCTTTTTGAAACCAAGAGCTACTTCTTGGGTACTGATTAATGCGAAGGGCTACCAGTTTGATACACACTTAAATAAATTGCCAGAAATAGCCAATTTCTTATATGTTTTTTCCCTTCTTTATTATGCATTTTCGGCAGGTGTGACTTATACTCCAGTGCGACTTATATGTTTTTTCCCTTCTTTATTATGCATTTTCGGCAGGTGCGACTTATACTCCGGAGCGACTTATACTCCAGTGCGACTTATATGTTTTTTCCCTTCTTTATTATGCATTTTCGGCAGGTGCGACTTATACTCCAGTGCGACTTATATGTTTTTTCCCTTCTTTATTATGCATTTTCGGCAGGTGCGACTTATACTCCAGTGCGACTTATATGTTTTTTCCCTTCTTTATTATGCATTTTCGGCAGGTGCGACTTATACTCCAGTGCGACTTGTGTTTTTTTTCCTTCTTTATTATGCATTTTCGGCAGGTGCGACTTATACTCCGGAGCGACTTATACTCCAGTGCGACTTATATGTTTTTTCCCTTCTTTATTATGCATTTTCGGCCGGTGCGACTTATACTCCAGTGTGACTTATGTTTTTTCCCTTCTTTATTATGCATTTTCGGCAGGTGCGACTTATACTCCAGTGCGACTTATATGTTTTTTCCCTTCTTTATTATGCATTTTCGGCAGGTGCGACTTATACTCCGGAGCGACTTATACTCCAGTGCGACTTATATGTTTTTTCCCTTCTTTATTATGCATTTTCGGCCGGTGCGACTTATACTCCAGTGTGACTTATGTTTTTTCCCTTCTTTATTATGCATTTTCGGCAGGTGCGACTTATACTCCAGTGCGACTTGTGTTTTTTTTCCTTCTTTATTATGCATTTTCGGCAGGTGCGACTTATACTCCAGTGCGACTTATATGTTTTTTCCCTTCTTTATTATGCATTTTCGGCAGGTGCGACTTATACTCCGGAGCGACTTATACTCCAGTGCGACTTATATGTTTTTTCCCTTCTTTATTATGCATTTTCGGCCGGTGCGACTTATACTCCAGTGTGACTTATGTTTTTTCCCTTCTTTATTATGCATTTTCGGCAGGTGTGACTTATACTCCAGTGCGACTTATGTTTTTTCCCTTCTTTATTATGCATTTTCGGCCGGTGCGACTTATACTCCAGTGTGACTTATGTTTTTTCCCTTCTTTATTATGCATTTTCGGCAGGTGTGACTTATACTCCAGTGCGACTTATATGTTTTTTCCCTTCTTTATTATGCATTTTCGGCAGGTGCGACTTATACTCCGGAGCGACTTATACTCCAGTGCGACTTATATGTTTTTTCCCTTCTTTATTATGCATTTTCGGCAGGTGCGACTTATACTCCAGTGCGACTTATATGTTTTTTCCCTTCTTTATTATGCATTTTCGGC
This sequence comes from Entelurus aequoreus, assembly GCF_033978785.1. Lineage (NCBI taxonomy): Eukaryota > Metazoa > Chordata > Actinopteri > Syngnathiformes > Syngnathidae > Entelurus > Entelurus aequoreus. Next base: position 74,976,092 of record NC_084740.1, read on the forward strand.
AGGTGCGCCTTATACTCCAGTGCGACTTGTGTTTTTTTCCTTCTTTATTATGCATTTTCGGCAGGTGCGACTTATACTCCAGTGCGACTTGTGGTTTTTTTCCTTCTTTATTATGCATTTTCGGCAGGTGCGACTTATACTCCAGTGCGACTTATATGTTTTTTCCCTTCTTTATTATGCATTTTCGGCAGGTGCGACTTATACTCCGGAGCGACTTATACTCCAGTGCGACTTATATGTTTTTTCCCTTCTTTATTATGCATTTTCGGCCGGTGCGACTTATACTCCAGTGTGACTTATGTTTTTTCCCTTCTTTATTATGCATTTTCGGCCGGTGCGACTTATACTCCAGTGCAACTTATGTTTTTTTCCTTCTTTATTATGCATTTTCGGCAGGTGCGACTTATACTCCGAAAAATACGGTAAGTGTTTTAATGAAGACAACACGTGATGTAAGTGTCGATATTAGCTATATTAGCCTACTATCAAAATGACTTTAAAAGTCTTATATGAGTGTTATAATGAAGACAACACATGATGTAAGTGTTTATATCAGCTATATTAGCGTACTGTCAAAATGACTATGTGTCGCAGGCTGACGCAAACCATTGTTGACAGAAATATTGAAATGTAATATTTATTCTACACATTTTTACAACATTGGAAAACATTAGTAAAACTTCTCAGAGGGTGAGATAACTCCTGGAAATGACTGTCTTAGAATGGCCAAAGGTATAGATGTGTGTGTCCAAGTTAAAGGAAACGTCAGGCTGTCTTCTTCTAATTGATTTATTACAATCTTTGCAAGCTGGGTAACGTTTGCTGTGGTCTGGAACAACATGGCACACAAACAACTATCAGAAATGCAGCCATTATTACATACAGATATGTCATGAACAATGGAAAAATTAAGTAAATACACAGAGGTTTACATAAGTAAAGGAAATTAAATGAGCTCAAATATACTTACAAACAAGGCATAATGATGCAATATGTACATATAGCTAGCCTAAATAGCATGTTAGCATCGATTAGTTTGCAGTCATGCATTGACCGAATGAGAGGATGTGTTCCAACAAAGAGGTCATGTGACTGATTTAAAAAAAAAAAAAAAAAACAGTACAGAGAATGTGAGAATTTTTCAAAACAACCCCAAGACCTACCTTTTTATGTAACTTGATCACCGTATTTTTCGGAGTATAAGTCGCACCGGCCGAAAATGCATAATAAAGAAGGAAAAAAACATATATAAGTCGAACTGGAGTATAAGTCGCATTTTTTGGGGGGAATGTATTTGCTAAAAGCCAACACCAAGAATAGACATTTGAAAGGCAATTTAAAATAAATAAAACAGGGGTCACCAACCTTTTTGAAAGCAAGAGCTACTTCTCGGGTACTGATTAATGCGAAGGGCTACCAGTTTGATACACACTTCAATAAATTGCCAGAAATAGCCAATTTGCTCAATTTACCTTTAATGAATTGTCATGGATGAGAGTTGGTGAAAGACTAGCGTGTAGTTTGATTCTATTTTTAAAAACAATCTATACATACCATAAACCTTCATATCTGTATTCTCAGCTGTTGCTTGCTAGTGAAAGTCACAACTATGGTACCAGGTTAGCCCTAAGAGGTGCTTTCACCCGTCTTAAACCCAAAAGTGATGTTTTGAAAAAGACTGTAATGTATCGGGCAATCACTTACTGGAATCCACTTCCACAATATCTGGTATCAATCACCAGCAGAGTGGGTTTTAAGAATAGACTAAGAGGAGAAGTATTGCGGAAAGAGATTATTCTAGATTGTACCTAATGTCATGACTGTTTTTATTGACTATTTTATTGATTATGGGACAAGCAGTAGAAAATGGTGGAGGGAACTTTTTTCGTCACTTATTGTTTGTCTTTGGTACACTAATGTATATATTTTAGGCCATTGGTTCTTTGTTTTATTTATTTTTTTGCAAAAATATATATATATCTATTTTTATATTGCTCTTTTTATCTTTGTTATGAACAATATTATGTAAACTCGAAGTTATTATTATTTTTTTGGTTCTTTGTTGTTGCTATTTTTGTATTACAACATTTTATTATTTGATCATGTTGTACTGCATTTTAATCTTTTGTTTTGTGATTGTGTGATGTTTTTTGCCTGGACCCCAGGAAGAATAGTCTCCACTGCGGTGTAGACTAATGGGGATCCTTAATAAACTAAACTAAACTCTGTTATTATTAATAATTAATGATATTTACACTTAATTGAACAGTTTAAAAGAGGAGAAAACATGAAAAAAAACGACAATTACATTTTGAAACATAGTTTATCTTCAATCTCGACTCTTTAAAATTCAAAATTCACCCGAAAAAAAGAAGAGAAAAACTAGCTAATTCAAATCTTTTTGAAAAAATAAAAAAAATAATTTATGGAACATCATTAGTCATTTTTCCTGATTGAGATTAATTTTAGAATTTTGATGACATGTTTTAAATAGGTTAAAATCCAATCTACACTTTGTTAGAATATATAACAAATTGGACCAAGTGATGAGGTGGCAACTTGTCCAGGGTGTACACCGCCTTCCGCCCGATTGTAGCTGAGATAGGCTCCAGCGCCCCCGTGACCCCAAAGGGAATAAGAGGTAGAAAATGGATGGATGGATGGACCAAGCTATATTTCTAACAAAAACAAATCATTATTTCTTCTAGATTTTCCAGAACAAAAATGTTAAAAGAAATTCAAAAGACTTTGAAATAACATTTAAATTTGATTCTACAGATTTTCTAGATTTGCCAGAATTTTTTTTGTATTTTAATCATAATAAGTTTGAAGAAATATTTCACAAATATTCTTTGTCGAAAAAACAGAAGCTAAAATAAAGAATTAAATTAAAATGTATTTATTATTCTTTACAATGAAAAAAATAAATGTTCTTGAACACTGATTTAAATTGTCGGGAAAGAAGAGGAAGGAATTTAAAAGGTAAAAAGGTATATGTGTTTAAAAATCCTAAAATCATTTTTAAGGTTGTATTTTTTTCTCTAAAATTGTCTTTCTGAAAGTTATAAGAAGCAAAGTAAAAAAATGAATGAATTTATTTAAACAAGTGAAGACCAAGTCTTTCAAATATTTTCTTGGATTTTCAAATTCTATTTGAGTTTTGTCTCTCTTAGAATTAAAAATTGTCGAGCAAAGCGAGACCAGCTTGCTAGTAAATAAATACAATTTCAAAAATAGAGGCAGCTCACTGGTAAGTGCTGCTATTTGAGCTATTTTTACAACCGGCCAGCGGGCTACTCATCTGGTCCTTACGGGCGACCTGGTGCCCGCGGGCACCGCGTTGGTGACCCCTGAAATCAAGAATAGTGAACAACAGGCTGAATAAGTGTACGTTATATGAGGCATAAATAACCAACTGAGAACGTGCCTGGTATGTTAACGTAACATATTATGGTAAGAGTCATTCAAATAACTATAACATATAGAACATGCTATACGTTTACCAAACAATCTGTCACTCCTAATCGCTAAATCCCATGAAATCTTATACGTCTAGTCTCTTACGTGAATGAGATCAATAATATTATTTGATATTTTACGCTAATGTGTTAATCATTTCACACATAAGTCGCTCCTGAGTATAAGTCGCACCCCCGGCCAAACTATGAAAAAAGCTGCGACTTATAGTCCGAAAAATACGGTAATTATATTGCGTGATATTAATATATTTATCTTATCCTCCTATATTTTAGTTCAGGGGTGTCCAAACTGCGACCTACAGGCCAAGTGTGACCAGCCGGTTTCTTCAATTATGCCCACGAGTCCAGTGGTTAAATTAGCCGTGTATAGATATTAATAGCCAGCAGTCTGGTAGTGTCACCATCGGGTGTCCAGCGAAAGTAATTCAACCATTAAATATACCTACATCCAGACAGAGCAGGGCATTCAGTTATATGACCCAGTCCCAACAACCTTCCCTTGTCACGTAGCAGAAAAAAAATCAACCAGCACAAAAAGTCAACAAATACCGCTTGTCCGGTCTTGAGTGGTTCTGGGTATTTGTTCTGTTGTGTTTATGTTGTGTTACGATGCGGATGTTCTCCCCAAATGTGTTTGTCATTCTTGTTTGGTGTGGGTTCACAGTGTGGGCGCATATTTGTAACAGTGTTAAAGTTGTTTATACGGCCACCCTCAGTGTGACCTGTATGGCTGTTGACCAAGTATGCCTTGCATTCACTTGTGTGTGTGTGAAAAGCCGTAGATATTATGTGACTGGGCCGGCACGCAAAGGCAGTGCCTTTAAGGTTTATTGGCGCTCTGTACTTCTCCCTATGGCCGTGTACACAGCGGCCTTTTGAAAAGTCATACATTTTACTGTTTGAATTTTTTTTTTTTTTTTTTTTTTTTTTTTTTTTTAAATAAACCTTTATTTATAAACTGCAACATGTACAAACAGCTACGAAACAATAATCAAAATAAGTATGGTGCCAGTATGCTGTTTTTTTTCAATAAAATACTGGAAAGGATAGAAATGTAGTTTGTCTCTTTTATCCGATTATTAATCGATTAATCGAAGTAATAATCGACAGATTAATCGATTACCAAATTAATCGTTAGTTGCAGCCCTAATCTGTTGTAGTATATATTGTTAACGTTTTACCGCCCAGCCCTAATTACATGTGTGCTAGCATTTTTTTTATCATGCATTTTGACCGCAGCCCATAGGGGGCGCCACAAATGTCATTTAAAGTTCTGCGAAGATATAATATCTAGCTATTGTATTTTTCGGAGTATAAGTCGCTCCAGGGTATGTCGAACTGGCCGAAAATGCATAATAAAGAAGGAAAAAAAACATATATAAGTCGCACTGGAGTATAAGTCGCATTTTTTGGGGAAATTTATTTGATAAAATCCAACACCGAAAATTGACATTTGAAAGGCAATTTCAAATAAATCAAGAATAGTGAACAACAGGCTGAATAAGTGTACGTTATATGAGGCATAAATAACCAACTGAGAAGGTGCCTGGTATGTTAACGTAACATATTATGGTAAGAGTCATTCAAATAACTATAACATATAGAACATGCTATACGTTTACCAAACAATCTGTCACTCCTAATCGCTAAATCCCATGAAATCTTATACGTCTAGTCTCTTACGGCCAAACTATTTAAAAAACTGCGACTTATAGTCCGAAAAATACAGTTGATTTCTTGTTTTCTATTTGCCCTTTTGACCATTTGTGTATTATTGCGGTCGGCCAAACGTGTGTGATACCGCTTACAAGCTAGCGTATGTTGGCTCAGCCGTGCGTAGCGCAGACAAATGGAAAAGCCGTCATCCGTTAAATCAAGCCGTCGTGTGCTACGACTTTCCAGTGGTCAGCTGTGAGATGATAGCCTGCTCTTTAGAACGCTTATAGAATGATCATCTCATCGTGACTACCTTGACCCTTGACCTCGCCACGGTACCTAGCGGCTGATTGGGTTCCGACTGTCAACGGGATAACGCACAAGGTAAAAAAATAAAAGGTCGGAGCTTTCATTTTGGCTACAAGGTCCCACTGTGATGGTCAATGACTTCCCCATACACACGGCGGCCATTAACATATCTCACTTTGGATCAGGGCTTTGGTGCTTACACGGAAGCAGCGGAAGGCTTCAGTCAGCCGCCTGCTGAGCGTGGTTATTCTCAGGCTGCACCTCCAGACTATTGACCGCGGGGCATAGATTGGGTGTACTCAGCGTGGAGTGCTGATTGGCTGCGGAGACACATGGCTGACATGTGGATCGATGCCGACTTGCCCGGGGAATCCGATACAAGTCACAAGTGGAAGTAGAGACGTCGACTCCTCCTGTAAGGCTCTTGTGAGGTTATTTGCTGCTGTGGGGTTGTTTTTTTTTTAGCAAGGATCAAGAGAAGTGTGGCTAGCAATTCACTTCTGTATTGCCCTAGAGCAGGGGTCACCAACGCGGTGCCCGTGGGCACCAGGTAGCCCGTAAGGACCAGATGAGTAGCCCGCTGGCCTGTTCTAAAAATAGCTCAAATAGCAGCACTTACCAGTGAGCTGCCTCTATTTTTTAAATTGTATTTATTTACTAGCAAGCTGGTCTCACTTTGCCCGACATTTTTAATTCTAAGAGAGACAAAACTCAAATAGAATTTGAAAATCCAAGAAAATATTTGAAAGACTTGGTCTTCACTTGTTTAAATAAATTCATTAATTTTTTTACTTTGCTTCTCGCTGATGTGTTGGATCCACTGTGGACTGGACTTTCACAATATTATGTCAGACCCACTCGACATCCATTGCTTTCGGTCTCCCCTAGAGGGGGTGGGGGGTTACCCACATATGCGGTCCTCTCCAAGGTTTCTCATAGTCATTCACCGACGTCCCACTGGGGTGAGTTTTTCCTTGCCCGTATGTGGGCTCTGTACCGAGGATGTCGTTGTGGCTTGTGCAGCCCTTTGAGACACTTGTGATTTAGGGCTATATAAATAAACATTGATTGATTGATTGATTCTTATAACTTTCAGAAAGACAATTTTAGAGAAAAAATACAATCTTAAAAATGATTTTAGGATTTTTAAACACATATACCTTTTTACCTTTGAAATTCCTTCCTCTTCTTTCCTGACAATTTAAATCAATGTTCAAGTAAAATTTTTTTTTTTTATTGTAAAGAATAATAAATACATTTTAATTTAATTCTTCATTTTAGCTTCTGTTTTTTCGACGAAGAATATCTGTGAAATATTTCTTCAAACTTAGTATGATTAAAATTCAAAAAAATTATTCTGGCAAATCTAGAAAATCTGTAGAATAAAATTTGAATCTTATTTCAAAGTCTTTTGAATTTCTTTTAAAATTTTTGTTCTGGAAAATCTAGAAGAAATAATGATTTGTCTTTGTTAGAAATATAGCTTGGTCCAATTTGTTGTTTATTCTAACAAAGTGTAGATTGGATTTTAACCTATTTAAAACATGTCATCAAAATTCTAAAATTAATCTTAATCAGGAAAAATTACTAATGATGTTCCATAAATTCTTTTTTTAATTTTTTCAAAAAGATTCGAATTAGCTAGTTTTTCTCTTCTTTTTTCGGTTGAATTTTGAATTTTAAAGAGTCGAAATTGAAGATAAACTATGCTTCAAAATGTAAATGTCATTTTTTTCGTGTTTTCTCCTCTTTTAAACCGTTCAATTAAGTGTAAATATCATTAATTATTAATAATAACATAGAGTTAAAGGTAAATTGAGCAAATTGGCTATTTCTGGCAATTTATTGAAGTGTGTATCAAACTGGTAGCCCTTCGCATTAATCAGTACCCAAGAAGTAGCTCTTGGTTCCAAAAAGGTTGCTGACCCCTGCCCTAGAGCAAGACCAAAGGGCAGGCATGTCCCTAGTTTGTTTTGTGGGCAACTTCCTTGTCGACCAATTTCTACGTGACTGTGCAAAAGTGTGGCTTAGCCTGAGGAAGACTCTTATTATATTTTCAAATCAATGTGAATGTTTGAACATCCGACAAATATCTGACCGCTAAAAACCTCGTCTTGCAACGCACTTACGTAAAAACGCCTGTAGAAAGACCAAGGACACGCTGAAAGGACTAGTTTATTTGGCATTTATTTGACCCTGCTTTTCAGACAGTACACAGCTAGGCATAACGGCGAGCGTCTGGTTCGACGTATGAATTACCTGCGGGACAGCGATCAATTCTTTCCACACAACCCGGCAGAAAAAGTGATTCCCAGTTCATTAACTTACCGTATTTTACGGACTATTAGGCGCACTTGAAAGCCTTTCATTTTCTCCAAAATCGACAATGAACCTTATAACCTGGTGCTCCTAATGTACGGAGTAATTCTGGTTGTGCTTACCGACCTCGAAGCTATTTTATTTGGTACATGGTGTAATGATAAGTGTGACCAGTAGATGGCAGTCACACATAAGAGATCTGTGTACACTGCAATATAATGCCGGTAAACAGCGCCAAAACTTTAAATGTTTCATTGAGAATATAGAACACGACACACGGCGCTCAAAAATCTGTCGGAAGTTTTAGTACGACTTTGGTAAGCTATGAAGTCGCACCACTTGATGGATTGTCAGAGCATTACGGCTACCGTAGTCAGGCGTACTGTGCTTCAACGTGGTATTATTATGGTGTGTGTAAGGACCGCAAAATGGCACCTATTAGCAGACATTATCTGACATTTTGTTTTGCAGTATTGTGCAAAACCAACTTTTCTTACCTTCTGGTACCTGCTGATGTGTATGTACTTGGGATCTGCATAAGTCTTGGAAATGTGTGCGTGTCCGCCATTGTAGTCCGTGCCGACCGACACCTTCTTTTTCTCTATCTTTTTGTTATGCAGCAATCATCCTCAGCTGTTGCCATTTCTAATATAAAGTAGTGTAAAGTTCTTACTTATATCTGTCAGTAGACTCGCTATGGAAGCGCTAAAAACTACCAGTGTAGTGAGTTTACATTATTATAATAAAAATAATAATAATGAATTACATTTGTAACGCACTTTACATTTGTTAAAATCTCAAAGTGCTACAAAGTATAAAAATAAAAATAGAAAGTAAGAATATATAATAATTTAAAAATAATAATAAATAAAAATAAATAAATAATAATAATACAAATAAAATAATAATCAATAAATACAAAAAAATAAAATAAATTTGACAAAAATAAATAAATACAAAATACATTTAAAAAATAACAAAATTAAAAAAATAATAATAATAATCGGACGGTCTTTCACGGGACACATTTCCGGCGTTGTGAGCCACGAATGAGGAGATGCTGCTCCGTTATTGGTTTAAGTAAAGTCTGAATGCCATTAAAACAGTTAGCTCCAGTTAGCCACGTAAATAAGACCGCCGTGAGAACATATCCTTTTATTCTTGTTTTTCTTTGCTGCTATTTGAACTGTTTTTTTTTTAAATACATAAAGAAGGTTAATTGCTTTTTTTTTAGCACTTTGCCTTTCCTTTCTTTAAAATGGACACTTTCATTTTAAGTTTTATAACAGCTGAATGAGCAGCACAGTCACATTATAAAGAAATATTTATGAATGAATTAGTCATCTTTGTTGTTCATAAGCACATGCCTAAAATAACTTAAGCTGCATTTAAAGTCGATGGAAAAATACGCTTTATTATCTGATTAGTCGGCTAATCGTTAAGTTAGTCGTTGACTAATCGACTATCAAAATAATCGTTAGTTGCAGCCCTATTTCACACAGGCAACATGCTCTGATACTTACTTACATAATTATTACTCATGGCTTAAAAAAACAAGTGCGATACTCACATTTTTGCAACAGATTCTTAAAACCACTAGAGTTCTGTCACAGAAATGATCTTTGACTAGCTTTTTTGCAGAAGGTCCTTGGAAACAGCAGAGCGCTCCTGTAACTCTGACCAAATATAATCAAATGTCTACTGCAGAGGACGCTGGTTCTCTGAAATATACAAAAAATGAATAATAGTGAAGGTAGAACACTGCAAAAAGTCAGTGTTCAAAAACAAGAAAAAAAAAAATAATTATGTTTTTTTTAATTTGAACTAAGCAAAATTATCTGCCAATAGAACAAGAAAATTTGGCTTGTCAAAACTTTCCAAAACAAGTAAAATTAGCTAACCTCAATGAACCCAAAAATACCTTAAAAAAAAGTATATTGTGTGTGACAATCATTGGTACTTTAACTTAACTTATATTGTCACTCATAACAACTGTACTACAATATGAGTACGTATTTTCTATTGTTTCATTGAAAATAAAACAGCAAAGTCCATTTGGCTGTCATCTGTTTTAATTATGAGACACAATTGTGTCAGTCATGATTTTTTTTTTTTTTTTACATGCTTGAAATAAGAAATAATTACTTTTAAAAAGTACTTTTATACTTGTGAGTGTTGATGACACAGCTTTGCAACAGTTGATATTCTAGTTTCAAGCATGTTTTACTCAATATAGCTCATCAAATCTCAGCAACAAGCTGTAATATCTTACTGAGATCATTTAGGACCAAAACACTTCAAACAAGTAAAACACTCTAACATAAAATCTGCTTAGTGAGAAGAATTATCTTATCAGACAGAAAATAAGCAAATATCACCCTTATTTGAAATATTTAATCTTACTTAGATTTCAGTTTTTGCAGTGAAGCTTTATGGAAATGTGGCCCCCATAACAATTTAGATGAATATCCCTGACATAAGAGGTAAAGTACAACTTCTGCAATTCTTGTTGTGAACTGTTAAAGGTTGAAGGCTGTTAAAGCAATGTTTAGAAGTTAAGTGTAGCTTTTTCTCTTTCCTTTTCCAAGTTCTTCCCTTCCCCTGTGCTCGGTATATTATGTCTTGTTTGGACCGCAGGCCAGTGAAGTGAGTACCTGGTGTTACTTACTGTGCACAGAACGGCACTGGCAGTTCAAAAAATGTTACGTGGCGATCCGGAATGGTTCTATTTCTTTACGCAAAATGCTATATTTGAGTTTGTTTGCGGCAGTGATGTAGGTCAAATTACTCACCGAACGACAAGTGAGAGCCAATCCAATTTGGTCCTGGGAAGTGGAGCATCAGTCAGTGGAATAGAAAAGGCCCACCGAATGGCCCCTCGTGAGTCAGCGGTGCACACGGCTGCAACATATCCCCGATAGCGGGTTTTTGTTTTTCCTCCGCACAGAGGAACGTCACGCACGCTTTGGATGAAGGAGGACAGCCACTGCTTTACTGCAAGTCTCAGAATATTATCCTCGTCCCATGGTAACCATGTTTGTCACGTTTACGGGGTTTTCTGGAGCAGTAAAAACATATTAGATCGCTTTTGTAGCAGAAACATGACGCAGCCAACACTGTTTGTTTTTAGCCGTGTAAGCCGTACAGGTGTACATTTCGGTTCGGTACGTACCTCCAGTGTTTCCCACACATTCATTTATTTGTGGCGGCCCGCCACGAAAGAATTACGTCTGCCACAATTTTTTTTTTTTTTTTTTTTTTTTTTTTGTCCTGTCCGGCTTCTCAGGCAAATCATATAGTTGATGTAGATGCCCGTATCGGCTGTTTAGATTTACTTTACGAAAGAGAACTGTAGGATACTTCTCTTGTTGCCTTATTTGTATTTGACCACTACTGTTTTCTGTTTATTTTGTTACTGACTGTGGCAGGACACCTCTGCCTCTGTTTCACTTTATGTTGCTGGTAAATAATATGGTTGTAGTAGTAGGCTAAAGTTGAATTATTTAGTATGCACTAATTAAAGGGGCAGAGCTTTAAGAGAAATTTTAGCTTTTATATTTTATAAGATATATTTTTTGTAAGAACCACAATTAATAAATATATTTCAGTGAGTAACTTATTGTTCAAATCTGTATATAAATATGTACATAAAGTGTTGTAATTATATTGTAAAATGGATGGATGGATGGACGTTTAAAACAAAACTGTTATTATTAATTAGTAAATATACATTTTTTTAGCCTTTTTAGAGAAAATCATATCATTGTAGTAAATTATGCAAATTGCTCGATGATGTCATGGTGACCACGCCCATAGCCACGCCCCCACCGCCACAGGTATCTTGGCAGTTTATGGGAAACACTGACCTCGGTTTAGAGGTCACGGTTCGGTTCATTTTCGGTACAGTAAGAAAACAACAAAATATACATTTTTGTGTTATTTATTTACCAAATTTGCAAAAACTTCCACCAAAAATATTTTTCTTAGTGGAATATTTGATGTGAAGTAATCGGAACCTTGGATAGGTCAATAATTCATAATAACATAGATTTTGATTAGGGATGTCCGATAATGGCTTTTTGCCGATATCCGATATTCCGATATTGTCCAACTCTTAATTACCGATACCGATATCAACTGATACCGCTATATATACAGTCGTGGAATTAACACATTATTATGCCTAATTTGGACAACCAGGTACGGTGAAGATAAGGTCCTTTTTAGAAAAAATAAAATAAAATTAGAAAAATAAATCAAAAATATTTTCTTGAATAAAAAAGAAAGTAAAACAATATAAAAAGAGTTACATAGAAACTAGTATTTAATGAAAATGAGTAAAACTAAGTGTTAAAGGTTAGTACTATTAGTGGACCAGCAGCACGCACAATCATGTGTGCTTACGGACTGTATCCCTTGCAGACTGTATTGATATATATTGATATATAATGTAGGAAGCAGAATATTAATAACAGAAAGAAACAACCCTTTTGTGTGAATGAGTGTGAATGAGGGAGGGAGGTTTTTTTGGGTTATTTTGGGTTGGTGCACTAATTGTAAGTGTATCTTGTGTTTTTTATGTTGATTTAATTTTTTTTTAAAAACAAACAAAAAAAAACCCCATACCGATAATTTCCAATATTACATTTTAACGCATTTATCGGCAGGCCAATATTATCGGGCATCTCTAATTTTGATTCAATATTATGTTTTGAGCAATGACAGTTTGAAAGAAAACATCTTTGTTTTATTAGTCAACATTGCAACTTTTTATAAATTACATTTCACCTTTAAGCTTTTTTTATGTCACTTTTGTTATATTTTTGTTTATTTGAATAGTATTTTTAGAATGTGCCGTGGGCCTTTAAAACATTAGCTGTGGGCCGCAAATGGCCTCCGGGGCACACTTTTGACACCCCTGCTATAGATAATAAAACATTAAATGTGATAAATCTATGGATAAAAAGCAGAGCCTGGCGACACATGCGCGTTTATCATAACTCTCTCTCTCTCTCTGTCTCTGCCCCTCCCTCACCAATGCTGCAATTTGTTTTGTTTTTAACCCCTTCTTAACCCTGAACGTACATTGAAAATACACGCAACTCTAACTCAAAATGCCGGACATTTGAGGCATTTAAGAAACTCCGCCCTGACAGCTCCGCAAAAGAGGACATGTCCGGTGAAAAGAGGACGTATGGTCAGTCTATCCTAGCCCGTTAGCTGCTAGCATGCCGTGTGTTGTGCATTGTTTACACAACGTGTGTTACGCTACTTAATATGTCCGTGTGGAAACTCGTTCGGTACACCTCCGAACCGAACCGGAACCCCCGTACCGAAACGGTTCGATACAAATACACGTACCGTTACACCCCTAGTAAGCCGACATGTCTGGTGTGTCCATGTAAACAGGAAGTGTGTAAAATAATCCTGTCAACACCCGTGACACTAAAATCGAGGTTAAGACAAAAGCCGTGTTCACGTGAATTATTGAGCTGCAGTGTATTCCCAACAGTAACACGACATGTCAGGACTACAAATGAAATAACTTTATAAGTTATCCCTTGTGTAATGTTCATATTGTTGTTACTCAGCCAGCATTTGTGGGTCTGATGGACCCGTTGCATTTTCTGTCTTTTAATGCCTCACAATCAAACACTTTTATGTTAAAATACTGAACAGATGTTTATTGGGATAAGGTAAACATCTGTTGTAGCGTCCCGGAAGAGTTAGTGCTGCAAGGGGTTCTGGGTATTTGTTCTGTTGTGTTACGGTGCGGATGTTCTCCCGAAATGTGTTTGTCATTCTTGTTTGGTGTGGGTTCACAGTGTGGCCTGTATGGCTGTTGACCAAGTATGCCTTGCATTCACTTGTGTGTGTGAAAAGCCGTAGATATTATGTGACTGGGCCGGCACGCAAAGGCAGTGCCTTTAAGGTTTATTGGCGCTCTGTACTTCTCCCTACGTCCGTGTACACAGCGGCCTTTTAAAAAGTCATACATTTTACTTTTTGAAACCGATACTGATAATTTCCGATATTACATTGTAAATGTATTATCGGACATCTCTAACTACCTAATTAATTGGGGCGGTATAGCTCGGTTGGTAGAGTGGGCGTGCCAGCAACTTGAGGGTTCCAGGTTCCATCCCCACTTCCGCCATCCTCGTCACTGCCGTTGTGTCCTTGGGCAAGACACTTTACCCACCTGCTCCCAGTGCCACCCACACTGCTTTAAATGTAACTTAGATATTGGGTTTCATTATGTAAAGCTAGGCTGACCATACGTCCTCTTTTCCCCGGACATGTCCTCTTTTGCGGGGGTGTCCAGGGTGTCCGGGCGGGGTTTCTTAAATGCCTCAAATGTCTGGCATTTTGAGTTAGGGTTGCGTGTATTTTTAATGTACGTCCAGGGTTAAGTTAAGAAGGGGTTAAACAAAACAAACTGTGAAGGTGCGCGCACGCAGAAACATTCGTGAGGGAGGGGCAGAGACACAGAGCGAGAGGGCTAGTGAGTGGAGAGACAGACATGAAAACAAGAAATGCCGAAAAGTAAATGCAACTTCACGGATGATTTGCGGAAAAAGTATTTGTGTTTTGGTCCTGGTCGTGACACATGGGAAGCAGAATGCACTGTGTGCAAAGCAGCAACGTATGTATCTGTGGCAAATAAAGGGGCCAACGATCTACAAGCCCACATCCACACTACAAAGCACAAAACAGCTGTGCAGGGCAAGAGCTCGCCTGCTGTTTTTTGTTTAAATGTAATTAACTTCTTTTGAGGCATTATTTATGTTTAGATTATATACAAGAGGTTATTTTGAATATTTCTACCTCTGCACTTTTTTTCCAAAACTGTGAATGTTACAGAATTTAAGTGTGACTTATTTTGTTATACTGTCAACCAGTGTTGGCGTTAACGCACTTTTTGTGTCTTTTTAACGCATTGAAATCAGAAAGGATGCAGATTTTTTTTATTTTACCATTTGCGGCCCACAGCTAATGTTTTAAAGGCCCACGGCACATTCTAAGAATACTATTAAAATGAACAAAAACATACCAAAAGTGAAATAAAAAAGCTTAACAGGTGAAATGTAATTTAAAAACAGTTGCAATGTTGACTAATAAAACAAAAATGTTTTGTTTTTTCTTTGAAACTGTCATTGCACAAAACATAATATTGAATCAAAATCAATGTTATTATGAATTATTGACCTATCCAAGGTTCCCATTACTTCACATCAAATATTCCACTAAGAAAAATATTTTTGGTGGAAGATTTTGCATGTTTTGTGTGTTTGCCATTAAAAACATAGTTTTGTTTGACAAAAAAGGGTGGAAAACAAACAAAAAACACAACATAAAAAAACTAAAACATTTTGAAATGAGGGATACATCTGAAGTTGATGTAGACTCCAGAGATTGAAGCGTTAAATATAAAATGTATGTATGCCCTGGCACACCATTATCATCATTTCATGACCCAAGCAAAACACTTTTTACACTTTTATACTGAAATAAATACACCTACAACTTATTCAATAAAAACATAGAAAAAACTACCAGCAGCGGTAAAGTTTAGATCCATGAAGGAAAGAAGAAAGTGAATGAATGTTTATAACTGAATACATTTACATATGTATACACATTTGTTTTCTTTTGTATTATCTTTTTTAATGAATTAAGTAACGTTTATGACAACCTTTTTCCAAAACACAACGTAGAATGTGAGATATAACAGGATAATGCATACATTTGTCATTTATTTTCAAAACGCTTACAAAAAAGTGGCACCCCAAAAATTTACTGTGGCACCCCATTTTTATGACTTGATGGGGTCCCTGGGACCTGTTGCGTCGACCAGCATTCCTCCAATGGGGAATTCAAATTGCTAGTCTCTCCCAGATTCTTTTTATGGCAATATGCTGTTGTTTATATTCAATCACCAGGCAGAAGTTGGTATTTTGTGGTTTATTCTCCAAGCTTAGAGGACAAACCTGAGACCAATCCAGCACCCAAGCAGATCGGTCTACCAAAACCCTGGAACTCCTCTCTACTTCCTCCTTCTCCTGTCCCCCCCACCTGCTGTTTCCCCAGTCTAGCTGTGCTTCTTATCTTAGGAATGTAATGGCAGTCTCAACAAAGACAGCGCTCTGACTCTAACCAAGGACACTCGAATCCAAGCACTTTGTACCACACGAGACATTAGCTGATGTAAATATGACTATAGGAGTTTTTAAAAAGAAGCAACACTTAAATATGGATATGATTCTGATCTGCTTCCATCAATCCCCCTTTAAGATCTTCTAATAAGATCTTTATTACTTGTACAAAACTTATAAAGCACACCCCACATTAAAGTAGGTGCTGTTTTTTTTCTTTAAGCAAGCTAGCAATAAAACAACAGCTTATTTACATGGGAGATAGATGGAGGGAGTCCACGTCAATGTCGTCATGGTCAGGGAAGTAAACCAACAATTCTCGAAAGTCTTAAAGTTACCACTTTGCTAGACCCCCTTTAGTGACACTTAGCCCAAGGGGCGATAAAGCAACCGCATAAGGCTATGATGGCCAAAAAAACTCCGAATGGAGACCAAGACAGACTTAATTAGGTCAGTCCACCTGCCTAATGTGTCCCTAGACAGGGCCTGGAGGCCCTTTAAGGCCCTCTGAACTGAGCCATCGGGGGTAGTGTTGTTAGGAATGAAGGTACAGCATTGGTCACCAAACAACGCAACAGACCCCATTTTGAAAATTCCTAGCGCCAACAATGTTCACCTAGTCCCGGCTTTGGCACGCATATATGTGTCCTCTTTTTGGGATTTCACAATATGGTCAGCCTAGTAAAGCGCTTTGAGTCACTAGAGAAAAAGCGCTATATAAATATAATTTACTTCACTACCCACTATGTTTTCTTTTTCTCTCCGTTTCTTATACCCTGTAGGAATCTTGCATTTTCTCTCCAAGAGACATCAACAGAAAGAGTGCAGGAAATGAAGAGGTGAAAGTGGAGAGGAATATAAAACAGTGGGAATGAGATTAAGACACATGAGGACATGTTTGAATGTCTTTGTGTGAAGTAGTAAAAGGACAGACTTTTATCTGCCTTTCCCCTTCCTTTCACGTGTCATCAGTGTCGGCGTGTAATGTGACATCTGTTAGCAGTGCTGCTTTTCCACGGGGACATCTCCATACCCGGCACTTTCTCACACGCCGCAGTAATAACAAACCACTTTCCCCCCCCCAATTTAACTCACCCATCCGTGCATCCCTCCGACCTCCCCGACACTTCCCCGCGTCACGGCTGTCGATTTTTTTTGCAGATTTGTGAGCGCGGCGCCCCGATCTGAGCCTTCTCTGCTCGTTTGCTGGCAAGTTGGCATCTGATTAACTTATTTGGAAGTCTGCGCACAGGAAGAAATCGACTTGGTCTGACTTCCTGTCTGCAGAGCTGGGCGGGCTATCAAGATGGCTCAGGTTAGAGCCGAGACCTTTTTAGGCGTTTTTTATATATGGAGTAGGTAGGGGTTTAGAGGTCACGGTTCGGTAAGAAAACAACAAAATATCTATTTTTTGGTTATTTATTTACCAAATTTGTAAACAATGGCTTTATCCTTTTAACATTGGGAACACTATAATAATTCTGCCCACGTTAATCAACATTAAACTGCCTCAAGTTGTTGCTCAGATTAAATACAATGACAAAACTTTTCTTCTACACATAAAAAGTGCAACATTAAACAGTTTCAAGTCAACTCATCATGCTTAATTTATTACAGCATTTGGGAAGCCTGTAGTTGATTTATTATGTAAATGTTATATTGTTATCAACATGTGATAGCAGGGACCTGCCATTCAAAACCAGGCTGCTGCATTACTAATGATTAATGTAACTATAGCTGAAAAAATAGTACAATAGCAATAGGAGAGACTATTCATCCCTGAACACCATGGAGTTCATGTAGGCTTAATGATGCAGTTACATTATTATATCAACTATCAGAGACAGAAACTCTTCATTTGACATAATGTCCTTTTTTGCTGCTTCAACACAGCTCAATCAACACAGAAAAAGGTAAAGTCAAATAACAGACAGACATGGCTTTGCTGTCCGTAACACACACACACACACCGCAAAATGAGCTAACGTTACGCTAAAAGCGAATTAGCCTTCACCTCAAGCCAGGACTGCGAGCGAGCTGAGCTGCCGTTTATGTTTCTAGAAGGTCAACGGGCTCATAGTGATGTTACTAGTAGTTGACTGGGAGGTGTTTATTATCATTTGGGGAGAGTCCGCAGCCTGATGATTACCTGCTAAACACTAAGCACTGACTACATGCGCTCTGAATACGCACTGCTGATTGGCTGTTACCGCTCTGTTTGTAGCCAATCAGATGGTTGTGTGGGTGGGACAATGCTGGGTGCTGTGTAGAGTTCTGACAGAGACAGGCAGAAGGCTTCTTAAGACTTTAGCTTAGGCGGCTACTTATTATGTTCGTGTGGAAACTCGTTCGGTACACCTCCGAACCGAACCCCCCGTACCGAAACGGTTCAATACATATACACGTACCGTTACACCCCTAGGAGTAGGTCTACAACATATTTGCCAACCCTCCCGATTTTCCCGGGAGACTCCCGAATTTCAGTGCCCCTCCCGAAAATCTCCCGGGGCAACCATTTTCCCGAATTTCTCCCGATTTACACCCGTGCCTTAAAGGCACTGCCTTTAGCGTCCTCTCTCACCTGAAAAGGAGACTATTATATATGTCTACGTTATCCATAGGTTGATCTATAAGCCATAAAGTAGGCAGGCACGGAGCTATTTCTCAGCACTCCTCATTCTCTAGCGGGTCACTTTTCAAATGGTGCTACAAATTAGCAGTGCCGCTACTTTTTGTAGCAACGCTTTTGCCGCATACTTGTAAAACATCTCCCCACTTGAAGCCAAACCACCGTCGGATGCTGTTTTCTTAGGAATGAATTCTTCCTTAATTTGTTACTAGATTCGCACCTTCTCTCTCTCGTATTACCACTCGCACCACTCCGTTAGCATCACAGCTAACGTTACCCATGTCGCTACCTCTCTGCTCGGCGAGGGCGTATGACGTTGCACGCGCGTCAGTATGTGACGTATGTAAGAAGGCGCGCTTGTTTTATGTCTCTGTGAGGAGAGACAAGAAAGAGTGAGAAACGCCTGTAGTGTAATGCCCGCAGCTAAAAGCAACTGCGTGAGGACGTATACTCGAATATCACGATATAGTCATTTTCTATATCGCACAGAGACAAACCCGCGATATATCGAGTATATCCGATATATCGCCCAGCCCTACTACAAAGTAAAGAAAAACAGAATGCTGGACGACAGCAAAAACTTACGGCCTCCACAAAGTACATCCGTACATGACATGACATTCAACAATGTCCACACAAAGAAGGATAGCAACAACGTAAATAGCCTTGCTTGCTAACACAAAGCAGGTGCGCAGAATAGCGCTCAAAGGAAGACATGAAACTGCTACAGGAAAACACCAACACAACAGGAAGGGCCACCAAAATAACCGCGCAAGACAAGAACTAAAGCACTACACACAGGAAAACACCAACAATAAAAATAATAATAATAATAATAGATTTTATTTTTAAAAAGCACTTTACATTGAGTAAACAACCTCAAATTGCTATAGTGTATTAAAAAAATTTAATTAAAATAAAATAAATAAAAATAAAAACTAGAACAGCTAAATAGCTAAAACTAGTATGCCTTTTTTTAAAAGAAGGGGTTTTAAGCCTTTTTTTCAAGCATCCACAGTCTGTGGTGCCCTCAGGTGGTCAGGGAGAGCGTTCCACAGACTGGGAGCGGCGGAGCAGAAAGCTCGGTCTCCCATTGTTCGTAGCTTTGTCATCGGAAGTTGGAGGAGGTTAGCCTTTAGTGAAATTTTTAAGTAACAAAGACTTAATTTAGAGTTTTTTGGACACTAGGGGAACATATTCTAAGTAATAAAGACTTAATTTAGGGTTATTTGGTTAGGGTTAGGGTCAGGGTTAGCGTTATAATAAGGCCATGCCGAATAAGGCATTGATAAGTACTTAAAGGCCTACTGAAATGACATTTTTTTATTTAAACGGGGATAGCAGATCCATTCTATGTGTCATACTTGATCATTTCGCGATATTGCCATATTTTTGCTGAAAGGATTTAGTAGAGAACATCGACGATAAAGTTCGCAACTTTTGGTCGCTGATAAAAAAAGCCTTGCCTGTACCGGAAGTAGCGTGACGTCACAGTTTGAAGGTCTCCTCACATTTCCCCATTGTTTACACCAGCAGCGAGAGCGATTCGGACCGAGAAAGCGACGATTACCCCATTAATTTGAGCGAGGATGAAAGATTCGTGGATGAGGAATGCGAGAGTGAAGGACTAGAGTGCAGTGCAGGACATATCTTTTTTCGCTCTGAGCGTAACTTAGCGTAACAAGCTGGCTCATTGGATTCCACACTCTCTCCTTTTTCTATTGTGGATCACGGATTTGTATATTAAACCACCTCGGATACTATATCCTCTTGAAAATGAGAGTCGAGAACGCGAAATGGACATTCACAGTGACTTTTATCTCCACGACAATACATCGGCGAAGCACTTTAGCTACGGAGCTAACGTGATAGCATCGTGCTTAAATGCAGATAGAAACAAAATAAATAAGCCCCTGACTGGAAAGATAGACAGCAGATCAACAATACTACTATCAGGAGACACCGAAACAAACACTGGACCTGTAAATACACAGTTCAGGCTGTGCCGCCTGTCGAAGCCTAGCAATGCTGTTGCTCACGACGCCATTGAAGCTAACTTATCTACGGGACCTCGACAGAGCTATGCTAAAAACATTAGCTATCCACCTACGCCAGCCCTCATCTGCTCATCAACACCCGTGCTCACCTGCGTTCCAGCGATCGACGGCGCGACGAAGGACTTCACCCGATCATCGACGCGGTCGGCGGCTAGCGTCGGATAGCGCATCTGCTATCCCACTCAAAGTCCTCCTGGTTGTGTTGCTGCAGCCGGCCGCTAATACACCGATCCACCTACAACTTTCTTCTTTGCCGTCTCCATTGTTCATTAAACAAATTGCAAAAGATTCACCAACACAGATGTCCAGAATACTGTGGAATTTTGAGATGAAAACAGAGCTTTTTTGTATTGGATTCAATGGTGTACCAATACTTCCGTTTCAACCATTGACGTCACGCGCATACGTCATCATACATAGACGTTTTCAACCGGAAGTTTCCCGGGAAATTTAAAATGTCACTTTATAAGTTAACCGTATCGTTGCAATGTTAAGATTTCATCGTTGATATATAAACTATCAGACTGCGTGGTCGCTAGTAGTGGCTTTCAGTAGGCCTTTAATAATGACTAGTTAAGAGCCAATATGTTACTAATTTGCATGTTAATAAACAGCTAATTAATGGTGAATATGTTCCCCATACTAAAGTGTTACCATGTTTTATTACTGGTGCACAAAATGAAGCGTGCATGAACATCACCTTGTTCAAACAACAAAACCAACACAGTGCATAAACTCACAACAAATGACACACCTGCAAATCAGTCTGCTGTTGCCGTATCCGTAATACGCCGATAGGGAGAAGTTTGTATTTACACGATGAGTCGGGTGTGTCTTGACCTCCGCCGAACCCCTGAGCCAAACTCACCGAACCCCTAGGGCTCGATCGAACCCGGGTTAAGAACCACTGCACTAAAACCTGCTGGAGTTTCATTATTTTATCGTTTTCTGCTGGTGGTGTGCCTCCAGGTTTTTTTTAATGAAAAAAATGTGCCTTGCCTCCAAAAAAGGTTGAAAAACACTGCGTTAGTGTGTAAGAATGCACAAAAGAAAAATAGAGAATGGGTTTTCGGTCCCTAATTTCCTCCCCTATTGGTAAAAGCAGATACAAGTCCATCCAGCGTTTTTGTTCTTAATTAATGAAGTGGTATGAAATGAAAAACAGAGGCTGATTACCAGCTCTAGCGTCTAATTTGTTGGCTCTCGGCCTCTCGCATTTCCGGTCCGGCGCGGCAATGGCGGACGTGGAAGAGGGACATCATTAAAAATGATGGCAGTAATAAAAGAGCCCAAGAGGACGGCGAAGCTGTCATGGCCGTTCAAATCACCGTGAGTCACAAGGAGGAGGGCGCTCATCATATTTGCATAGTGCAGCAGACAAAGCTCGTATTTAGGCTGCAGATGAGTGACATTGGGGGTGTCAGGAGGGCTGCCATAAAAAGCAATCTGGAGCAGCGGAGTGGAAAAGAGCTGAGGATATCCCCCCCAAACCCACTTAAGATCCCACTAAAGCCACCCGACTCTATCACGCTGACCACAAACCATCATGATCTGCCGAAATAAGGAGAGGAGATTGAAATGAATGACTTCCTGCGCCACTACACACACACACACACACACACTTACACACACATTCTGGTATTAGTTACCTTCTTGAGACCTGACAAAAATGCCTACCTCATTAGGACCAGCCTTTCTAGATATATAAAGATTTGTGTTTACAACATTAATAATATATACATACTATGCAATAATAAAAACGCTTGTTGTGAAAAATGAGTTGGAATTTCTCAAGAAAAAGGTCACAATTTCAAAAGAAAAACTCGGAATTTTGGCAGGATTACAAGAAAAGTCGTCATTTTACTCAACACAAGTCAAAATTTTACAAGAAAAACTGAACATGTGTGCAACGTTATGATAAAAGTTGGAATTTTACTCAATAAAAGTCGCAGATTTACAAGAAGAGCTTAAAATGTTGGCAATTTTATGAAAAGAGTTGTAATTTTACTCGATAAAAGTCACCATTTTATAAGAAATCTTGAAAAATGTTGCAATGATATAATAATAATTGGGAATTTTACTCGGGAAAATTATGACAAAAGTCATATTTTTACTGTTTTTACAAGAACAACAAAAAAATTGGCAATATCGTATAGGACAAATGTCACCATTTTGCATTAAAAAGTAATAATTCTATATAAAAAGGTCATAATTTTACGAGAAAATATTGCAATATTACAGAAACAGTAAGAATATGACATAGTTCCCAATTTTACAAGAAATATTCGACAAATTGTGAGGAAAAAGCCTGTTTTTAATTTAAAAAAATATTATTTATGAATGTTTTTTGTTTTTAATCTTCATTATTTACTTCAAGTTATTACAGTATGTCTCTTTATACCTATTTATTTATTTTTTTAAATTAATTTTGGCCAAAGGGGGCGCATTTCAATTTCTTACACACACTTGTTATTTCATATGTTGACCAGAGGGGGAGCACTTTTAAAACCGACACACAGTCAATTTGAAAAATCCCTCTTTTTTGGGTCCACCCTCATTTTGATAGATTTCACCAGCAGGGGTGCAAATGAGACATTCTCTATTAGATGCAACGTTATTGGGACCATGATTTATGTCATCACTTGTTCACACCTCCTCATATGGAAGCTACTTTCCTTTTTGATGTCTCAAGAAGGGTAGAAATACAAGAACACACACACACACACACACGCACACATTCTTGTATTAGTTACCTTCTTGAGACCTGAGAAAAATGCCTACCTCATTAGGATCAGCCTTTCTAGATATATAAAGATTTGTGTTTACAACATTAATAATATATACATACTATGCATATATAAAAACGCTTGTTGTGAAAAATGAGTTGGAATTTCTCAAGAAAAAGGTCACAATTTCACAAGAAAAACTTGGAATTTTGGCAGGATTACAAGAAAAGTCGTCATTTTACTCAACACAAGTCAAAACTTTACAGGAAAAACTGAACATGTGTGCAACGTTATGATAAAGGTTGGAATTTTACTCAATAAAAGTCGCAGACTTACAAGAAAAGCTTAAAATGTTGGCAATTTTATGACAAGAGTTGTAATTTTACTCGAGAAAAGTCACCATTTTATAAGAAATCTTGAAAAATGTTGCAATGTTATAATAATATTTGGGAATTTTACTCGGGAAAATTATGACAAAAGTCATATTTTTACTGTTTTTACAAGAACAAAAAAATTGGCAATATCGTATAAGACAAATGTCACCATTTTGCATTAAAAAGTAATAATTCTATATAAAAAAAGTCATAATTTTACGAGAAAATATTGCAATATTACAGAAACAGTAAGAATATGACATAGTTCCCAATTTTACAAGAAAAATTCTACAAATTGTGAGGAAAAAGCCTGTTTTTAATTAAAAAAAATATTATTTATGAATGTTTTTTGTTTTTAATCTTCATTATTTACTTCAAGTTATTACAGTATGTCTCTTTATACCTATTTATTTATTTGTTTAATTAATTTTGGCCAAAGGGGGCGCATTTCAATTTCTTACACACACTTGTTACTTCATATGTTGACCAGAGGGGGAGCACTTTTAAAACCGACACACAGTCAATTTGAAAAATCCCTCTTTTTTGGGACCACCCTCATTTTGATAGATGTCACCAGCAGGGGTGCAAATGAGACATTCTCTATTAGATGCAATGTTATTGGGACCATGATTTATGTCCTCACTTGTTCACACCTCCTCATATGGAAGCTACTTTCCCTTTTGATGTCTCAAGAAGGGTAGAAATACAAGAACACACACACGCACACATTCTTGTATTAGTTACCTTCTTGAGACCTGAGAAAAATGCCTACCTCATTAGGACCAGCCTTTCTAGATATATAAAGATTTGTGTTTACAACATTAATAATATATACATACTATGCATATATAAAAACGCTTGTTGTGAAAAATCAGTTGGAATTTCTCAAGAAAAAGGTCACAATTTCACAAGAAAAACTTGGAATTTTGGCAGGATTACAAGAAAAGTCGTCATTTTACTCAACACAAGTCAAAATTTTACAGGAAAAACTGAACATCTGTGCAGCGTTATGATAAAAGTTGGAATTTTACTCAAGAAAAGTCGCAGATTTACAAGAGAAGCTTAAAATGTTGGCAATTTTATGAAAAGAGTTGTAATTTTACTCGAGAAAAGTCACCATTTTATAAGAAATCTTGAAAAATGTTGCAATGTTGTAATAATAATTGGGAATTTTACTCGGGAAAATTATGACAAAAGTCATATTTTTACTGTTTTTACAAGAACAACAAAAAAATTGGCAATATCGTATAGGACAAATGTCACCATTTTGCATTAAAAAGTAATAATTCTATATAAAAAAGTCATAATTTTACGAGAAAATATTGCAATATTACAGAAACAGTAAGAATATGACATAGTTCCCAATTTTACAAGAAAAATTCTACAAATTGTGAGGAAAAAGACTGCTTTTAATAAAAAAACATTATTTTTGAATGTTTTTTGTAATTGGTTTTTAATCTTCATTATTTACTTCAACTTATTACAGTATGTCTCTTTATACCTATTTATTTATTTGTTTAATTAATTTTGGCCAAAGGGGGCGCATTTCAATTTCTCACACACACTTGTTATTTCATATGTTGACCAGAGGGGGAGTAATTTTAAAACCGACACACAGTCAATTTGAAAAATCCCTCTTTTTTTGGGACCACCCTCATTTTGATAGATGTCACCAGCAGGGGTGCAAATGAGACATTCTCTATTAGATGCAATGTTATTGGGACCATGATTTATGTCCTCACTTGTTCACACCTCCTCATATGGAAGCTACTTTCCTTTTTGATGTCTCAAGAAGGGTAGAAATACAAGAACACACACACACACACATTCTTGTATTAGTTACCTTCTTGAGACCTGAGAAAAATGCCTACCTCATTAGGACCAGCCTTTCTAGATATATAAAGATTTGTGTTTACAACATTAATAATATATACATACTATGCATATATAAAAACGCTTGTTGTGAAAAATGAGTTGGAATTTCTCAAGAAAAAGGTCACAATTTCACAAGAAAAACTTGGAATTTTGGCAGGATTACAAGAAAAGTCGTCATTTTACTCAACACAAGTCAAAATTTTACAAGAAAAACTGAACATCTGTGCAGCGTTATGATAAAAGTTGGAATTTTACTCAATAAAAGTCGCAGATTTACAAGAAAAGCTTAAAATGTTGGCAATTTTATGAAAAGAGTTGTAATTTTACTCGAGAAAAGTCACCATTTTATAAGAAATCTTGAAAAATGTTGCAATGTTGTAATAATAATTGGGAATTTTACTCGGGAAAATTATGACAAAAGTCATATTTTTACTGTTTTTACAAGAACAACAAAAAAAATGGCAATATTGTATAGGACAAATGTCACCATTTTGCATTAAAAAGTAATAATTCTATATAAAAAAGTCATAATTTTTACGAGAAAATATTGCAATATTACAGAAACAGTAAGAATATGACATAGTTCCCAATTTTACAAGAAAAATTCTACAAATTGTGAGGAAAAAGACTGCTTTTAATAAAAAAAATATTATTTATTAATGTTTTTTGTAATTGGCTTTTAATCTTCATTATTTACTTCAAGTTATTACAGTATGTCTCTTTATACTTATTCATTTATTTTTTTTAATTAATTTTGGCCAAAGGGGGCGCATTTCAATTTCTCACACACACTTGTTATTTCATATGTTGACCAGAGGGGGAGCACTTTTAAAACCGACACACAGTCAATTTGAAAAATCCCTCTTTTTTGGGACCACCCTCATTTTGATAGATTTCACCAGCAGGGGTGCAAATGAGACATTCTCTATTAGATGCAATGTTATTGGGACCATGATTTATGTCATCACTTGTTCACACCTCCTCATATGGAAGCTACTTTCCTTTTTGATGTCTCAAGAAGGGTAGAAATACAAGAACACACACACACACATTCTTGTATTAGTTACCTTCTTGAGACCTGAGAAAAATGCCTGCCTCATTAGGACCAGCCTTTCTAGAAATATAAAGATTTGTGTTTACAACATTAATAATATATACATACTATGCATATATAAAAACGCTTGTTGTGAAAAATGAGTTGGAATTTCTCAAGAAAAAGGTCACAATTTCACAAGAAAAACTTGGAATTTTGGCAGGATTACAAGAAAAGTCGTCATTTTACTCAACACAAGTCAAAATTTTACAAGAAAAACTGAACATGTGTGCAACATTATGATAAAAGTTGGAATTCTACTCAATAAAAGTCGCAGATTTACAAGAAAAGCTTAAAATGTTGGCAATTTTATGAAAAGAGTTGTAATTTTACTCGAGAAAAGTCACCATTTTATAAGAAATCTTGAAAAATGTTGCAATGTTGTAATAATAATTGGGAATTTTACTCGGGAAAATTATGACAAAAGTCATATTTTTACTGTTTTTACAAGAACAACAAAAAAATTGGCAATATCGTATAGGACAAATGTCACCATTTTGCATTAAAAAGTAATAATTCTATATAAAAAAGTCATAATTTTACGAGAAAATATTGCAATATTACAGAAACAGTAAGAACATGACATAGTTCCCAATTTTACAAGAAAAATTCGACAAATTGTGAGGAAAAAGACTGCTTTTAATTAAAAAAAATATTATTTATGAATGTTTTTTGTTTTTAATCTTCATTATTTACTTCAAGTTATTACAGTATGTCTCTTTATACCTATTTATTTATTTGTTTTAATTAATTTTGGCCAAAGGGGGCGCATTTCAATTTCTTACACACACTTGTTATTTCATATGTTGACCAGAGGGGGAGCACTTTTAAAACCGACACACAGTCAATTTGAAAAATCCCTCTTTTTTGGGACCACCCTCATTTTGATAGATTTCACCAGCAGGGGTGCAAATGAGACATTCTCTATTAGATGCAATGTTATTGGGACCATGATTTATGTCCTCACTTGTTCACACCTCCTCATATGGAAGCTACTTTCCTTTTTGATGTCTCAAGAAGGGTAGAAATACAAGAACACACACACGCACATTCTTGTATTAGTTACCTTCTTGAGACCTGAGAAAAATGTCTACCTCATTAGGATCAGCCTTTCTAGATATATAAAGATTTGTGTTTACAACATTAATAATATATACATACTATGCATATATAAAAACGCTTGTTGTGAAAAATGAGTTGGAATTTCTCAAGAAAAAGGTCACAATTTCACAAGAAAAACTTGGAATTTTGGCAGGATTACAAGAAAAGTCGTCATTTTACCCAACACAAGTCAAAATTTTACAGGAAAAACTGAACATCTGTGCAGCGTTATGATAAAAGTTGGAATTTTACTCAATAAAAGTCACAGATTTACAAGAAAAGCTTAAAATGTTGGCAATTTTATGAAAAGAGTTGTAATTTTACTCGATAAAAGTCACAATGTTATAAGAAATCTTGAAAAATGTTGCAATGATATAATAATAATTGGGAATTTTACTCGTGAAAATTATGACAAAAGTCATATTTTTACTGTTTTTACAAGAACAACAAAAAAATTGGCAATATCGTATAGGACAAATGTCACCATTTTGCATTAAAAAGTAATAATTCTATATAAAAAAGTCATAATTTTACGAGAAAATATTGCAATATTACAGAAACAGTAAGAATATGACAAATAGTTCCCAATTTTACAAGAAAAATTCGACAAATTGTGAGAAAAAGACTGCTTTTAAAAAATATATATATATTATTTTTGAATGTTTTTTGTAATTGGTTTTTAATCTTCATTATTTACTTCAAGTTATTACAGTATGTCTCTTTATACCTATTTATTTATTTGTTTAATTAATTTTGGCCAAAGGGGGCGCATTTCAATTTCTCACACACACTTGTTACTTCATATGTTGACCAGAGGGGGAGCACTTTTAAAACCGACACACAGTCCATTTGAAAAATCCCTCTTTTTTGGGACCACCCTCATTTTGATAGATTTCACCAGCAGGGGTGCAAATGAGACATTCTCTATTAGATGCAATGTTATTGGGACCATGATTTATGTCATCACTTGTTCACACCTCCTCATATGGAAGCTACTTTCCTTTTTGATGTCTCAAGAAGGGTAGAAATACAAGAACACACACACACACATTCTTGTATTAGTTACCTTCTTGAGACCTGAGAAAAATGCCTGCCTCATTAGGACCAGCCTTTCTAGAAATATAAAGATTTGTGTTTACAACATTAATAATATATACATACTATGCATATATAAAAACGCTTGTTGTGAAAAATGAGTTGGAATTTCTCAAGAAAAAGGTCACAATTTCACAAGAAAAACTTGGAATTTTGGCAGGATTACAAGAAAAGTCGTCATTTTACTCAACACAAGTCAAAATTTTACAAGAAAAACTGAACATGTGTGCAACATTATGATAAAAGTTGGAATTCTACTCAATAAAAGTCGCAGATTTACAAGAAAAGCTTAAAATGTTGGCAATTTTATGAAAAGAGTTGTAATTTTACTCGAGAAAAGTCACCATTTTATAAGAAATCTTGAAAAATGTTGCAATGTTGTAATAATAATTGGGAATTTTACTCGGGAAAATTATGACAAAAGTCATATTTTTACTGTTTTTACAAGAACAACAAAAAAATTGGCAATATCGTATAGGACAAATGTCACCATTTTGCATTAAAAAGTAATAATTCTATATAAAAAAGTCATAATTTTACGAGAAAATATTGCAATATTACAGAAACAGTAAGAACATGACATAGTTCCCAATTTTACAAGAAAAATTCGACAAATTGTGAGGAAAAAGACTGCTTTTAATTAAAAAAAATATTATTTATGAATGTTTTTTGTTTTTAATCTTCATTATTTACTTCAAGTTATTACAGTATGTCTCTTTATACCTATTTATTTATTTGTTTTAATTAATTTTGGCCAAAGGGGGCGCATTTCAATTTCTTACACACACTTGTTATTTCATATGTTGACCAGAGGGGGAGCACTTTTAAAACCGACACACAGTCAATTTGAAAAATCCCTCTTTTTTGGGACCACCCTCATTTTGATAGATTTCACCAGCAGGGGTGCAAATGAGACATTCTCTATTAGATGCAATGTTATTGGGACCATGATTTATGTCCTCACTTGTTCACACCTCCTCATATGGAAGCTACTTTCCTTTTTGATGTCTCAAGAAGGGTAGAAATACAAGAACACACACACGCACATTCTTGTATTAGTTACCTTCTTGAGACCTGAGAAAAATGTCTACCTCATTAGGATCAGCCTTTCTAGATATATAAAGATTTGTGTTTACAACATTAATAATATATACATACTATGCATATATAAAAACGCTTGTTGTGAAAAATGAGTTGGAATTTCTCAAGAAAAAGGTCACAATTTCACAAGAAAAACTTGGAATTTTGGCAGGATTACAAGAAAAGTCGTCATTTTACCCAACACAAGTCAAAATTTTACAGGAAAAACTGAACATCTGTGCAGCGTTATGATAAAAGTTGGAATTTTACTCAATAAAAGTCACAGATTTACAAGAAAAGCTTAAAATGTTGGCAATTTTATGAAAAGAGTTGTAATTTTACTCGATAAAAGTCACAATGTTATAAGAAATCTTGAAAAATGTTGCAATGATATAATAATAATTGGGAATTTTACTCGTGAAAATTATGACAAAAGTCATATTTTTACTGTTTTTACAAGAACAACAAAAAAATTGGCAATATCGTATAGGACAAATGTCACCATTTTGCATTAAAAAGTAATAATTCTATATAAAAAAGTCATAATTTTACGAGAAAATATTGCAATATTACAGAAACAGTAAGAATATGACAAATAGTTCCCAATTTTACAAGAAAAATTCGACAAATTGTGAGAAAAAGACTGCTTTTAAAAAATATATATATATTATTTTTGAATGTTTTTTGTAATTGGTTTTTAATCTTCATTATTTACTTCAAGTTATTACAGTATGTCTCTTTATACCTATTTATTTATTTGTTTAATTAATTTTGGCCAAAGGGGGCGCATTTCAATTTCTCACACACACTTGTTACTTCATATGTTGACCAGAGGGGGAGCACTTTTAAAACCGACA
This sequence comes from Entelurus aequoreus, assembly GCF_033978785.1. Lineage (NCBI taxonomy): Eukaryota > Metazoa > Chordata > Actinopteri > Syngnathiformes > Syngnathidae > Entelurus > Entelurus aequoreus. Next base: position 75,006,898 of record NC_084740.1, read on the forward strand.
CACAGTCCATTTGAAAAATCCCTCTTTTTTGGGACCACCCTCATTTTGATAGATGTCACCAGCAGGGGTGCAAATGAGACATTCTCTATTAGATGCAATGTTATTGGGACCATGATTTATGTCATCACTTGTTCACACCTCCTCATATGGAAGCTACTTTCCTTTTTGATGTCTCAAGAAGGGTAGAAATACAAGAACACACACACGCACACATTCTTGTATTAGTTACCTTCTTGAGACCTCAGAAAAATGCCTACCTCATTAGGATCAGCCTTTCTATATATATAAAGATTTGTGTTTACAACATTAATAATATATACATACTATGCAAATATAAAAACGCTTGTTGTGAAAAATGAGTTGGAATTTCTCAAGAAAAAGGTCACAATTTCACAAGAAAAACTTGGAATTTTGGCAGGATTACAAGAAAAGTCGTCATTTTACTCAACACAAGTCAAAATTTTACAGGAAAAACTGAACATGTGTGCAACATTATGATAAAAGTTGGAATTTTACTCAATAAAAGTCGCAGATTTACAAGAAAAGCTTAAAATGTTGGCAATTTTATGAAAAGAGTTGTAATTTTACTCGAGAAAAGTCACCATTTTATAAGAAATCTTGAAAAATGTTGCAATGTTATAATAATAATTGGGAATTTTACCCGGAAAAATTATGACAAGTCATATTTTTACTGTTTTTACAAGAACAAAAAAAAAAATTGGCAATATTGTATAGGACAAATGTCACCATTTTGCATTAAAAAGTAATAATTCTATATAAAAAAAGTCATAATTTTACGAGAAAATATTGCAATATTACAGAAACAGTAAGAATATGACATAGTTCCCAATTTTACAAGAAAAATTCTACAAATTGTGAGGAAAAAGACTGCTTTTAATAAAAAAAATATTATTTATGAATGTTTTTTGTAATTGTTTTTTAATCTTCATTATTTACTTCAAGTTATTACAGTATGTCTCTTTATACTTATTCATTTATTTTTTTAAATTAATTTTGGCCAAAGGGGGCGCATTTCAATTTCTTACACACACAATTTGAAAAATCCCTCTTTTTTGGGTCCACCCTCATTTTGATAGATGTCACCAGCAGGGGTGCAAATGAGACATTCTCTATTAGATGCAATGTTATTGGGACCATGATTTATGTCCTCACTTGTTCACACCTCCTCATATGAAAGCTACTTTCCTTTTTGATGTCTCAAGAATGGTAGAAATACAAGAACACACACACACACACACACACACACACACACACACACAGGCGCTGCAGTGCATCAATAAGATCCATTGAACGTTTGATTATCAGTGCAGCGCATTAAGATGATGAAGTGTTCTGGATGCTCACCAAACAAAGCGGGAATTTGTCTCTTCACCAATCAGCGGTTAACGGTGCGTGGAAGGAACAAGACACAAAGTAGCCTACAGTAGCTGAGGGTGTTTATTTACTCAATTGCAGTCAGGAGCATTTATTAGGTGCAAGCCATTTCGTTTTTTTTTAAATGTTTTTTAATCATTTTTTTTCCCATCAGGGTGTGAATGTGGAAATAGTGTCAAAGCGCTTTAAGTACCGTATTTTTCGGAGTATAAGTCGCACCGGCCGAAAAATGCATAATAAAGGAGGAAAAAAACACATATCAATCAATCAATCAATGTTTATTTATATAGCCCTACATCACAAGTGTCTCAAAGGGCTGCACAAGCCACAACGACATCCTCGGTACAGAGCCCACATAAGGGCAAGGAAAAACTCACCCCAGTGGGATGTCGATGTGAATGACTATGAGAAACCTGATCAATGTGACACATGTGGATGTGAAATGAACACAAGATGTAAATATTAGTGACTAAATACTGTTGGGACTGAACCATATACAGTGATTCATTAGGATAATTGGGTTATGTATGTTCTATTAATGATGTTTTCATGTCTTTAAACACTAAAATATTTTCTTCAAATGGTGCTGTCTTTGTTCATTTTAGCATGTTAAATTTGTGAAAAACTAGGAGCCCTGGACCTGGCTGGGGGTCTTCGTCTCCCAGACCCCCGGAAGTTTTTTCAGTCTTTTTCATTGTGGTCAAATCACATGCCTGGGTTTTTCACGGGACACATTTCCGGTGTTATTGTTGTTGCACTAGTGAGCCACGGATGAGGAGACGCTACTCCGTTATTGATTGAAGTAAAGTTTGAATGTCATTTAAACAGTTAGCGCCATCTTTTGTTTGTTTACTTACTACTAAAAGACAAGTTGTCTAGTATGTTCACTATTTTATTTAAGGACTAAATTGCAATATTAAACATATGTTTAATGTACACTAAGTTTTTTGTTAAAATAAAGCCAATAATGCCATTTTTTTTGTGGTCCCCTTTATTTAGAAAAGTACCGAAATAATTTTAGTACCGGTACCAAAATATTGGTATCGTTACCACACTAATTTGAGGTGTGGCATTCATTCATTCAAAAAGATGCTTAGGGTCGTAATTGAGAGGGTGCAGCGTCAAGAAGCACGGGTGTGTACTTTTTGTAGCGTCAGTTTGCTATAAAAGTTAATGATCTCGCGCTCAAACCTCACCTGCCCGCGTGGGCCGCAGCGCCCGTGCTTCCTGCTTCCAAGCGCCCCCTGGAGGACGGCTCGCACTCTCGCTCGGGTCTGCTGAGGTTCACGTGAGTCAGAGTGTGGGGGGGGAGGTAGAGGTTTCCATCCTGTCTCCTCATATTTCACGCGCACTTTAGTGGTAAGCCTTCTTACGTAACGCCGCTCACAAACTTCAGCTGCAAGTGGCAGACATTTGTGAGTGTGCGAGTGTGGGAGTGTGTGAGTGTGTGAGTGTGCAAGTGTGCGAGTGTGCGAGTGTGCGTGCTACCAGGATCCTTTCACTCATCAGTAATTGCCGGCTGAGGAGACGTCGTGCACTTTTAATTCTCAGCACTGGCCGTTAAAAAGAAGGACAAGGAGACATAATGAGAACAAGTGGGAGTGGTAGGACGCTACTTAAACATATATTCATGCAGGACTGTGGTCAGCGCTGGCAATTCATGCAGGGTTTGCTGATCGGTGTGTCTGTAGCTTTAAAGGCCTACTGAAAGCCACTACTAGCGACCACGCAGTCTGATAGTTTATATATCAATGATGAAATCTTAACATTATAACACATGCCAATACGGCCGGGTTAACTTATAAAGTGACATTTTAAATTTGCCGCTAAACTTCCGGTTCGAAACGCCTCTGAGGATGACGTATGCGCGTGACGTAGCCCGGGGAACACGGGTATGCCTTCCACATTGAAGCCAATACGAAAAAGCTCTGTTTTCATTTCATAATTCCACAGTATTCTGGACATCTGTGTTCGTGAATCTGTTGCAATCATGTTCATTGCATTATGGAGAAGGAAGCTGAGCAAGCAAAGAAGAAAGTTGTCGGTGCGAAATGGACGTATTTTTCGAACGTAGTCAGCAACAACAGTACACAGCCGGCGCTTCTTTGTTTACATTCCCGAAAGATGCAGTCAAGGACTTTTGACTTCGATACACAGACGCCTGTAGAGAACTGGGACAACACAGACTCTTACCAGGATTACGTTGATTTGGATGACAAAGACGCAGACGTGCTACTGTGAGTATGCAGCTTTGGCTTCTAAACATTTGATCGCTTGACCGTATGTGCGCAACTTTTTTTTGCGTATGTACGTAACTATTTTTAAATATATAAGCTTTATGAACTTTGGGTTAGGTGAACGGTCTTTTGGGCTGAGTGATTGTGTGTGTTGATCAGGTGTTTGAATTGTATTGGCGTGTTCTATGGAGCTAGGAGCTAGCAGAGGAGCTAGGAGCTAGAATAACACGTACCGTACCGTACGTGCGCGTCACGTACGTAACTTTTTTAAAATATATAAGCTTTATGAACCTTGGGTTAGGTGAACGGTCTTTTGGGCTGAGTGATTGTGTGTGTTGATCAGGTGTTTGAATTGTATTGGCGTGTTCTATGGAGCTAGGAGCTAGCATAGGAGCTAGGAGCTAGCATAACACGTACCGTACCGTACGTGCGCGTCACGTACGTAACTTTTTAAAAATATATAAGCTTTATGAACCTTGGGTTAGGTGAACGGTCTTTTGGGCTGAGTGATTGTGTGTGTTGATCAGGTGTTTGAATTGCATTGGCGTGTTCTATGGCAGTGATTTTCAACCTTTTTTAAGCCGCGGCACACTTTTTACATTTACAAAATCCTGCGGCACACCACCAACCAAAATGACACAAAATGACACTCTTAACACAGCATATAATACATATAGTTAATAATATAGTTTTCTAAATGTATTTATACTTACTACTATTACAATGGCTTTACAAGCTCGCAGTATTAATGTTTCTGCCACAGTGTGGGACTTTTTTGATTTAGCTACGAGTTCAACAACAAGGTAGCTAGCTTTGAGGGCTCTCTTGTTTACCTTTGTGGTTTTCTCAGAAAACTTGCCTATTTCTCATTGTTTGTACGTAAGCGTACAAAATAGTCCATCGTGGTGTTTCGTTTGGAGATGGCGTTTAAGCTTGCTTGGCACCATGGCGCTATTGGATAGCTTCTCACCACACACCAAGCACTGCGGAGTCGGTGCTCTCGCATCCCCGGTGAAAGTCAATCCAAATGAAAGATAGCTTTCGCTTTATTGCCTCGAGCTCACCGTCTAACTAGAGCCTTCATCTGGGTCAGAATTTTGTCCAGGACCCTGTTCGCCATTTGCATTTTCCCTTCTCAAAAACTTCTCCATCACTGTCACTTGCTCGCATCCTCTTGCTGCGATCCCAAACTGTCACTGTCACGTGATGCGCAGCGCTAACTCGATTGTCTTTACAGGTATTTATCGCCCTCTGCTGCCACCTACTGAAATAGATGAGTATTACATTATCTGCCGCACTTTATTATAGCACGGACACCCGACAATGGTTAATTAGGAGATATTAAATAATTTCTCACGGCACACCTGACGATCTCTCACGGCACACTAGTGTGCCGCGGCACACTGGTTGAAAATGACTGTTCTATGGAGCTAGGAGCTAGCAGAGGAGCTAGGAGCTAGCATAACAAACACGCAGGTGTTTTTATGCAGGATTAATTTGTGGCATATTAAATATAAGCCTGGTTGTGTTGTGGCTAATAGAGTATATATATGTCTTGTGTTTATTTACTGTTGTAGTCATTCCCAGCTGAATATCAGGTCACCCCCGGCTCTCACAGCATCTTCCCTATCTGAATAGCTTCAACTCCCCACTAGTCCTTCACTTGCACTTTACTCATCCACAAATCTTTCATCCTCGCTCAAATTAATGGGGAAATTGTCGCTTTCTCGGTCCGAATCTCTCTCACTTCATGCGGCCATCATTGTAAACAATAGGGAACTTTGCGTATATGTTCAACTGACTACGTCACGCTACTTCCGGTAGGGGCAAGCCTTTTTTTTATCAGATACCAAAAGTTGCAATCTTTATCGTCGTTGTTCTATACTAAATCCTTTCAGCAAAAATATGGCAATATCGCGAAATGATCAAGTATGACACATAGAATAGATCTGCTATCCCCGTTTGAATAAAAAAAATTCATTTCAGTAGGCCTTTAATGCTAATGAGCAGATTGTGTTGCCACAAAGAAGCTATTACGCCTGGTTCACACCAACGGCGCTTGCCGCGCTTTAAAGCGGCGAGCAAAGCGCCGTCATTTTTGTACATTTTTCCACGAATATCCCGATCTCCGAAGTAATGTTATGCTTTGATACGCTCTGATACGAATTAGTTGCCGCTTTGTTACCGTTCCTCACGATTTGATGCCGTTTTGATCCCGCTTTCAATCACGCTTTGATACGTTTTATTACGCTTTATCGAACTTTAGTACGCTTTGATGCGATCCTGATGCTTTGAATCAGGCTCTGACACGATTATCAAGCTCTGTTGTGCATTGTTACAACAAAAATAAGAAAAAAATGGGAAAAACTCAGTATATTGTTTTCCACACATTTTTTTAGATTTATCTATTTATTTGATTTCTCTTTTTGTTTTATTATATACAGGATAAAACACATAATGTAATAAAAAAGAGAAATATGATAAACAAATGAGTAAAAAAAAAAATGTGGAAAAACTCAGTATACTGTTTTCCACACATTTTTTATATTCATTTATTTTTTCAATTTCTCTTTTTTTTCGTTATATTATGTTTTATATCTTCATTTCTTTTATTTCTTTGTCATCTTAATAAATATCTATCTTTCATTTCTTATGCTAGTTGACAATAATAAAAGGCATTTCTTTTATTTTTTATATTCATTTATTTTTTCAATTTCTCTTTTTTTTCCCGTTATATTATGTTTTATATCTTTATTTCTTTTATTTCTTTGTCATCTTAATAAATATCTATCTTTCATTTCTTATGCTAGTTGACAATAATAAAAGGCATTTCTTTTATTTTTTCAATTTCTCTTTTTTTCCGTTATATTATGTTTTATATCTTCATTTCTTTTGTTTCTTTGTCATCTTAATAAATATCTATCTTTCATTTCTTATGCTAGTTGACAATAATAAAAGGCATTTCTTTTATTTTTTATATTCATTTATTTTTTCAATTTCTCTTTTTTTCCCGTTATATTATGTTTTATATCTTCATTTCTTTTGTTTCTTTGTCTGAGGCTGAGTTGACTTGAAACTGTTTAATGTTTTGCACTTTTTATATGTAGAAGAAAAGTTTTGTCATTTTAGTTAATCTGAGCAACAACTCGAGGCAGTTTAATGTTGATTAACGTGGACCCCGACTTAAACAAGTTGAAAAACTTATTGGGGTGTTACCCTTTAGTGGTCAATTGTACCGATAATATCGGACTGCCGATATTATCGGCCGAAAAATGCTTTAAAATGTAATATCGGAAATTATCGGTATCGGTTTTAAAAAGTTTTTTTTTTGTTTTTTTGTCCGATATTCTGATATCATTCAACTCTTAATTACAGATTCCGATATCAACCGATACCGATATATACAGTGGTGGAATGAACACATTATTATGCCTCATTTTGTTGTGATGCCCCGCTGGATGCATTAAACAATGTAACAAGGTTTTCCAAAATAAATCAACTCAAGTTATGGAAAAAAGTGCCAACATGGCACTGCCATATTTATTATTGAAGTCACAAAGTGCATTATTTTTTTTAACATGCCTCAAAACAGCAGCTTGGAATTTGGGACATGCTCTCCCTGAGATAATCCTGATACCCACTACAACTATGGGAAATACTATACTTTGACTTTCACAAAGTGCTAATTGGGAACAGGTGGGTAACCATGATTCTGCATAAAAGCAGCTTCCATGAAATGCGGGGGTCACCACTTGTTGAACAAATGTGTGAGCAAATTGTCGAACAGTTTATTTGCAAGGAATTTTAGGGATTTCACAATTTTTCACCATCTACGATCTGTAATATCATCAAAAGGTTCAGAGAATCTGGAGAAACCACTGCACTTAAGCGATGATATTACGGACCTTGGATCCCTCAGGCGGTACTGCATCAAAAAAGCGACATCAGTGTGTAAAGGATATCACCACATGGGCTCAGGAACACTTCAGAAAACCACTGTCAGTAACTACAGTTGGTCGCTACATCTGTAAGTGCAAGTTAGAACTCTACTATGCAAAGCCAAAGCCGTTTATCAACAACACCCAGAAACGCCGCCGGCTTCGCTGGGCCCGAGCTCATCTAAGATGGACTGATGCAAAGAGGGAAAGTGTTCTGTGGTCTGACGAGTCCACATTTCAAATTGTTTTTGGGAAACTGTGGATGTCGAAAAGAATCATTGTTCTAGGCGCAAAGTGTAAAAGCCAGCATGTGTGATGGTATGGGGGTGTATTAGTGCCCAAGACATGGGTAATTTACACATATGTGAAGGCACCATTAATGCTGAAAGGTACATACAGCTTTTGGAGCAACATATGTTAAAGTACCTATGATTGTCACTAGGGTTGGGTATTGAGTATCGAGTATCGATTGGAACCGGGACTAAATTTCCGATTCTCCCGGAATCGTTCAAAAGTTTAAATTTCGATTCCTAGTTTCGATACCCAGTCCGCTGACCGGAAAAAAAGAATAAGTCCGCCGACCGGAAGTAGAAGACGCTGAACACCAACGAAGAAGCGCCCACCGCCGGAAGTGTTAGCATAGCCGAGCCTATGTAGCCGAGCGAGTCAGTCAAGCATGGATAGCGGGCGTCGGCGGTCGAAAAAAATGAAATATCGGCTAAATGTAACACGTGCGACAGGACGCCCAGCCTGGCACCTCGGTGACTGCACTGCAGTCCGAATCCGGTAAGTAAAACAATATATATGCAATAAATAATGTGTTAAGCGGCAACGTTGAGGCAGCTAACAAATTAGCCCGCATATTTTTTCATAGACAATTTACAACCTGCTAGCCAGGCTCCGCGATGTGCTCTTTCCTGCAGCATCATACACTTATGTGTAAAGGTGTTTTCGTGAGGTTTCCTGCAGCATCATACACTTATGTGTAAAGGTGTTTTCATGAGGTTTCCTGCAGCATCATACCCTTATGTGTAAAGGTGTTTTCATGAGGTTTCCTGCAGCATCATACACTTATGTGTAAAGGTGTTTTCATGAGGTTTCCTGCAGCATCATACACTTATGTGTAAAGGTGTTTTCGTGAGGTTTCCTGCAGCATCATACACTTATGTGTAAAGGTGTTTTCATGAGGTTTCCTGCAGCATCATACACTTATGTGTAAAGGTGTTTTCATGAGGTTTCCTGCAGCATCATACACTTATGTGTAAAGGTGTTTTCATGAGGTTTCCCGCAGCATCATACACTTATGTGTAAAGGTGTTTTCATGAGGTTTCCCGCAGCATCATACACTTATGTGTAAATTTGTTTTCATGAGGTTTCCCGCAGCATCATACACTTATGTGTAAAGGTGTTTTCGTGAGGTTTCCCGCAGCATCATACACTTATGTGTAAAGGTGTTTTCATGAGGTTTCCTGCAGCATCATACACTTATGTGTAAAGGTGTTTTCATGAGGTTTCCTGCAGCATCATACACTTATGTGTAAAGGTGTTTTCGTGAGGTTTCCTGCAGCATCATACATTTATGTGTAAATGTGTTTTCATTAGGTTTTCAAAAATAAAGCTCTCTTGAGGAAAGTGTACCCCTGGGAAAATGTATTCATAATTTATAATATTTATATTCAAGTTCATAGATTTGATATTTATATTCTAGTTGAAAACAGCCCTGTGAGGAATTTATAGTAAAGTTCATAAAAAAGTTAATTGAATTAAAATTGATGTAGAATGTCAGACTATTTCATTCAGAAAGACTGTAGGTTAGCTAGCTCATTTAAAATATCCTAAACTTTTTTTTGACCCTGCCTCTTAAAAGAATCGTAATCGAGAATCGTCAGGAATCGGAATTGTTCAAATTCAAACGATACCCAACCCTAATTGTCACACACACACACGAGGTGTGGCGAAATTGTTCTCTGCATTTGACCCATCAACCCTTGATCACCCCCTGGGTTGCCATCCAAGCAACGTTACCATGGACGCCCCTGCTTATTTCAGCAAGACAATGCCAAGCCACGTGCTACATCAACGTGGCTTCACAGTAAAAGAGTGCGGGTACTAGACTGGCCTGCCTGTAGTCCAGACCTGTCTCCCATTGAAAATGTGTGGCGCATTATGAAGCCTAAAATAGCACAAGGGAGACCCCCGGACTGTTGAACAACTTAAGCTGTACATCAAGCAAGAATGGGAAAGAATTCCACTTCAAAAATGTGTCTCCTCAGTTCCCAAAAGTGTTGTTAAAAGGAAAGGCCATGTAACACAGTGGTGAACGCCCCTATGACAACTTTTTGGCAATGTGTTGCTGCCATTAAAGGCCTACTGAAATGAATTTGTTTTATTTAAACGAGGATAGCAGATCTATTCTATGTGTCATACTTGATCATTTCGCGATATTGCCATATTTTTGCTGAAAGGATTTAGTATAGAACAACGACGATAAAGATTGCAACTTTTGGTATCTGATAAAAAAAAAGGCTTGCCTAGCGTGACGTAGTCAGTTGAACATATACGCAAAGTTCCCTATTGTTTACAATGATGGCCGCATGAAGTGAGAGAGATTCGGACCGAGAAAGCGACAATTTCCCCATTAATTTGAGCGAGGATGAAAGATTTGTGGATGAGTAAAGTGCAAGTGAAGGACTAGTGGGGAGTTGAAGCTATTCAGATAGGGAAGATGCTGTGAGAGCCGGGGGTGACCTGATATTCAGCTGGGAATGACTACAACAGTAAATAAACACAAGACATATATATACTCTATTAGCCACAACACAACCAGGCTTATATTTAATATGCCACAAATTAATCCTGCATAAAAACACCTGCGTGTTTGTTATGCTAGCTCCTAGCTCCTCTGCTAGCTCCTAGCTCCATAGAACACGCCAATACAATTCAAACACCTGATCAACACACACAATCACTCAGCCCAAAAGACCGTTCACCTAACCCAAAGTTCATAAAGCTTATATATTTTTAAAAAGTTACGTACATACGCAAAAAAAAGTTGCGCACATACGGTCAAGCGATCAAATGTTTAGAAGCCAAAGCTGCATACTCACAGTAGCACGTCTGCGTCTTTGTCATCCAAATCAAAGTAACCCTGGTAAGAGTCTGTGTTGTCCCAGTTCTCTACAGGCGTCTGTGTATCGAAGTCAAAAGTCCTCCTGGTTAGAGTCTCTGTTATCCGAGTTCTTCCATCTTGACTGCATCTTTCGGGAATGTAAACAAAGAAGCGCCGGCTGTGTACTGTTGTTGCTGACTACGTTCGAAAAATACGTCCATTTCGCACCGGCAACTTTCTTCTTTGCTTGCTCAGCTTCCTTCTCCATGATGCAATGAACATGATTGCAACAGATTCACGAACACAGATGTCCAGAATACTGTGGAATTATGAAATGAAAACAGAGCTTTTTGGTATTGGCTTCAATGTGGAAGGCATACCCGTGTTCGCCGGGCTACGTCACGCGCATACGTCATCCTCAGAGGCGTTTCGAACCGGAAGTTTAGCTGCAAATTGAAAATGTCACTTTATAAGTTAACCCGGCCGTATTGGCATGTGTTATAATGTTAAGATTTCATCATTGATATATAAACTATCAGACTGCGTGGTCGGTAGTAGTGGCTTTCAGTAGGCCTTTAAATTCTAAGTTAATCATTATTTGCAAAAAAAAAAGAAGTTTCTCAGTGTGAACATGAAATATCTTGTCTTTGCAGTCTATTCAATTGAATATAAGTTGAAAAGTGCCAACTTCACTGGTTTAGGGTTTTGCAAATGGCCGTGTTACTGTGACAACATCCAGCTGTCATGTGACCCGCCCTGTAAATACAGCACCCCTCCATTATCCACACAGCCTTGGACGGACTCCCGCTGTCAGCATGTACGCCATCCATCCATCCATCCATCCATCCATCCATCCATCCATCCATCCATCGGCGTTCTTCAATTGTGACCTCAGCACATTATTGGAGAGCAAAGACTGTTGAGAGCAACCTCCGAGGAATACATGCATACTCGCATGCTCGCGCGCCCTCGGCGCCTCTTCCTAATTGCGCTGGATCACAGCCGGCTGCGCGTCCATAAACACGCCGTCTGCGCCGGGTGGGGGGGGGGGGGGGGGGGGGGGGCGTGTCCTTCAATGCTTCCTTAATGGACCAACTTTGATCCAGCACCGGCAGCTTATGAATGATTTAGCAGCGGGATGATGGCACGGCGCTAATGGTCCTGCCACGCCATTAACGTGGGATCGCAGCTCGCACGTCCACGCCACAGCGGAAGACGGCGACTTCAGGGACCTGATCATTTGAATATTGATCTGCTATTACGGTAGACGTGTCGCGCTAAGAGTCACATTTGCACAGCTAATATTGACCGTAGTACATGACCGTAGTACAAAAGCAGGAGGTGACATGAAGATGGTGCATCTTTTCTAGATGCAACACATTCTATGGGACTTTTCTGCCCATTTTTCAGGTGACACGTCACCAGTGTTGGGACTAACAAAGTAACGCGTTACTTTCGGCGGTAAATAGTAATCGAACGCGTTATTTAACGTTATTTTTTATGCCGTATCGGCTAGAAAGTGAGAAGATCTGAGTGTGTTTTATTGGAGCGCTCCAATAACAGTGTGGTACGCCAGCTGCACTGAAGCAGACAAACAGGCGATTCAGAGGGTCATGAAGTCTGCACAAAAAAATCAAAGGCTGCCCCCTCCCCTCCCTGAAGGATTTACACAACTCCCGCTGCCTCAAAAGAGCAAAAAGCATCACTAAGGACGGCACACACCCTGGCTTCCACCTGTTCCACCTGCTACCCTCGGGCAGGCGCTACAGGTGCATCAGAGCCAGAGCTAACAGGCTCAGAGACAGCTTCTTTCCCAGAGCTGTCACCATCTTGAACTCTAACTTATAATAATAATTCACCCCTATGCAATATCCTACCCTAATACCTTACTGTGCAATATTACCCTTCAAGTGCAATACGTCCGACACTGATTGTTATTTATTACTCCGGTACTCTTGTCTTGTTCTGTATATTGTACAGTATTTTGTATTTCTATAGTTATATATGTTTTGTATATTGTACAGGATTGCTTATTATTCTTATTGGATAATAATCTGTTTATTTCAATTGTTAGTTTTTTTCTTTATTACCTGTTGTGTAATTTATTTTATATTATTTTATTATTTATTTATTTTTACCCCATATTTGTTCCCACTACCGCACTTTAAATTGGAGTCCTTAATCTCGTTATATGCAAATATAATGACAATAAAGTCCATTCTATTCTATTCTATTCTATTCTAAGAGGTGCGGTGCTCTGTGTGTGTGTGTGTGGGGGGGGGGGGGGGGGGGGCGAAGCCCGAAGCCGAGTTTCTTAACATGGAGATATTTTCTTTTGTCGACCACAAAGAAAATAACATTTTATTTAAATGTAAGTTGTGTCTTGGATCAACAGTTCAAATCTGCTGAAACAGCTACAAAAGCAACATGCTTCGACAAAGCTAGTAAAGAGAGACACATTTCACCTCCTAAGCAACAGCGGCTGGATTTTAACGAGGCACTGCTAGCCAGGACAACATTGATAGAGACATTGCAGCACTGACGGTACACACACTCTGTCAATTCTCTTATATACTCTTTCATTCTAGACTTTTAGAGTGTTTGATTATCACATCACTCTAAATGTATAGACTATAAAGTTCACAAACATAAAGAGGGATGCTAGTGGGCCAGGCCAATCTTTCCTTATCTCTAAACTAAAACTGGGGAAATGTGTAGAGCAGGGGTCACCAACGCGGTGCCCGCGGGCACCAGGTAGCCCGTAAGGACCAGATGAGTAGCCCGCTGGCCTGTTCTAAAAATAGCTCAAATAGCAGCACTTACCAGTGAGCTGCCTCTATTTTTTAAATTTTATTTATTTACTAACAAGCTGGTCTCGCTTTGCCCGACATTTTTAATTCTAAAAGAGACAAAACTCAAATAGAATTTGAAAATCCAAGAAAATATTTTAAAGACTTGGTCTTCTTTTGTTTAAATAAATTCATTAATTTTTTTACTTTGCTTCTTATAACTTTCAGAAAGACAATTTTAGAGAAAAAATACAACCTTAAAAATGATTTTAGGATTTTTAAACACATATACCTTTTTACCTGTTATATTCCTTCCTCTTCTTTCCTGACAATTTAAATCAATGTTCAAGTAAATTTATTTTTTGTATTGTAAAGAATAATAAATAAATTTTAATTAAATTTTTCATTTTAGCTTCTGTTTTTCGACAAAGAATATTTGTGAAATATTTCTTCAAACTTATTATGATTAAAATTCAAAAAAATTATTCTGGCAAATCCAGAAAATCTGTAGAATCAAATTTAAATCTTATTTCAAAGTCTTTTGAATTTCTTTTAAAATTTTTGTTCTGGAAAATCTAGAAGAAATAATGATTTGTCTTTGTTAGAAATATAGCTTGGTCCAATTTGTTATATATTCTAACAAAGTGTAGATTGGATTTTAACCAATTTAAAACATGTCATCAAAATTCTAAAATTAATCTTAATCAGGAAAAATAACTAATGATGTTCCATAAATTATTTTTTTAATTTTTTCAAAAAGATTCGAATTAGCTACTTTTTCTCTTCTTTTTTTCGGTTGAATTTTGAATTTTAAAGAATCGAAATTGAAGATAAACTATGTTTCAGAATGTAATTGTCATTTTTTTCGTGTTTTCTCCTCTTTTAAACCGTTCAATTAAGTGTAAATATCATTAATTATTAATAATAACATAGAGTTAAAGGTAAATTGAGCAAATTGGCTATTTCTGGCAATTTATTGAAGTGTGTATCAAACTGGTAGCCCTTCGCATTAATCAGTACCCAAGAAGTAGCTCTTGGTTTCAAAAAGGTTGGTGACCCCTGGTGTAGAGTGTTCTGGGCTTCAGACATGATTTTATTTCACAATTCCTTGTGAGAAAAAAAATGCCTGGTTAGGCTTTGTGTATGTAGTGTGTGCCTTCCTTGCTTTACAGCTATGTTGTTATTATGCTGGTTGTTCTTAGGTATGTTATGTTCAGTGTTGGGTTAGTTACTGAAAACCAGTAACTAGTTACGGTTACTAGTTACTTCATTTCAAAAGTAACTCAGTTACTTACACCAAAACGTAATGCGTTACTGTGAAAAGTAACTATTTAGTTACTTCTTTTTTTTTTTTTAAAGGCTCACATTAATGCCCCTTTAGCCTTCATGTCAGTACTGTTATTGCACTGGAGAATAATACAATGTGTTGACATGCATTTGTATCACTGAACTCTGCTAAGCAATGTGCTCTACATACAACACACAAACAATGTGGTCTACATACAACACACAACGACAAAGATATGTTTCAAAGGGCCAATTTGTTTCAGGCCAGAACAAATTGACAAAACTATTTTAAATAGCTGCAACATAACATACCTAAGTAACAAACAGCATAATAACAACATAGCTGTAAAGCAAGGAAGGCACACACTACATACACAAAGCCTAGCTAGACGTTTTTTTCTCTCAAGGAATTGTGAAATAAAATCATGTCTGAAGCCCAGAACACTCTACACATTTCCCCAGTTTTAGTTTAGAGATAAGGAAAGATTGGCCTGGCCCACTAGCATCCCTCTTTATGTTTGTGAACTTTATAGTCTATACATTTAGAGTGATGTGATAATCAAACACTCTAGAAGTGTAGAATGAAAGAGTGTAAGTGTGTGTAACGTCAGTGCTGAATGATGAGCAGAGGCAGAGTTTGGAGTGTTTTCTTTAGCTCGCTTTCCATGTTTATGTGCTCACTGTCCACTGTGTCCAGGAGCTTGGAAAATGTTTTCGTGCCATTTGCTATTTTTATGGGCTTGCCTCTTTGTGATGTTTAATTCCTGTTATAAGCTGTTATACAGTATATGCCTTGAGCTCTTATTTTGAAGGCGTAAGTGGTGAAACGTTGTAGTGGAGCGGAGGTTTTGAAAAGAGAGGAAATAAAGTGGTCCTCGTGAGAGAGGACGTTTAAGGCAGTGTCTTTAAGGCACGCCCCAAATATAGTTGTCCGGGTGGAAATCGGGAGAAATTCGGGAGAATGGTTGCCCCGGGAGATTTTCGGGAGGGGCACTGAAATTCGGGAGTCTCTCGGGAAAATCGGGAGGGTTGGCAAGTACTGTATGTTCGGATGTACATTGTGGACGCCGTCTTTGCTCCACAGTAAGTCTTTGCTGTCGTCCAGCATTCTGGTTTTGTTTACTTTGTAGCCAGTTCAGTTTTAGTTTGGTTCAGCATAGCCTTCCCTAAGCTACAAAGCCTTTTCAATATTTTTTCTAGCATCTTCTTCCATTTTCATACAGTTTCGAAAAAGCTCCAGGAAGCCACAAGGCCGGCGCTAAAGAGCCGTGGGTCTAGGGGAAAGCCTGCGTCATATTGGCCACGCCCCCACCGCCACATGTATATTGGCAAAAGGAGGAACCCCTGTACCGTATTACTTATTTTTTTATATTATTTTTTTATTATTTATATTTTATATATATATATATATATATATATATATATATATATATATATATATATATATATATATATATATATATATATATATATATATATATATATATATATATACTGTATATTA
>NC_084740.1:75023176-75038176 GCF_033978785.1 Entelurus aequoreus
ATCCCCCATGTCCCTTTAGGGCAGGGGTCCCCAAACGTTTGACTCCGGGGGCCGCATTGGGTTAAAACATTTTGGCCGGGGCTGGGTTGTGTATATATATATATATATATATATATATATATATATATATATATATATATATATATATATATATATATATATATATACATTACCGTTCAAAAGTTTGGGGTCACCCAAACAATTTTGTGGAATAGCCTTCATTTCTAAGAACAAGAATAGACTGTCGCGTTTCAGATGAAAGTTCTCTTTTTCTGGCCATTTTGAGCGTTTAATTGACCCCACAAATGTGATGCTCCAGAAACTCAATCTGCTCAAAGGAAGGTCAGTTTTGTAGCTTCTGTAACGAGCTAAACTGTTTTCAGATGTGTGAACATGATTGCACAAGGGTTTTCTAATCATCAATTAGCCTTCTGAGCCAATGAGCAAACACATTGTACCATTAGAACACTGGAGTGATAGTTGCTGGAAATGGGCCTCTATACACCTATGTAGATATTGCACCAAAAACCAGAACTTTGCAGCTAGAATAGTCATTTACCACATTAGCAATGTATAGAGTGTATTTCTTTAAAGTTAAGACTAGTTTAAAGTTATCTTCATTGAAAAATAAGGACATTTTATTGTGACCCCAAACTTTTGAACGGTAGTGTATATATATATATATATACATATATATATATATATATATATATATATATATATATATATATATATATTTATATATATATATATATATATATATATATATATATATATATATATATATATATATATATATATATATATATATATATATATATATATATATATATATATATATATATATATATATATATATATATATATATATATATATATATATATATATATATATATATATATATATATATATATAAATATATATAAAAGTATATATATTAGTCAAGGTTTGTTTCAGGGAAACAATTGATTATATATATAAAATCCCCTGACGAGCAGGGAAACCTGCGAAACAGGCTTGTAGGGATGAAAAAGCCTCTGTGTTTTTTCCTGACCTAACGTATATATATATATATATATATATATATATATATATATATATATATATATATATATATATATATATATATATATATATATATATATATATATATAGTCCTCGCGCACTAATTGACTAAGAAGAGCACGGACTTGCCGATGATGTCACGTTATCGATGGGAAAATACAATTTTAGACAATATGATTTGCCTGAGCCAGGATGAGACACAGAGAGTGACAAGCGGTAGAAATGTATTAAAAAAAAAATGTATTAAAAAAAAAAGAAAACCTTTTTTTTTTTTTTTTTTTTTTTTTAACTTGGGAGTTCCTGCGGGCTGGATTTTGGACGCTGGCGGGCCTTATCTGGCCCACGGGCCATAGTTTGGGGACCCCTGCTTTAGGGGCTCCGTATTTATCCCGATAATTTGATATGAATGGCATCACAATACGTCGAATGTGGGATGATCCATATGTTGCGTGAACATTTTTTTTTTGATGCAATCTTGAATATTTTACTGTATTATATTATTGCAGTAATTTGATATACCTGTAGATCAGGGGTCTCAAACTCAATTCACCTGGGGGCCACTGGATGCGGAAACTGGGTGAGGCTGGGCCGCAAGAAAATATTTCTTAAAAAAATCTAACATGCACTTTTTAATGAATTCACCTTCTTTGAATGACTATCCCGCCCTAGCAACATACTTGCCAACCCTCCCTCCCTTCTGCAGACACACGTAAGTGACTGCAAGACATACTTGATCAACAGCCATACAGGTCACACTGAGGGTGGCCGTATGAACAACTTTATCACTGTTACAAATATGCGCCACACTGTGAACCCACACCAAACAAGAATGACAAACACATTTCGGGAGAACATCCGCACCGTAGACAACATAAACACAACAGAACAAATACCCAGAACACCTTGCAGCCCTAACTCTTCCGAGACGCTACAGTATACACCCCCGCTACCACCAAACCCCGCTCAAGTATGTCTTGCAGTCACTTACGTGTGTGTACAGAAGCCAAATACAACATGTGGCTGGGCTGGCACGCTGTTTGTACAGGTTGTAGAGAGCGCTAAAGGCAGTGCCACCTATGTAAATGTAGCTACTGTAGTGTGTGTATGCACCTATGTAAATGTAGCTACTGTAGTGTGTGTATGCACCTATGTAAATGTAGCTACTGTAGTGTGTGTATGCACCTATGCAAATGTAGCTACTGTAGTGTGTGTATGCACCTATGTAAATGTA
Organism: Entelurus aequoreus; assembly: GCF_033978785.1. NCBI lineage: Eukaryota > Metazoa > Chordata > Actinopteri > Syngnathiformes > Syngnathidae > Entelurus > Entelurus aequoreus. The sequence continues at coordinate 75,025,474 of NC_084740.1, forward strand.
GCTACTGTAGTGTGTGTATGCACCTATGCCAATGTAGCTACTGTAGTGTGTGTATGCACCTATGCAAATGTAGCTACTGTAGTGTGTGTATGCACCTATGTAAATGTAGCTACTGTAGTGTGTGTATGCACCTATGCAAATGTAGCTACTGTAGTGTGTGTATGCACCTATGTAAATGTAGCTACTGTAGTGTGTGTATGCACCTATGCAAATGTAGCTACTGTAGTGTGTGTATGCACCTATGTAAATGTAGCTACTGTAGTGTGTGTATGCACCTATGCAAATGTAGCTACTGTAGTGTGTGTATGCACCTATGTAAATGTAGCTACTGTAGTGTGTGTATGCACCTCTGCAAATGTAGCTACTGTAGTGTGTGTATGCACCTATGTAAATGTAGCTACTGTAGTGTGTGTATGCACCTATGTAAATGTAGCTACTGTAGTGTGTGTATGCACCTATGCAAATGTAGCTACTGTAGTGTGTGTATGCACCTATGTAAATGTAGCTACTGTAGTGTGTGTATGCACCTATGCAAATGTAGCTACTGTAGTGTGTGTATGCACCTATGCAAATGTAGCTACTGTAGTGTGTGTGTGCACCTATGTAAATGTAGCTACTGTAGTGGGTGTATGCACCTATGCAAATGTAGCTACTGTAGTGTGTGTATACACCTATGCTAATGTAGCTACTGTAGTGTGTGTATGCACCTATGCAAATGTAGCTACTGTAGTGTGTGTATGCACCTATGCAAATGTAGCTACTGTAGTGTGTGTATGCACCTATGCAAATGTAGCTACTGTAGTGTGTGTATGCACCTATGCAAATGTAGCTACTGTAGTGTGTGTATGCACCTATGCAAATGTAGCTACTGTAGTGTGTGTATGCACCTATGCAAATGTAGCTACTGTAGTGTGTGTATGCACCTATGCAAATGTAGCTACTGTAGTGTGTGTATGCACCTATGCAAATGTAGCTACTGTAGTGTGTGTATGCACCTATGCAAATGTAGCTACTGTAGTGTATGTATGCACCTATGCAAATGTAGCTACTGTAGTGTGTGTATGCACCTATGCAAATGTAGCTACTGTAGTGTGTGTATGCACCTCTGCGAATGTAGCTACTGTAGTGTGTGTATGCACCTATGCAAATGTAGCTACTGTAGTGTGTGTATGCACCTATGTAAATGTAGCTACTGTAGTGGGTGTATGCACCTATGTAAATGTAGCTACTGTAGTGTGTGTATGCACCTATGTAAATGTAGCTACTGTAGTGTGTGTATGCACCTATGCAAGTGTAGCTACTGTAGTGTGTGTATGCACCTATGCAAATGTAGCTACTGTAGTGTGTGTATGCACCTATGCTAATGTAGCTACTGTAGTGTGTGTATGCACCTATGTAAATGTAGCTACTGTAGTGTGTGTATGCACCTATGTAAATGTAGCTACTGCAGTGTGTGTATGCACCTATGTAAATGTAGCTACTGTAGTGTGTGTATGCACCTATGTAAATGTAGCTACTGTAGTGTGTGTATGCACCTATGTAAATGTAGCTACTGTAGTGTGTGTATGCACCTATGCAAATGTAGCTACTGTAGTGTGTGTATGCACCTATGCAAATGTAGCTACTGTAGTGTGTGTATGCACCTATGCAAGTGTAGCTACTGTAGTGTGTGTATGCACCTATGTAAATGTAGCTACTGTAGTGTGTGTATGCACCTATGTAAATGTAGCTACTTGATGATTTGCTGTAAAGAAACTTTATTGCTTGTTTTGCAATATGTATACAGTAGTCCTAGTGCATATTGTAAAAATGTTACTGGACCCTACAGTCCATACATGACAGCATGTGTGGTTCTATAGTGCATGTGCCTCTGCATTGAAACTCCTGCACTGCATGCATTTCCATGAATGACAGGCTCGCTTTTTTCCTCCTGGGACCAACTAGAATGCATCATAGCCCCGTTCAAGTGTGTGTGTGTGTGTGTGTGTGTGTGTGTGTGTGTGTGTGTGTGTGTGTGTGTGTGTGTGTGTGTGTGTGTGTGTGTGTGTGTGTGTGTGTGTGTGTGTGTGTGTGTGTGTGTGTGTGTGTGTGTGTGTGTGTGTATGTGTGTGTGTGTGTGTGTGTGTGTTCTTGTATTTCTACCCTTCTTGAGACACCAACAAGGAAAAGTATCTTCCATAAGAGGAGGTGTGAACAAGTGATGACATAGTAAATCATGGTCCCAATACGGAAAACCATTGCATCTAATAGAGAAAGTGTCATTTGCACCCCTCAAAATGAGGGTTGTCCCAAAAAAGAGGGATTTTTCAAATTGACTGTGTGTCGGTTTTAAAAGTGCTCCCCCTCTGGTCAACATATGAAATAATAAGTGTGTGTAAAAATTCGAAGTGCTTCCCCTGTGGCCAACATATGTAATAACAAGTGTGTGTAAGAAATTGAAATGCGCCCCCTTTGGCCAAAATGTATTTTTTTTAATTAATAAATATATACACTACCGTTCAAAAGTTTGGGGTCAATTTTGTGGAATAGCCTTCATTTCTAAGAACAAGAATAGACTGTCGAGTTTCAGATGAAAGTTCTCTTTTTCTGGCCATTTTGAGCGTTTAATTGACCCCACAAATGTGATGCTCCAGAAACTCAATCTGCTCAAAGGAAGGTCCGTTTTGTAGCTTCTGTAACGAGCTAAAGTGTTTTCAGATGTGTGAACATGATTGCACAAGGGTTTTCTAATCATCAATTAGCCTTCTGAGCCAATGAGCAAACACATTGTACCATTAGAACACTGGAGTGATAGTTGCTGGAAATGGGCCTCTATACACCTATGTAGATATTGCACCAAAAACCAGACATTTGCAGCTAGAATAGTCATTTACCACATTAGCAATGTATAGAGTGTATTTCTTTCAAGTTAAGACTAGTTTAAAGTTATCTTCATTGAAAAGTACAGTGCTTTTCCTTCAAAAATAAGGACATTTCAATGTGACCCCAAACTTTTGAACGGTAGTGTATATAGAGACATACTGTAATAACTTGAAGTAAATAATGAAGATTGAAAAACGTTTCTTTTTTCGTTTCTTTTTTTTTTTACAATGTGTTGATTTTTTTTCTTATAAAATTGGGAACAATTTCTCATATTCTTTCTGTTTCTGTAATATTGCAATCTTTTCTCGTAAAAGTATTACTTTTTTTCATCCCCTCCTGCTCCGGCCCGGCTGCATCAAATGATAATATAAATACATTTAATAAAGGCAAAATACAAATAAGGCAACAAGAGAAGTATCCTACACTTCTCTTTTGTAAAGTAAATCTGAACAGCCGATATGGGCATCTACATCAACTAGGGATGTCCGATAATGGCTTTTTGCCGATATCCGATATTCCGATATTGTCCAACTCTTTAATTACCGATACCGATATCAACCGATACCGATATCAACCAATATATGCAGTCGTGGAATTAACACATTATTATGCCTAATTTGGACAACCAGGTATGGTGAAGATAAGGTCCTTTTTAAAAAAAATTATAAAATAAGATAACTAAATTAAAAACATTTTCTTGAATAAAAAAGAAAGTAAAACAATATAAAAACAGTTACATAGAAACTAGTAATTAATGAAAATTAGTAAAATTAAGTGTTAAAGATTAGTACTATTAGTGGACCAGCAGCACGCACAATCATGTGTGCTTACGGACTGTATCCCTTGCAGACTGTATTGATATATATTGATATATCATGTAAGAACCAGAATATTGATAACAGAAAGAAATGGGGGGGAGGGAGGTTTTTTGGGTTGGTGCACTAATTGTAAGTGTATCTTGTGTTTTTTATGTTGATTTAATTAAAAAAAAAAAAAAACCCGATACAGATAATAAAAAAAACCGATACCGATAATTTCCGATATTACATTTTAACGCATTTATCGGCCGATAATATCGGACATCCCTAACATCAACTATATGATTTGCCTGAGAAGCTGGACAGGACAAAAAATGAATGCAAAATGTTGACATTTGTCATATAAAATTCTGACTTTTATCACAATATTGCCAATTGTTTGGTTGTTCTTGTAAAATAGTGAACATTTTTTTTAGTAAAATGATGACTTTTGTCATAATTTTGCCAAGTCAAATTCAGATTATTATTATAATATTGACAACATTTTAAAGCTTTATTATAAAAAATTGTGACTTTTGTCGAGTAAAATTTCATAAAATTGACAAAATGTTAAGTTTTGTAAAACTGTGACTGTTATTGAGTAAAATTCTAACCTTTATCATAATAGCGCATAAATTTAGAGTGTCCGCCCTGAGATGGGTAGGTCGTGAGTTCAAACCCCGGCCGAGTCATACCAAAGACTATAAAAATGGGACTCATTACTTCCCTGCTTGGCACTCAGCATCAAGGGTTGGAATTGGGGGTTAAATCACCAAAAATGATTCCCGGGCGCGGCCACTGCTGCTGCTCACTGCTCCCCTCACCTGCCAGGAGGTGATCAAGGGTGATGGGTCAAATGCAGAGAATAATTTAGCCACACCTAGTGTGTATGTGACAATCATGGGTACTTTTTCTTGTAAAATTTTGACTTACGTTGAGTTAAAATGACGACTTTTATTATAACACTGCCAAAATTCCAAGTTTTTCGTGTGAAATTGTGACCTTTTTCTTGTGAAATTCCAACTTTTATCATATCGCACAAATGTTCGGTTTTTCTTGTAAAATTTTGACTTGCGTCGAGTAAAATGACGACTTTTATTATAATACTGACAAAATTCAAAGTTTTTCGTGTGAAATTGTGACCTTTTTCTTGTGAAATTCCAACTTTTATCATAATATCGCACACATGTTCGGTTTTTCTTGTAAAATTTTGACTTGCGTTGAGTAAAATGACGACTTTTATTATAACACTGCCAAAATTCCAAGTTTTTCGTGTGAAATTGTGACCTTTTTCTTGTGAAATTCCAACTTTTATCACAATATCGCACACATGTTCGGTTTTTCTTGTAAAATTTTCACTTGCGTTGAGTAAAATGACGACTTTTATTATAATACTGCCAAAATTCCAAGTTTTTCGTGTAAAATTGTGACCTTTTTCTTGTGAAATTCCAACTTTTATCACAATATCGCACACATGTTCAGTTTTTCTTGTAAAATTTTGACTTGCGTTGAGTAAAATGACGACTTTTATTATAATACTGCCAAAATTCCAAGTTTGTCGTGTGAAATTGTGACCTTTTTCTTGTGAAATTCCAACTTTTATCATAATATCGCACACATGTTCGGTTTTTCTTGTAAAATTTTGACTTGCGTTGAGTAAAATGACAACTTTTATTATAATACTGCCAAAATTCCAAGTTTTTCGTGTGAAATTGTGACCTTTTTCTTGTGAAATTCCAACTTTCATCACAATATCGCACACATGTTCGGTTTTTCTTGTAAAATGTTGACTTGCGTTGAGTAAAATGACGACTTTTATTATAATACTGCCAAAATTCCAAGTTTTTCGTGTGAAATTGTGACCTTTTTATTGGGAAATTCCAACTTTTATCATAATATCGCACACATGTTCGGTTTTTCTTGTAAAATTTTGACTTGCGTTGAGTAAAATGACGACTTTTATTATAATACTGCCAAAATTCCAAGTTTTTCGTCTGAAATTGTGACCTTTTTCTTGTGAAATTCCAACTTTCATCACAATATCGCACACATGTTCAGTTTTTCTTGTAAAATTTTGACTTGCGTTGAGTAAAATGACGACTTTTATTATAATACTGACAAAATTCAAAGTTTTTCGTGTGAAATTGTGACCTTTTTCTTGTGAAATTCCAACTTTTATCATAATATCGCACACATGTTCGGTTTTTCTTGTAAAATTTTGACTTGCGTTGAGTAAAATGACGACTTTTATTATAATACTGCCAAAATTCCAAGTTTTTCGTGTGAAATTGTGACCTTTTTCTTGTGAAATTCCAACTTTTATCACAATATCGCACACATGTTCAGTTTTTCTTGTAAAATTTTGACTTGCGTTGAGTAAAATGACGACTTTTATTATAATACTGCCAAAATTCCAAGTTTGTCGTGTGAAATTGTGACCTTTTTCTTGTGAAATTCCAACTTTTATCATAATATCGCACACATGTTCGGTTTTTCTTGTAAAATTTTGACTTGCGTTGAGTAAAATGACAACTTTTATTATAATACTGCCAAAATTCCAAGTTTTTCGTGTGAAATTGTGACCTTTTTCTTGTGAAATTCCAACTTTCATCACAATATCGCACACATGTTCGGTTTTTCTTGTAAAATGTTGACTTGCGTTGAGTAAAATGACGACTTTTATTATAACACTGCCAAAATTCCAAGTTTTTCGTGTGAAATTGTGACCTTTTTATTGGGAAATTCCAACTTTTATCATAATATCGCACACATGTTCGGTTTTTCTTGTAAAATTTTGACTTGCGTTGAGTAAAATGACGACTTTTATTATAATACTGCCAAAATTCCAAGTTTTTCGTGTGAAATTGTGACCTTTTTCTTGTGAAATTCCAACTTTCATCACAATATCGCACACATGTTCAGTTTTTCTTGTAAAATTTTGACTTGCGTTGAGTAAAATGACGACTTTTATTATAATACTGACAAAATTCCAAGTTTGTCGTGTGAAATTGTGACCTTTTTCTTGTGAAATTCCAACTTTTATCATAATATCGCACACATGTTCGGTTTTTCTTGTAAAATTTTGACTTGCGTTGAGTAAAATGACAACTTTTATTATAATACTGCCAAAATTCCAAGTTTTTCGTGTGAAATTGTGACCTTTTTCTTGTGAAATTCCAACTTTCATCACAATATCGCACACATGTTCGGTTTTTCTTGTAAAATGTTGACTTGCGTTGAGTAAAATGACGACTTTTATTATAATACTGCCAAAATTCCAAGTTTTTCGTGTGAAATTGTGACCTTTTTATTGGGAAATTCCAACTTTTATCATAATATCGCACACATGTTCGGTTTTTCTTGTAAAATTTTGACTTGCGTTGAGTAAAATGACGACTTTTATTATAATACTGCCAAAATTCCAAGTTTTTCGTGTGAAATTGTGACCTTTTTCTTGTGAAATTCCAACTTTCATCACAATATCGCACACATGTTCAGTTTTTCTTGTAAAATTTTGACTTGCGTTGAGTAAAATGACGACTTTTATTATAATACTGACAAAATTCAAAGTTTTTCGTGTGAAATTGTGACCTTTTTATTGTGAAATTCCAACTCATTTTTCACAACAAGGTAGTATGTATATATTATTAATGTTGTAAATACACTTCTTTATATATGTAGAAAGGGTGGTCCTAAAGAGGTAGGCATTTTTCAGAGGTCTCAAGAAGGTAACAAATACAATAATGTGTGTGTGTGTGTGTGTGTGTGTGTGTATGTGTGTGTGTGTGTCCATTAGGTGCTTACATTTGTTGTGTGTGCTGGTTCCCCCTTTCGAGGCAGGCCAAGAGGGATGCCTCTTACCCGGTCAGCTAAGCGATACCACACAATAAGATGCTCTCATGGCAGCACACACATCAGCAACATCCAAATCCAATCCGTGCTTACAGCGTCTGCATTCTGCCTCCTTTTCAAAGTCCAACTTGGAATATTCAAGTGTGCTGAATCTCCCGTGGCCTGAATCTCCCTTCTTGTTTAAGCTCTGTTGACCAGAATGTTCTACTTCACACCTGGTTGGCCTCAATGCAAGTGGACGGCAACAGCAAGAAAATAATGTCACTTATCTGCGCCTCTTTTACAACCCTTCACGTGAATTTTTACAAATTTGTGTGGCAACTTATTGTGTAGTTTTTGCGTAATACTGCTGCCTAACAAACAAACTGGGAGGTAAACTCTCCCTGTCGCACTTTGGTATTGCAGTGTTTCCCACACATTCATTTATTTGTGGCGGCCCGCCACGAAAGAATTACGTCCGCCACAAATAAAAAAATAAATAAAATAAAATATATATATATATGTATTTTATTTTTGTTGTTGTTGTTGTCCTGTCCAGCTTCTCAGGCAAATCATATAGTTGATGTAGATGCCCATATAGGCTGTTCAGATTTACTTTACAAAAGAGAAGTGTAGGATACTTCTCTTGTTGCCTTATTTGTATTTGACCACTACTGTTTTCTGTTTATTTGTTACTGACTGTGAGCGGTTCATTTTTGGTACAGTAAGAAAACAACAAAATATACATTTTTTGGTTATTTATTTACCAAATTTGTAAACAAACCCTTTATCCTTTTAACATTGGGAACACTAATAATTCTGCCCACGTTAATCAACATTAAACTGCCTCAAGTTGTTGCTCAGATTAAATACAATGACAAAACTTTTCTTCTACATATAAAAAGTGCAACATAAAACAGTTTCAAGTCAACTCATCATGCTTAATTTATTACAGCATTTGGGAAGCCTGTAGTTGATTTTTATTATGTAAATGTTATATTGTTATCAACATGTGATAGCAGGGTCCTGCCATTCAAAACTAGGCTGCTGCATTACTAATGATTAATGTAACTATAGCTGAAAAAATAGTACAATAGCAATAGGAGAGACTATTCATCCCTGCACACCATGGAGTTCATGTAGGCACACACACACACGCACACACACCGCAAAATGAGCTAACGTTACGCTAAAAGCTAATTAGCTTTCACCTCAAGCCAGGACTGCGAGCGAGCTGAAGCTGCAGTTTAAGTGTCTAGAAGGTCAACGGGCTCATAGTGATGTTACTAGTAGTTGACTGGGAGGTGTTTATTATCATTTGGGAAGAGTATGCTGCCTGATGCTTACCTGCTAAACACCTATCTGCTCGACGCTGAAGCTCTGAATACGCACTGCTGATTGGCTGTTACCGCTTTTTGTGTAACCAATCAGATGGTTGTGTGGGTGGGACAATGCTGGGTGCTGAGACAGAGGCAGAAGAAGCAAAGCAGCTTGTTAAGACTGTAGCTCAGAAACTCGTTCGACACACCTCCGAACCGAACCGAAACCCCCGTACCGAAACGTTTCAATACAGATACACGTACCGTTACACCCCTAGTCAAATGTATTTGTGGCAAACCCTGAAATGTGCAGATGTTCCGTGTGAATTAAAGGCCTACTGAAAGGGATAGCAGATCCATTCTATGTGTCATACTTGATCATTTCGCGATATTGCCATATTTTTGCTGAAAGGATTTAGTAGAGAACATCGACGATAAAGTTCGCAACTTTTGGTCGCTGATAAAAAAAAGCCTTGCCTGTACCGGAAGTAGCGTGACGTCACAGGTTGAAGGACTCCTCACATTTCCCCATTGTTTACACCAGCAGCGAGAGCGATTCGGACCGAGAAAGCGACGATTACCCCATTAATTTGAGCGAGGATGAAAAATTCGTGGATGAGGAACATGAGAGTGAAGGACTAGAGTGCAGTGCAGGACGTATCTTTTTTCGCTCTGACCGTAACTTAGGTACAAGGGCTCATTGGATTCCACACGTTCTCCTTTTTCTATTGTGGATCACGGATTTGTATTTTAAACCACCTGGGATACTATATCCTCTTGAAAATGAGAGTCGAGAACGCGAAATGGACATTCACAGTGACTTTTATCTCCACGGCAATACATCGGCGAAGCTCTTTAGCTACGTAGCTAACGTGATAGCATCGGGCTTGAATGCAGATAGAAACAAAAAAAATAAACCCCTGACTAGAAGGATGGACAGAAGATCAACAATACTATTAAACCGTGGACATGTAACTACACGGTTAATGCTTTCCAGCCTGGCGAAGCTTAACAATGTTGTTGCTAACAACGCCATTGAAGCTAACTTAGCTACGGGACCTCGTCAAAGCTATGATACAAACATTAGCGCTCCACCTACGCCAGCCCTCATCTGCTCATCAACACCCGTGCTCACCTGCATTCCAGCGATCGACGGAGCGACGAAGGACTTCACCCGATCATCGATGCGGTCGGCGGCTAGCGTCGGATAGCGCCTCTGCTATCCATCTCAAAGTCCCCCTGGTTGTGTTGCTGCAGCCCGCCGCTAATACACCGATCCCACCTACAGCTTTCTTCTTTGCAGTCTCCATTGTTCATTAAACAAATTGCAAAAGATTCACCAACACAGATGTCCAGAATACTGTGGAATTTTGGGATGAAAACAGAGCTTTTTTGTATTGGATCCAATGGGTCCGAATACTTCCGTTTCAACCATTGACGTCACGCGCATACGTCATCATACATAGACGTTTTCAACCGGAAGTTTGGCGGGAAATGTAAAATGTCACTTTATAAGTTAACCCGGCCGTATTGACATGTGTTGCAATGTATTGGACTTTCACAATGTTATGTCAGACCCACTCGACATCCATTGCTTTCGGTCTCCCCTAGAGGGGGGTGGGGGGGTTACCCACATATGCGGTCCTCTCCAAGGTTTCTCATAGTCATTCACATTGACGTCCCACTGGGGTGAGTTTTCCTTGCCCGTATGTGGGCTCTGTACCGAGGATGTCGTTGTGGCTTGTACAGCCCTTTGAGACACTTGTGATTTAGGGCTATATAAATAAACATTAATTGATTGATTGATTGATCATTGATATATAAACTATCAGACTGCGTGGTCGCTAGTAGTGGCTTTCAGTAGGCTTTCGTGACAAAGACAAAAACCTGCATTTCAGCTTTGTATATTATTGGTGAAAAATCACATTATTCTTTTATTAAAACTTTTTACTCGTTATAAAAGGACTTTTTGCTCCTTCTGTTTGCTTTTTTAATTGTGTTTTTAGGAAAAACAACAAGCTGCAGGCTGCAAATGTCCCCTGGAGCGCGCTTTGCCTCGCCTATTAGCCAGTCAGCCGGCCATATTTGCAGCAGCGCCAACTGAGTCGCGCTGTAAAATCCCACCGTAGATCAGGTGAAGCTGCAAAGTGCAGTATTAAACAAGCGTCCATAAAACACATCCGTCCCTGAGATGACATCATCCGGGGAATCGGACCAGGGGGACACGAGTGGTAGACCTGTTCTTCCTGTGGCACCGAGGCTTAGATCATGGCGGATGGAGGTTGATGAGCAAAGCGATGAGCTCATCTTAAGCAGCTCCCTCTCCAGAGTGCAACGCTCTCGCCGCTTAAGACGGCTGAGCTCTCGCCGGATTAAAATATTCCATCTCGGGTCGGGCGGCTTTGGGCTTTATAGAAATGTCAGCCAGAATCCTTCCTCGTCTTTATCACCGTGTGCTCTTCCGTCAATACGCTCTTAAAAAGTCATATAAACACATATTGCCTTTGCATTCACACGGTTACCAACTTTCTCCAAACAAGACAACGCAATTGCGCTTAATTTGTTGCTAAATTGATGATAAAAAAACTCAAGTACCAACATGAGCAGCTTTATGAAAACTACAGTTTTTATTGCTGTTTACAACGAACCCATCGGCTATTAATGCAGTAGTTTCCTTACGGCTAATACAACATCGGTTCTGTTGTACAATAGACTTGTTAGTAAATGGTCAGAGAGAGATACTGTATGTGTTGCTTTCCGCTCTCTCATGCACTTCAGTTCAGTTTCACTTTATTCGGAGCATGCATACGATACAATGTAATGCATGACAAATTTCCAGTTGTTTCAATTACAGCACGTCCGAAAAGGAGGAGGAAGAAGCTGAGCTTATTTAATCCTACCCCTTTTCATACCATAGCAATTATATCCCATTTCCCTGTTCTCTGTAACGGAACAGTGAATACATAATAAATAAGTGGTATACAAATGTCAAGTAAGTAAGTAAACAAATATTAAATACATAAATAATTAGAGATGTCCGATAATATCGGCCTGCCGATATTATTGGCCGATAAATGCTTTAAAATGTAATATAGGAAATTATCGGTATTGTTTTTTTTTTTTATTATCGGTATCAATTTTTTATTTTTTTTTATTTATTTATTTTTTAAATTAAATCAACACAAAAAACACAAGATACACTTACAATTAGTGCACTAACCCAAAAAACCTCCCTCCCCCATTCACACTCATTCACACAAAATTCTGGTTCCTACATTATTCAGGCATGTGATTTTTCCGTCTAAAGTCGGAATTCCGTCTTTTTTAATCCCGGGGGGAAAAAAAAAAATTATCTCCCGTTTTTCCGTTTTTTTTTTCCGACCCTAAATCAAGATTCGAGACGTAGTTTATATTACGCCGTAGTTGATTGGTCGATATGTTCCTTGTGACCAATCAGGACATCTGTTATGAACGTCATCATTCATAATGGTTATTACCGCCATTTTCCATATGTAAACGGTGTCGGTTCTCGAGAGAAAGGACGCTTTACGAGTAAAATAAATTGATAAACATGTCAAAAATAAGTTTGGATGGGACTGGATGGAAAGGGAAATCACTGATACTGTTGGGGAGAAGGAAGTTACGACTTTGTTCGGTGATTTTATTCGGAAAATCCATCGTCCCGGAAAGGTTTTGTGCACGTGGTGTCATGATAATATTGACTATGGATCACGAGGTTTCAAGGCTTTGGAAGTACATGCGAAACGCCAAAAACATATGAAACAACTTGAAGCAAGGAAAACCAACTTTTCACTAGCTGGTACTTTTGGATGTCAACCCAAAGTGAGCAAACTTTACGGACTTCATCCTTTGTTTACATGGAGAGGAAAGATC
>NC_084740.1:75043176-75108176 GCF_033978785.1 Entelurus aequoreus
CGCGGCCCGGTACCAATCGGTTCACGGACCGGTACCGGGCCGTGGACCGGCGGTTGGGGACCACTGATGTACGGGATGTACTTTGTGGATGCCGTCCGTCTCTGCTCCACACGCTGTAAGTTTTTGCTGTCGTCCAGCATTCTGTTTTTGTTTACTTTGTAGCCAGTTCAGTTTTACTTTTGTTTTACATCGCCATCCCTATTCTTCAGTGCCTTTTTCCTAGCCGGACTTGCCTTTTGTTCATTTTTGGTTTAAGCCATACTTGCCAACCTTGAGACCTCCAATATCGGGGGGTGGGGGGGGCTTGGTTGGGGGTGGGGTGGGGGTTGGGGGCGTGGTTATTTACAGCTAGAATTCACCAACTCGAGTATTTCATATATATTTCCTATATATATATATATATATATATATATATATATATATATATATATATATATATGTATTTTATTAACATAGAAAAAAAAAATACTTGAATTTCAGTGTTCCGTTGGCTATCCATTAGATGGCAGTATTGTCCTGTTTAACTTCTCCGTTCATTGGGCAGGCAAGCTGTTTATATTGTGGGAAAGCGGACGTGAGAACAGGCTGTCCCCACTCAGTCTCAGGTCCGCATTGAGCTGGAGGGGGCGTGGCCTCCAGCTCCGGCTGAATACCGGGAGTTTGTCGGGAGAAAATCTCTGCCGGGAGGTTGTCGGGAGAGGCGCTGAATACCGGGATTCTCCCGCTAAAAACGGGATGGTTGGCAAGTATGGTTTAAGCGTTACATACCTTTTTTACCTGCACGCTGTCTCCCGCTGTGCTCTGCATATTGGGGTCACAACAAACCATCCTTGATGCGTTCCGACTTCTACAAAGCAATGAACTACCTGCTGCCACCTACTGGTATGGAGTTTTACATGGTTACCCTGCCAAGCTCTACACAGCACAGGCACTAGACAACGGCACATTATTATGATTATTGATTTGCAAAATATATTTTTTAGACCAGTTAGGTGAAGTTGCATCATTTCCCACGGCACACCAGACAATATCTCACGGCGCGGCACAGTGGTTGAAAAACACTGTGCTAAAGTATCCCATGCGTTAGTGACTCACCATAGGGCGCACCGGATAATAAGGCGCACTGCCAATGAATGTCTATTTTTGATATTTTTTCATATATAAGGAAAACCGGATTATAGGGCGCATTAAAGGAGTCATAATATTATTATTTATTTCTGACAGTCGCTTCCAAATGCACCGTTTTGCGGGCGGTCTTATTTACGTGGCTCACCTTCGACAGCGTCTTCTCCCCGTCATCTTTGTTGTAGCGGTGTAGCATGCAAGGACGGGAGTGGAAGAAGTGTCAAAAGATGGCGCTAACTGTTTTAATGACATTCACACTTTACTTCAATCAATAACGGAGCAGCATCTCCTCATCCAGAAACAACAAAGCCGGAAATGTGTCCCGTGTCAAACCGTCCGACCGGAACTCTCTAATAACTTAAGTTCCTTGGGTGAATAATGTAAACTCACTACACCGGTATGTTTTAGCGCTTTCATGGCGAGTTTACTGACAGATGTAAGTAAGAACTTTATACTGCTTAATATTAGAAATGGCAACAGCGGAGGATGAATGTCCCATAACAATAGGCTGACCATACGTCCTCTTTTGCGGGGGTGTCCGGGCGGGGTTTCTTAAATGCCTCAAATGTCCGGCATTTTGAGTTAGGGTTGCGTGTATTTTCAATGTACGTCCAGGGTTAAGTTAAGAAGAGGTTAAAAAAAAACAACTGAAGGTGCGCGCACGTAGCAACATTCACGGATGATTTGCGGGAAAAGTATCTGTGTTTTCGTCCTGGCCGTGACACATGGGAAGCAGAATGCACTGTGTGCAAAGCAGCAACGTATGTATCTGTGGCAAATAAAGGGGCCAACGATCTACAAGCCCACATCCACACTACAAAGCACAAAACAGCTGTGCAGGGCGAGAGCTCGTCTGCTGTTTTTTGTTTAAATTTAATTAACTTGTTTTGAGGCATTATTTATGTTTAGATTATATACAAGAGGTTATTTTGAATATTTCTACCTCTGCACTTTTTTTTCCAAAACTGTGAATGTTACAGAATTTAAGTGTGACTTATTTTGTTATACTGTCAACCAGTGTTGGCGTTAACGCACTTTTTGTGTTTTTAAAAATTTTTTTTTACCTTTTGTGGCCCACAGCTAATGTTTTAAAGGCCCACAGCACATTCTAAAAATACTATTAAAATAAACAAAAACCTAACAAAAGTGAAATAAAAAAGCTTAAAGGCGAAATGTAATTTAGAAAAAGTTGCAATGTTGACTAATAAAACAAAGCTGTTTTTTTTTCTTTCAAACTGTCATTGCTCAAAACATAATATTGAATCAAAATCAATGTTATTATGAATTATTGACCTATCCAAGGTTCCCATTACTTCACATCAAATATTCCACTTTGAAAAATATTTTTGGTGGAAGATTTTGCATATTTTGTGTGTTTGCCATAAAAAACTTTTTTTTTTTTTGACAAAAAAGGGTGGAAAACAAACAAACAAAAAAAAAAACATAAACAAAACTACAACATTTTGAAATGAGGAATAGATGTGAAGTTGATGTAGACTCCAAATATTGAAGCGTTAAATATAAAATGTATGTATGCCCTGGCACACCATTATCATCATTTCATTACCCAAGCAAAATACTTTTTACACTTTTATACTGAAATAAATACACCTACAACTTATTCAATAAAAACATAGAAAAAACTACCAGCAGCGGTAAAGTTCAGATCCATGAAGGAAAGAAGAAAGTGAATGAATGTTTATAACTGAATACATTTACATATGTATACACATTTGTTTTCTTTTGTATTATCTTTTTTAATGAATTAAGTAACGCTTATGACAACCTTTTTCTAAAACACAACGTAGAATGTGAGACATAACAGGATAATGCATACATTTGTCATTTGTTTTCAAAACGCTTACAAAAAAGTGGGACCCCAAAAATTTACTGTGGGGCCCCATTTTTATGACTTGATGGGGTCCCTGGGACCCCATTTTGAAAATTCCTAGCACCAACACTGCTGTCAACAGAGGAGAAAAAATGCTTTATTTAAAAAAAAGTATTATTTATAAAGCAAGTTGGAGTATCATTGGCAAATGTTCACCTAGTCCCGGCCTTGGCGTGCTGCCCGCCTTGCCACGCATATATGTGTCCTCTTTTGGGGATTTCACAATATGGTCAGCCTACATAACAATAATATAAAGAAAAAGAAGAAGCTTATTGACTACGGTGTCGTCACGGACTACAAAGGCAGACGCGCGCAATTTTTTAGGCTTTATGCAGATCCCAAATACAGATCAGCAGGTACCAGAAGGTAAGAAAAGCTGCTTTTGCATAATATTGCGAAATAAAACTTATACACACACCATAATAATACTTGTATGTTTAATGCGCCGACAATCCATCAAGCGGTGTGGCTTCATAGCTTACCAACGCGTACTAAAACATTTTGATAGATTCTTGAGCGCCGTGTGTAATGTTCTATATTTTCAATGGAACATACAAAATGTTGGTGTTGTTTACTTGAGTCATATTGCAGTCTACACATGAATAAATAGTTGTTTAAAAATTGTGATTCACATAATCAGATGAATAAGATTATTTATATATAAATATATATATATATATATAAGGTTTGAAGATGTTTATCATAATTCTTCTTCTTTGTACTTTAGAAACACTTTGAGTTTGAACCGTTTCTTTAAGATGATCATATTAGTACTTTTTGACTTATGTGCGTCATCCATTCCGTAATTTAATTCCACATGCTAATATGCTAAAGGTTTTAAGTGTTGTTATGTGCATACAAATATTTGAAGTTGCACTTCCTCTAAGGTTATATTCCTATATTTTGTGTGTACATTCTTAGTTAGCAGGTTATAGTTTGCTTTGTGCATCATTCTCACTGTTAGCAAATGCACCAAATCATTGTTTTCAATCCCACTGTTTTGACGCAGTATTTATCTGCAAGCTGTCATTATGAGGAACGGGCGCCGTTGCCACAAATAATGGATTCTTGATATTTTTGCTTTCTGCAGACGCACCTTTTGTACAGGAAGAAGACAAAAGACTCCATTCTAATGCACTTCAGGACATCTTTGAAGGCTGCAATGCTTTTTGAGGGACTGATAAAATGGTGCTTACCACCAGCAAACTGAGAGGGACTAAACCATGTGCACGCGTGCCAAAGCAGTAAAAACACACGTGTAGTACAAACACACATATGTGTAGTACAAACACACATGTATAGTACAAAAACACATGTGTAGTACAATAACACACGTGTAGTACAAACACACATGTGTAGTACAAAAACACATGTGTAGTACAATAACACACGTGTAGTACAAACACACATGTGTAGTACAAAAACACATGTGTAGTACAAAAACACACGTGTAATACAAACACACATGTGTAGTACAAAAACACATGTGTAGTACAAACACACATGTATAGTACAAAAACACATGTATAGTACAAAAACACATGTGTAGTACAATAACACACGTGTAGTACAAACACACATGTGTAGTACAAAAACACACGTGTAGTACAAACACACATGTGTAGTACAAAAACACATGTGTAGTACAAACACACATGTATAGTACAAAAACACATGTGTAGTACAATAACACACGTGTAGTACAAACACACATGTATAGTACAAAAACACATGTATAGTACAAAAACACATGTATAGTACAAATACACATGTGTAGTACAAAAACACATGTATAGTACAAATACACATGTGTAGTACAAAAACACATGTGTAGTACAAAAACACATGTATAGTACAAATACACATGTGTAGTACAAAAACACATGTGTAGTACAAACACAGTACAATGTAATGAGATGCAACATCAGTATCAGGCCAAATAATCCTAACGTTCAAATTTGAACCGATACGGTACCAATTTCCGGTACCTGGGAATTGTTACCGCTACTCAGCGGTACCAAGTTTTGGTACTTTTGTGTGTGTGTTAATAAATATTGTTTTTGATAATAAAATATCTAATTTTTTATGGCAACATTTTAAAATGAGCTGATTAGATTACTCAGTCGCCATAACTTCTTTTATTATTACATTTCTGACTTTCTCATTTTCAAGTACGACATGAAGTGACACTAAGTTAAAACAGCAGCATGCTTCTGTCATATAGAGGATCTTTGACTAGCACTTTTGTAATAGGTCCTTAAAAGACAGCAGCACACTCCTGTCATATAGAGGATCTTTGACTAGCACTTTTGTAATAGGTCCTTAAAACAGCAGCATGCTTCTGTCATATAGAGGATCTTTGACTAGTACTTTTGTAATAGGTCCTTAAAACAGCAGCATGCTTCTGTCATATAGAGGATCTTTGACCAGCACTTTTGTAATAGGTCCTTAAAACAGCAGCACACTCCTGTCATATAGAGGATCTTTGACTAGCACTTTTGTAATAGGTGCTTAAAAGACAGCAGCACACTCCTGTCATATAGAGGATCTTTGACTAGCAATTGTGTAATAGGTCCTTAAAAACAGCAGCACACTCCTGTCATGTAGAGGATCTTTGACTAGCACTTTTGTAATAGGTCCTTAAAAACAGCAGCATGCTTCTGTCATATAGGGGATCTTTGACTAGCACTTTTGTAATAGGTCCTTAAAACAGCAGCATGCTTCTGTCATATAGAGGATCTTTGACTAGCACTTTTGTAATAGGTCCTTAAAACAGCAGCATGCTTCTGTCATATAGAGGATCTTTGACTAGCACTTTTGTAATAGGTCCTTAAAAACAGCAGCATGCTTCTGTCATATAGGGGATCTTTGACTAGTACTTTTGTAATAGGTCCTTAAAACAGCAGCATGCTTCTGTCATATAGAGGATCTTTGACTAGCACTTTTGTAATAGGTCCTTAAAACAGCAGCATGCTTCTGTCATATAGGGGATCTTTGACTAGTACTTTTGTAATAGGTCCTTAAAACAGCTGCACATTCTGTCATATAGAGGATCTTTGACTAGCACTTTTGTAATAGGTCCTTAAAACAGCAGCATGCTTCTGTCATATAGAGGATCTTTGACTAGCACTTTTGCAGTAGATCTGCAAATGGCCCTTTCGTCTGATTAATTTGATTCCCTGATTCATTTCCAATTTTGAACATTTCTCTAAAAGCAAAACACACAAAAAGTGTGTTGCAGTTACGACTGCCCACCAGCAGGTGGAGCTCGTAACTGCCACTGCTGTGTGGAAGAGGTGATTATCCATGAGAGGGAGGAGAAGCCAAGAGTGTGACAAAGATGTTAAAAATGTTGTGTTTTAGAGAATAATTATTTATTGACTTTACAAAACATGTTTATTGTGTTGAGACGTCAACAAAACAATGAAAGATACAACACAAATCATAAAGATGCATATATTAAAGTACATCATTAATTTCAGGTCATGCTTTGTTCAATACTACTACTGTACTAAATACTTAACTACTGCATGGATTATGTTTCATTTCCTGAACAACGCGAGAGGCTCTTCTTGCTCCAAAGATAGGAAAATGAAGTACGGTAGTTTTTATGGCGTGTCTTGAAGTTCAATCTAAGTGTATTTTTGTTTTAAAAACATATATATTTTCACATTTGGAAAACCTTGTGTAGGTGTAGCCACTAAGGTGGTTTTAGTAGTAATACTAGTTCCTGTTGAGGTGGTGACTTGTCCAGGGTGTACCCCGCCTTCCACCCCTATGCAGCTGAGATAGGCTCCAGCTGTTTGTAAATGTTGCCGTTTATAAATAAAGGTTTATAAAAAATTTAAAAAAAAGTAGCCTCTGCGCCTGCACTTAGCATAGATCCAATGAATCGATGACTAAATTAATCGCCAACTATTTTTATAATCGATTTAAATC
The DNA here is from genome assembly GCF_033978785.1 of Entelurus aequoreus. NCBI lineage: Eukaryota > Metazoa > Chordata > Actinopteri > Syngnathiformes > Syngnathidae > Entelurus > Entelurus aequoreus. Next base: position 75,050,132 of record NC_084740.1, read on the forward strand.
CATTTAATCGATTAGTTGTTGCAGCCCTAATATATATATATATATATATATATATATATATATATATATATATATATATATATATATATATGTATATATATATATATATATATATATATATATATATATATATATATATATATATATATATATATATATATATATATTAATATATTAATAAATTAATATTAATTTATTAATTTAATTGATTTATTAATATTAATATATATATATATATATATATTAGGGTTGTACGATATACCTGTATTAGTATAGTACAGAGATACTAATGAATCATATTCTGTACTATACTGCCTCTAAAAAGTACCAGTCCGCCAGGACGAGGAATAGCTAAACATGCTTCACTACACACCGTAGCTCACCGGCGTCAAAATGTAAACAAACGCCATTGGTGGATCTACACCTGACATCCACTGTAATGATGCCAAGTACAGGAGCGTATCCAGTCGATACTACTAGGATTACGTCGATATTTTTTGGCATCACATCTTCTTTCGTTTAAAAAAAAAAAAGTATAATATGTTTATAAACTCAGGAAATACGTCCATAGACACATGAGGACTTTGAATATGACCAACGTATGATCCACACTGAGGGTGGCCGTATAAACAACTTTAACACTGTTACAAATACGCGCCACACTGTGAACCCACACCAAACAAGAATGACAAACACATTTCGGGAGATACATCCGCACCGTAACACAACAGAACAAATACCCAGAACCCCTTGCAGCACTAACTCTTCCAGGCCGCTACAATATACACCCCCCGCTACCCCCCTCACAAATTCCAAGCTGCTGTTTTGAGGCATGTTAAAAAAAATAATGCACTTTGTGACTTCAATAATAAATATGGCAGTGCCATGTTGGCACTTTTTTTTCCATAAATTGAGTTGATTTATTTTGGAAAACCTTGTTACATTGTTTAATGCATCCAGCGGGGCATCACAACAAAATGAGGCATAATAATGTGTTCATTCAGGCATGTGATTTTGCCGTCTAAAGTCGGAATTCCGTCTTTTTTAATCTCGGGAGAAAAATAAAATTAGCTCCCGTTTTTCTGTTTTTTTTGCCGACCCTGAATCAAGATTCGAGACGTAGTTTATATTACGCCGTAGCTGATTGGTCGATATGTTCCTTGTGACCAATCAGGACATCTGTTATGTATGATGACGTTAATAACGTCATCATACCGCCATTGTCCATATGTAAACGGTGTCGGTTCTCGAGAGAAAGGACGCTTTACGAGTAAAATAAATTGATAAACATGTCAAAAATAAGTTTCGATGGGACTGGATGGAAAGGGAAATCACTGATACTGTTGGGGAGAAGGAAGTTACGACTTTGTTCGGTGATTTTATTCGGAAAATCCATCGTCCCGGAAAGGTTTTGTGCACGTGGTGTCATGATAATATTGACTATGGATCACGAGGTTTCAAGGCTTTGGAAGTACATGCGAAACGCCAAAAACATATGAAACAACTTGAAGCAAGGAAAACTAACTTTTCACTAGCTGGTACTTTTGGATGTCAACCCAAAGTGAGCAAACCTTACGGACTTCATCCTTTGTTTACATCGAGAGGAAAGATCCACCCAAACAACCCACTTCAGTTGCAGACAGGGTTGTTAATAATGAGGTAAGCTAAAAAATATTTGCTTGCGAAATACACGTTTGTTTTAAATATTAACCAATTATTGCTTTGCGAAATTTAAATGGGTTTTTCTAAAAATAAAAAGCCACGTGAAAATATATTATGAAATTACAGAAATTCAAAGAGTCGCATTATTGAATCCAGTTAACAATTTATTTGAAATAAATTTGCATATAATACTATTTTGTAATACTAAGTTCTTATGTAGTCTGTTGAAACTATTGTCAGTGGTGTAACAATCTTGAAGGTAAATATTTTCCCACTTGTTTCATGCAATATGTCAGTGTCCTCACATGATTATTATTTCCTATTTTCAAATATGAGTAAACAATACTAAACATGTTTAATTATTTTCATCAATTTTGTATCCTATTTTGGCGAAAAGAATGAAATGTTTACATTTGGTATTTTGTTATATTTATCCAAAAATCCAAAAAAGAAGCTACAAAAGCAGAGACCAAAAGGAAAATGCAGGCTGCTCAGAAATTTGCAAGGAAAGCTCATGTTAGGGCTCTCCGGGAAAGCTAATGTGTGAAGTGAACTGAAGTAATGTGGTAATACTGTAAATATACTGTAGATCAGGGGTCACCAACCTTTTTGAAACCAAGAGCTACTTCTTGGGTACTGATTAATGCGAAGGGCTACCAGTTTGATACACACTTAAATAAATTGCCAGAAATAGCCAATTTGCTCAATTTACCTTTAACTCTATGTTATTATTAATAATTAATGATATTTACACTTAATTGAACGGTTTAAAAGAGGAGAAAACATGAAAAAAATGACTATTAAATTTTGAAACATAGTTTATCTTCAATTTCGACTCTTTAAAATTCAACCGAAAAAAAGAAGAGAAAAATTTTAAAAAAATAATATATGGAACATCATTAGTAATTTTTCCTGATTAAGATTCATTTTAGAATTTTGATGACATGTTTTAAATAGGTTAAAATCCAATCTGCACTTTGTTAGAATATATAACAAATTGGACCAAGTTATATTTCTAACAAAGACAAATCATTATTTCTTCTAGATTTTCCAGAACAAAAATTTTAAAAGAAATTCAAAAGACTTTGAAATAAGATTTAAATTTGATTCTACAGATTTTCTAGATTTGCCAGAATAATTTTTTTGAATTTTAATCATAATAAGTTTGAAAAAATATTTCACAAATATTCTTCGTTGAAAAAACAGAAGCTAAAATGAAGAATTAAATTAAAATGTATTTATTATTCTTTACAATAAAAAAATAAAAAATTACTTGAACATTGATTTAAATTGTCAGGAAAGAAAAGGAAGGAATTCAAAAGGTAAAAAGGTACAGTATATGTGTTTAAAAATCCTAAAATCATTTTTAAGGTTGTATTTTTTCTCTAAAATTGTCTTTCTGAAAGTTATAAGAAGCAAAGTAAAAAAAATTAATGAATTTATTTAAACAAGTGAAGACCAAGTCTTTAAAATATTTTCTTGGATTTTCAAATTCTATTTGAGTTTTGTCTCTCTTAGAATTAAAAATGTTGGGTAAAGCGAGACCAGCTTGCTAGTAAATAAATACAATTTAAAAAATAGAGGCAGCTCACTGGTAAGTGCTGCTATTTGAGCTATTTTTAGAACAGGCCAGCGGGCTACTCATCTGGTCCTTACGGGCTACCTGGTGCCCGCGGGCACCGCGTTGGTGACCCCTGCTGTAGATAATAACACTGATCAATGTGACACCTGTGGATGTGAAATGAACACAAGATGTAAATATTAGTGACTAAATACTGTTGGGACTGAACCATATACAGTGATTCATTAGGATAATTGGGTTATGTATGTTATATTAATGATGTTTTCATGTTTTTAAACACTAAAATATTTTCTTCAAATGGTGCTGTCTTTGTTCATTTTAGCATGTTAAATTGGTGAAAAACCAGGAGCTTCCTTGTCCCCCCCCCCCCCCCCCCCACCTGGGCCTTCGTCCCCCAGACCCCCGGACATTTTTTCAGTCTTTTTCATTGTGGTCAAATCACATGCCTGGTTAATTCCACAACTGTATATATCAGTATCGGTTGATATCGGAATCGGTAATTAAGAGTTGGACAATATCGGAATATCGGATATCGGCAGAAAAGCCATTATCGGACATCTCTAATTGAGATTATTTACAACATGAGCATTATTGTGAAAGGAGAAGTCCAGCCGTCCGTAGCTTTCTAAAAACATGGCCCCCGGAACAATTGAGTTGAATAACCCTGATCTATTGTACTGTATCTAACATTTGGTTGGTATTTCTGAGCGTACACACACACACACACACACACACACACACACACACACACACACACATTGGCCCACCGGCTGAGTCTGGAATAGTGTGTTGGTTTGAGATAAGATGTCCTCTGATGTCCTGATTTCTCTGATTCTAAAGCCAAATGGGCTTTTTACTCGGGGCTCCTGTGGAAGTGGACTCCGGTATGATCCCCTCCCAGAAAAACAAACAAACATATTTTCCAGCCTACCTTGTTACAACACATCATCAACAGCTGCAGCAAACATCCTCAATGAAACACAGCGCTGCACTGGCATCCATGTTTGGAGGGGGAACAACAATAACCCAGTGCAGCTGCCGAGGAGCTCGTCTGATTACACTACAGTCACTTTTGTGGAAATGTCCATAAATAAAATAACACGCTAATCATCTCGGGTTTGCTACCTGTTCAATTATTCACAATTATGCTGCGGTGCAAGTTGTGTATGTTTGATGAAATGTGGAAGTAACAGTCAAGAAGGAGTCCTTTGATTGATTGATTGATTGATTGAAACTTTTATTAGTAGACTGCACAGTACAGTACATATTCCGTACAATTGACCACTAAATGGTAACACCCCAATACGTTTTTCAACTTGTTTAAGTCAGGGTCCACGTTAATCAATTCATGGTACAAATATATACTATCAGCATAATACAGTCATCACACGAGTTAATCATCAGAGTATATTAGAGATGTCGATAAATGCTTCGAAATGTAATATCGGAAATGATCGGTATCGTTTTTTTTTTTTTTATCGGTATCGTTTTTTTTTGTTTTTGTTTTTTTTGTTTTTTTATTAAATCAACATAAAAAACACAAGATACACTTACAATTAGTGCACCAACCCAAAAAAACCTCATTCACACAAAAGGGTTGTTTCTTTCTGTTATTAATATTCTGCTTCCTACATTATATATCAATATATATCAATACAGTCTGCAAGGGATACAGTCCGTAAGCACACATGATTGTGCGTGCTGCTGCTCCACTAATAGTACTAACCTTTAACACTTAATTGTACTCATTTTCATTAATTACTAGATTCTATGTAACTCATACTTGCCAACCTTGAGACCTCTGATACCAGGAGGTGGGGGGGGGGGGCTGGTTTGGGGCGTGGTTAAGCTAGAATTCACCAACTCAAGTATTTATATATATATATATATATATATATATATATATATATATATATATATATATATATATATATATATATATATATATATATATATATATATATATATATATATATATGTATATATATATATGTATATATATATATATATATATATATATATATATATATATATATATATATATATATGTATGAAATACTTGACTTTCAGTGAATTCTAGCTATATATATATTTATTTTATTATACATATAAATAAAAAAAATACTGGAATTTCAGTGTTCTGTAGGCTATCCAGTAGATGGCAGTATTGTCCTGTTTAAGAGTGTCACAACATTGCTGTTTACGGCAGAAGAACTGCTTTACGGTAGACTAAACGTGACTGCTGTTGTTGTGTGTTGTTACCGCGCTGGGAGGACGTTAATGGAACTGCCTAACAATAAACCCACATAAGAAACCAAGAACTCGCCCTCGATCATTCTACAGTTATGACGTCATTGGGCAGGCAAGCTGTTTATATTGTGGGAAAGCGGACGTCAGAACAGGCTGTCCCCATTGAGCTGGAGGGGGCGTGGCCTCCAGCTCCGGCTGAATACCGGGAGTTTGTCGGGAGAAAATTTCTGCCGGGAGGTTATCGGGAGAGGCGCTGAATACCGGGAGTCTCCCGCTAAAAACGGGAGGGTTGGCAAGTATGATGTAACTGTTTTTATATTGTTTTACTTTCTTTTTTATTCAAGAATTTTCTTTTAATTTATTTATCTTATTTTATTTTATTAATTAAAAAAAAAAGGACCTTATCTTATATACCTGGTTGTCCAAATTAGGCATAATAATGTGTTAATTCCACGACTGTATATATCAGTATCGGTTGATAGCGGTATCGGTTGATATCGGTATCGGTAATTAAAGAGTTGGACAATATTGGAATGTCGGATATCGGCAAAAAGCCATTATCGGACAAAAAAATAAATAAATTAATAATAATTATTATTATTTTATTTTTTTAAATTAAATCAACATAAAAAACACAATATATAGATTACATATCAATATAGATCAATACAGTCTGCAGGGATACAGTCCGTAAGCACACATGATTGTATTTCTTAATGAAAAAAAAAAAAAAAAACCCGGTCCGTGGGACAAATTTTCAAGCGTTGACCGGTCCGCAGCTACAAAAAGGTTGGGGACCACTGATATAGAGGATCTTTGACTAGCACTTTTGTAATAGGTCTTTAAAAACAGCAGCATGCTACTGTCATATAGAGGATCTTTGGCTAGCACTTTTGTAATAGGTCCTTAAAAACAGCAGCATGCTTCTGTCATATAGAGGATCTTTGACTAGCACTTTTGTAATAGGTGCTTAAAAACAGCAGCATGCTTCTGTCATATAGAGGATCTTTGGCTAGCACTTTTGTAATAGGTCCTTAAAACAGCAGCATGCTACTGTCATATAGAGGATCTTTGACTAGCACTTTTGTAATAAGTCCTTAAAAACAGCAGCATGCTACTGTCATATAGAGGATCTTTGGCTAGCACTTTTGTAATAGGTCCTTAAAAACAGCAGCATGCTACTGTCATATAGAGGATCTTTGACTAGCACTTTTGTAATAGGTGCTTAAAAACAGCAGCATGCTTCTGTCATATAGAGGATCTTTGACTAGCACTTTTGTAATAGGTCCTTAAAACAGCAGCATGCTACTGTCATATAGAGGATCTTTGACTAGCATATTTGTAATAGGTCCTTAAAAACAGCAGCATGCTACTGTCATATAGAGGATCTTTGACTAGCACTTGTGTAATAGGTCCTTAAAAACAGCAGCATGCTACTGTCATATAGAGGATCTTTGGTTAGCACTTTTGTAATAGGTGCTTAAAAACAGCAGCATGCTTCTGTCATATAGAGGATCTTTGACTAGCACTTTTGTAATAGGTCCCTAAAAACTGCAGCATGCTTCTGTCATATAGAGGATCTTTGGCTAGCACTTTTGTAATAGGTCCTTAAAAACAGCAGCATGCTACTGTCATATAGAGGATCTTTGGCTAGCACTTTTGTAATAGGTCCTTAAAAACAGCAGCATGCTTCTGTCATATAGAGGATCTTTGGCTAGCACTTTTGTAATAGGTCCCTAAAAACAGCAGCATGCTCCTGTCATATAGAGGATCTTTGACTAGCACTTTTGTAATAGGTCCTTAAAACAGCAGCATGCTTCTGTCATATAGAGGATCTTTGACTAGCACTTTTGTAATAGGTCCTTAAAACAGCAGCATGCTCCTGTCATATAGAGGATCTTTGACTAGCACTTTTGTAATAGGTCCTTAAAACAGCAGCATGCTTCTGTCATATAGAGGATCTTTGACTAGCACTTTTGTAATAGGTCCTTAAAAACAGCAGCATGCTTCTGTCATATAGAGGATCTTTGGCTAGCACTTTTGTAATAGGTCCCTAAAAACAGCAGCATGCTCCTGTCATATAGAGGATCTTTGGCTAGCACTCTTGTAATAGGTCCTTAAAACAGCAGCATGCTACTGTCATATAGAGGATCTTTGGCTAGCACTTTTGTAATAGGTCCTTAAAACAGCAGCATGCTTCTGTCATATAGAGGATCTTTGACTAGCACTTTTGTAGTAGGTCCTTAAAAACAGCAGCATGCTTCTGTCATATAGAGGATCTTTGACTAGCACTTTTGTAATAGGTCCTTAAAACAGCAGCATGCTTCTGTCATATAGAGGATCTTTGACTAGCACTTTTGTAATAGGTCCTTAAAAACAGCAGCATGCTTCTGTCATATAGAGGATCTTTGGCTAGCACTTTTGTAATAGGTCCCTAAAAACAGCAGCATGCTCCTGTCATATAGAGGATCTTTGGCTAGCACTTTTGTAATAGGTCCCTAAAAACAGCAGCATGCTCCTGTCATATAGAGGATCTTTGGCTAGCACTCTTGTAATAGGTCCTTAAAACAGCAGCATGCTACTGTCATATAGAGGATCTTTGGCTAGCACTCTTGTAATAGGTCCTTAAAACAGCAGCATGCTTCTGTCATATAGAGGATCTTTGACTAGCACTTTTGTAGTAGGTCCTTAAAAACAGCAGCATGCTTCTGTCATATAGAGGATCTTTGACTAGCACTTTTGTAGTAGGTCCGTAAAAACAGCAGCATGCTTCTGTCATATAGAGGATCTTTGACTAGCACTTTTGTAGTAGGTCCTTAAAAACAGCAGCATGCTACTGTCATATAGAGGATCTTTGGCTAGCACTTTTGTAATAGGTCCTTAAAAACAGCAGCATGCTACTGTCGTATAGAGGATCTTTGGCTAGCACTTTTGTAATAGGTCCTTAAAACAGCAACATGCTTCTGTCATATAGAGGATCTTTGGCTAGCACTTTTGTAATAGGTCCTTAAAACAGCAGCATGCTTCTGTCATATAGAGGATCTTTGACTAGCACTTTTGTAATAGGTCCTTAAAACAGCAGCATGCTACTGTCATATAGAGGATCTTTGGCTAGCACTCTTGTAATAGGTCCTTAAAACAGCAGCATGCTTCTGTCATATAGAGGATCTTTGACTAGCACTTTTGTAGTAGGTCCTTAAAAACAGCAGCATGCTTCTGTCATATAGAGGATCTTTGACTAGCACTTTTGTAGTAGGTCCGTAAAAACAGCAGCATGCTTCTGTCATATAGAGGATCTTTGACTAGCACTTTTGTAGTAGGTCCTTAAAAACAGCAGCATGCTACTGTCATATAGAGGATCTTTGGCTAGCACTTTTGTAATAGGTCCTTAAAAACAGCAGCATGCTACTGTCGTATAGAGGATCTTTGGCTAGCACTTTTGTAATAGGTCCTTAAAACAGCAGCATGCTTCTGTCATATAGAGGATCTTTGACTAGCACTTTTGTAGTAGGTCCTTAAAAACAGCAGCATGCTACTGTCATATAGAGGATCTTTGGCTAGCACTTTTGTAATAGGTCCTTAAAACAGCAACATGCTTCTGTCATATAGAGGATCTTTGGCTAGCACTTTTGTAATAGGTCCTTAAAACAGCAGCATGCTACTGTCATATAGAGGATCTTTGGCTAGCACTTTTGTAATAGGTCCTTAAAACAGCAGCATGCTACTGTCATGTAGAGGATCTTTGGCTAGCACTTTTGTAATAGGTCCTTAAAACAGCAACATGCTTCTGTTATATAGAGGATCTTTGGCTAGCACTTTTGTAATAGGTCCTTAAAACAGCAGCATGCTTCTGTCATATAGAGGATCTTTGACTAGCACTTTTGTAATAGGTCCTTAAAACAGCAGCATGCTACTGTCATATAGAGGATCTTTGGCTAGCACTCTTGTAATAGGTCCTTAAAACTGCAGCATGCTTCTGTCATATAGAGGATCTTTGACTAGCACTTTTGTAGTAGGTCCTTAAAAACAGCAGCATGCTTCTGTCATATAGAGGATCTTTGACTAGCACTTTTGTAGTAGGTCCGTAAAAACAGCAGCATGCTTCTGTCATATAGAGGATCTTTGACTAGCACTTTTGTAGTAGGTCCTTAAAAACAGCAGCATGCTACTGTCGTATAGAGGATCTTTGGCTAGCACTTTTGTAATAGGTCCTTAAAAACAGCAGCATGCTACTGTCGTATAGAGGATCTTTGGCTAGCACTTTTGTAATAGGTCCTTAAAACAGCAGCATGCTTCTGTCATATAGAGGATCTTTGACTAGCACTTTTGTAGTAGGTCCTTAAAAACAGCAGCATGCTACTGTCATATAGAGGATCTTTGGCTAGCACTTTTGTAATAGGTCCTTAAAACAGCAACATGCTTCTGTCATATAGAGGATCTTTGGCTAGCACTTTTGTAATAGGTCCTTAAAACAGCAGCATGCTTCTGTCATACAGAGGATCTTTGACTAGCACTTTTGTAATAGGTCCTTAAAACAGCAGCATGCTACTGTCATATAGAGGATCTTTGACTAGCACTTTTGTAATAGGTCCTTAAAAACAGCAGCATGCTTCTGTCATATAGAGGATCTTTGGCTAGCACTTTTGTAATAGGTCCTTAAAAACAGCAGCATGCTTCTGTCGTATAGAGGATCTTTGGCTAGCACTTTTGTAATAGGTCCCTAAAAACAGCAGCATGCTCCTGTCATATAGAGGATCTTTGACTAGCACTTTTGTAATAGGTCCTTAAAACAGCAGCATGCTACTGTCATATAGAGGATCTTTGACTAGCACTTTTGTAATAGGTCCTTAAAACAGCAGCATGCTTCTGTCATATAGAGGATCTTTGGCTAGCACATTTGTAATAGGTTCTTAAAAACAGCAGCATGCTTCTGTCATATAGAGGATCTTTGACTAGCACTCTTGTAATAGGTCCCTAAAAACAGCAGCATGCTTCTGTCATATAGAGGATCTTTGGCTAGCACTTTTGTAATAGGTCCTTAAAACAGCAGCATGCTTCTCTCATATAAAAGATCTTTGACTAGCACTTTTGTAATAGGTCCTTAAAAACAGCAGCATGCTACTGTCATATAGAGGATCTTTGGCTAGCACTTTTGTAATAGGTCCTTAAAAACAGCAGCATGCTACTGTCGTATAGAGGATCTTTGGCTAGCACTTTTGTAATAGGTCCTTAAAACAGCAGCATGCTTCTGTCATATAGAGGATCTTTGACTAGCACTTTTGTAGTAGGTCCTTAAAAACAGCAGCATGCTACTGTCATATAGAGGATCTTTGGCTAGCACTTTTGTAATAGGTCCTTAAAACAGCAGCATGCTTCTGTCATATAGAGGATCTTTGACTAGCACTTTTGTAATAGGTCCTTAAAACAGCAGCATGCTACTGTCATATAGAGGATCTTTGACTAGCACTTTTGTAATAGGTCCTTAAAAACAGCAGCATGCTTCTGTCATATAGAGGATCTTTGGCTAGCACATTTGTAATAGGTCTTTAAAACAGCAGCATGCTTCTGTCATATAGAGGATCTTTGACTAACACTTTTGTAATAGGTCCTTAAAACAGCAGCATGCTTCTGTCATATAGAGGATCTTTGACTAGCACTTTTGTAATAGGTCCTTAAAACAGCAGCATGCTACTGTCATATAGAGGATCTTTGACTAGCACTTTTGTAATAGGTCCTTAAAACAGCAGCATGCTTCTGTCATATAGAGGATCTTTGCCTAGCACATTTGTAATAGGTTCTTAAAAACAGCAGCATGCTTCTGTCATATAGAGGATCTTTGACTAGCACTCTTGTAATAGGTCCCTAAAAACAGCAGCATGCTTCTGTCATATAGAGGATCTTTGGCTAGCACTTTTGTAATAGGTCCTTAAAACAGCAGCATGCTTCTCTCATATAAAAGATCTTTGACTAGCACTTTTGTAATAGGTCACTAAAAACAGCAGCATGCTTCTGTCATATAGAGGATCTTTGACTAGCACTTTTGTAATAGGTCCTTAAAAACAGCAGCATGCTTCTGTCATATAGAGGATCTTTGACTAGCTCTTTTGTAATAGGTCCTTAAAACAGCAGCATGCTTCTGTCATATAGAGGATCTTTGGTGAGCACTTTTGTAATAGGTCCTTAAAAACATCAGCATGCTAATGTCATATAGAGGATCTTTGGCTAGCACTTTTGTAATAGGTCCCTAAAAACAGCAGCATGCTTCTGTCATATAGAGGATCTTTGACTAGCACTTTTGTAATAGGTCCTTAAAACAGCAGCATGCTTCTGTCATATAGAGGATCTTTGACTAGCACATTTGTAATAGGTCCTTAAAACAGCAGCATGCTACTGTCATATATAGGATCTTTGACTAGCACTTTTGTAATAGGTCCTTAAAAACAGCAGCATGCTTCTGTCATATAGAAGATCTTTGGCTAGCACTTTTATAATAGGTCCTTAAAACAGCAGCATGCTTCTGTCATATAGAGGATCTTTGGCTAGCACTTTTGTAATAGGTCCTTAAAACAGAAGCATGTTTCTGTCATATAGAGGATCTTTGACTAGCACTTTTGTAATAGGTCCTTAAAAACAGCAGCATGCTTCTGTCATATAGAGGATCTTTGGCTAGCACTTTTGTAATAGGTCCCTAAAAACAGCAGCATGCTTCTGTCATATAGAGGATCTTTGACTAGCACTTTTGTAATAGGTCCTTAAAACAGCAGCATGCTTCTGTCATTTAGAGGATCTTTGACTAGCACTTTTGTAATAGGTCCTTAAAAACAGCAGCATGCTACTGTCATATAGAGGATCTTTGACTAGCACTCTTGTAATAGGTCCCTAAAAACAGCAGCATGCTTCTGTCATATAGAAGATCTTTGGCTAGCACTTTTATAATAGGTCCTTAAAACAGCAGCATGCTTCTGTCATATAGAGGATCTTTGGCTAGCACTTTTGTAATAGGTCCTTAAAACAGCAACATGCTTCTGTCATATAGAGGATCTTTGGCTAGCACTTTTGTAATAGGTCCTTAAAACAGCAGCATGCTTCTGTCATATAGAGGATCTTTGACTAGCACTTTTGTAATAGGTCCTTAAAACAGCAGCATGCTACTGTCATATAGAGGATCTTTGACTAGCACTTTTGTAATAGGTCCTTAAAAACAGCAGCATGCTTCTGTCATATAGAGGATCTTTGGCTAGCACATTTGTAATAGGTCTTTAAAACAGCAGCATGCTTCTGTCATATAGAGGATCTTTGACTAACACTTTTGTAATAGGTCCTTAAAACAGCAGCATGCTTCTGTCATATAGAGGATCTTTGACTAGCACTTTTGTAATAGGTCCTTAAAACAGCAGCATGCTACTGTCATATAGAGGATCTTTGACTAGCACTTTTGTAATAGGTCCTTAAAACAGCAGCATGCTTCTGTCATATAGAGGATCTTTGCCTAGCACATTTGTAATAGGTTCTTAAAAACAGCAGCATGCTTCTGTCATATAGAGGATCTTTGACTAGCACTCTTGTAATAGGTCCCTAAAAACAGCAGCATGCTTCTGTCATATAGAGGATCTTTGGCTAGCACTTTTGTAATAGGTCCTTAAAACAGCAGCATGCTTCTCTCATATAAAAGATCTTTGACTAGCACTTTTGTAATAGGTCCTTAAAACAGCAGCATGCTTCTGTCATATAGAGGATCTTTGACTAGCACTTTTGTAATAGGTTACTAAAAACAGCAGCATGCTTCTGTCATATAGAGGATCTTTGACTAGCACTTTTGTAATAGGTCCTTAAAAACAGCAGCATGCTTCTGTCATATAGAGGATCTTTGACTAGCTCTTTTGTAATAGGTCCTTAAAACAGCAGCATGCTTCTGTCATATAGAGGATCTTTGGTGAGCACTTTTGTAATAGGTCCTTAAAAACATCAGCATGCTAATGTCATATAGAGGATCTTTGGCTAGCACTTTTGTAATAGGTCCCTAAAAACAGCAGCATGCTTCTGTCATATAGAGGATCTTTGACTAGCACTTTTGTAATAGGTCCTTAAAACAGCAGCATGCTTCTGTCATATAGAGGATCTTTGACTAGCACATTTGTAATAGGTCCTTAAAAGTGAATTAGTGAAGTGAAGTGAATTACATTTATATAGCGCTTTTTCTCAAGTGACTCAAAGCGCTTTACATTGCGAAACCCAATATCTAAGTTACATTTAAACCAGTGTGGGTGGCACTGGGAGCAGGTGGGTGAAGTGTCTTGCCCAAGGACACGACGGCAGTGACTAGGATGGCGGAAGCGGGGATCGAACCTGCAACCCTCAAGTTGCTGGCACGGCCGCTCTACCAACCGAGCTATACCGCCCCAAAACAGCAGCATGCTACTGTCATATATAGGATCTTTGACTAGCACTTTTGTAATAGGTCCTTAAAAACAGCAGCATGCTTCTGTCATATAGAAGATCTTTGGCTAGCACTTTTATAATAGGTCCTTAAAACAGCAGCATGCTTCTGTCATATAGAGGATCTTTGGCTAGCACTTTTGTAATAGGTCCTTAAAACAGAAGCATGCTTCTGTCATATAGAGGATCTTTGACTAGCACTTTTGTAATAGGTCCTTAAAAACAGCAGCATGCTTCTGTCATATAGAGGATCTTTGGCTAGCACTTTTGTAATAGGTCCCTAAAAACAGCAGCATGCTTCTGTCATATAGAGGATCTTTGACTAGCACTTTTGTAATAGGTCCTTAAAACAGCAGCATGCTTCTGTCATTTAGAGGATCTTTGACTAGCACTTTTGTAATAGGTCCTTAAAAACAGCAGCATGCTACTGTCATATAGAGGATCTTTGACTAGCACTCTTGTAATAGGTCCCTAAAAACAGCAGCATGCTTCTGTCATATAGAGGATCTTTGACTAGCTTGTTTGTAATAGGTCCTTAAAACAGCAGCATGCTTCTCTCATATAGAAGATCTTTGACTAGCACTTTTGTAGTAGGTCCTTAAAACAGCAGCATGCTTCTGTCATATAGAGGATCTTTGACTAGAACTTTTGTAATAGGTCCCTAAAAACAGCAGCATGCTTCTGTCATATAGAGGATCTTTGGCTAGCACTTTTGTAATAGGTCTTTAAAACAGCAGCTAATTCTGTCATATAGAGAATCTTTGACTAGCACTTTTGTAATAGGTCCTTAAAACAGCAACATGCTTCTGTCATATAAAGGATCTTTGGCTAGCACTTTTGTAATAGGTCCTTAAAACAGCAACATGCTTCTGTCATATAAAGGATCTTTGGCTAGCACTTTTGTAATAGGTCCTTAAAACAGCAACATGCTTCTGTCATATAGAGGATCTTTGGCTAGCACTTTTGTAATAGGTCCTTAAAACAGCAGCATGCTTCTGTCATTTAGATGATCTTTGGCTAGCACTTTTGTAATAGGTCCTTAAAACAGCAGCATGCTACTGTCATATAGACGATCTTTGGCTAGCACTTTTGTAATAGGTCCTTAAAAGAGCAGCATGCTTCTGTCATATAGAGGATCTTTGGCTAGCACTTTTGTAATAGGTCCTTAAAACAGCAACATGCTTCTGTCATATAGAGGATCTTTGGCTAGCAGTTTTGTAATAGGTCCTTAAAACATTAGCATGCTTCTGTCATATAGAGGATCTTTGACTAGCACTTTTGTAATAGGTCCTTAAAACAGTAGCATGCTTCTGTCATATAGAGGATCTTTGGCTAGCACTTTTGTAATAGGTCCTTAAAACAGTAGCATGCTACTGTCATATAGAGGATCTTTGGCTAGCACTTTTGTAATAGGTCCTTAAAACAGTAGCATGCTTCTGTCATATAGAGGATCTTTGGCTAGCACTTTTGTAATAGGTCCTTAAAACAGTAGCATGCTTCTGTCATATAGAGGATCTTTGGCCAGCACTTTTGTAATAGGTCCTTAAAACAGTAGCATGCTTCTGTCATATAGAGGATCTTTGGCTAGCACTTTTGTAATAGGTCCTTAAAACAGCAGCATGCTACTGTCATTTAGAGGATCTTTGACTAGCACAAATATTTTTTCGTACCTTTTTGCTACAGACGGCCTTGACTTAGATCCAAAACTGATGCGGTCTAAAGCTTAAAACCTGTACTACCGCTTCTTAAAACCGCCAACTCAGCAACTAATTGCTCTTAGGGCCTTGCCATAATAGGTCATCAGTTGAAGGATTGGCACTGAGCTACACAATCACTGCTGACTGACTTGATTTTAGCATGTGTAGCGAAGCCTGCCTGACAGACTGCAAAAACGGGAATGAAAGATCCTCTATGCTACAGGGATGCTTTTGTGACATTTTTCTTTCCTTGAGATTGTAACGACGGATGCCAGCTGGTGCAGCCGCGCGACGGTAGGTCGGTAAACCTCACTCCCTGACGCCTCAAGAGTCGCACTGGACAACGAGCTGACATCGTGGGTGTTTGGCTTTTTTCAGTATGTGTTTGCTCGTTTTGAGAATTTACTACAAAAATACAAGACAAAGATCATCTATATGACAAGAGTGCTCTGCTCTCTTACTACAGGTTGGAAAACGCTGCTTTCTATAACAGGAGGGCACTGCAGTTTTAAGGATGTACTGCATAAACACTTATCAAAGATCCTCTATATGACAGGAACATTCCACTGTTTTCAAAGACCTGCTGAAAACACGCAAGTCAAAGATTCAAAGATCATCTCAATGACAGGAATGCACTGTTGTTTTATAAAACCTATGACAAAAATGCTAGTCAAAGATCATCTATATGACAGGAGTGCACTGCAGTTTTTAATTATATGCTGCATAAACACTAGTCATAGGTCCTCTAAGGATCTTTGACTAGCATTCTTGTCGTAGGTCCTTAAAAACAGCGGAGTTTTACTGTTACATAGAGGATCTTTGACTAGCATTCTTGTCGTAGGTCCTTAAAAACAGCAGAGCTTTACTGTTGCATAGAGGATCTTTGACTAGCATTCTTGTCGTAGGTCCTTAAAAACAGCGGAGTTTTACTGTTGCATAGAGGATCTTTGACTAGCATTCTTGTCATAGGTCCTTAAAAACAGCAGAGCTTTACTGTTACATAGAGGATCTTTGACGAGCATTCTTGTCGTAGGTCCTTAAAAACAGCAGAGCTTTACTGTTGCATAGAGGATCTTTGACTAGCATTATTGTCGTAGGTCCTTAAAAACAGCAGAGCTTTACTGTTACATAGAGGATCTTTGACGAGCATTCTTGTCGTAGGTCCTTAAAAACAGCAGAGCTTTACTGTTGCATAGAGGATCTTTGACTAGCATTATTGTCGTAGGTCCTTAAAAACAGCATAGCACTCCTGTCATTTAAATAATTTTTGACAAGCTTTCTTGCAGTTGGTCCTTAAAAACAGCAGAGGGATCCTGTCATGTTGTATAGATGATCTTTGACTAGCATCTGTGTTGTGGATTGTCAAATACCGCAGTGCACTTTTGTCATATAAAGGATCTTTGATTAGCACTTTTGCAGTAGGTTCTCAAAACCAGCACAGCACTTCTGTCTTACAGATGATCTTTGACTATAGCATTTTTTGTAGTGGGTTCTACAAAAACGGCAGTGTGCTCCTGTCATATAGAGGATCTTTGACTTGTGTGTTAACGACAGGTCCGTAAAACAGTGGAGTGCTCCTGTCATATCGAGGATCTTTGACTAGTGTTTGTACAGTAGTTTCTTAAAAACGGCAGTGCACTCCCGTCACGTAGATGATCTTTGACTAGCATCTTTGTTGTGGGCTCTTAAATAAAGCAGTACCTTTGGTATATAGAGGATCTTTGATGATATTTTGTTCAGTAGGTTCTCAAAACCAGCATAGCACTTCTGTCTTATAGATGATCTTTGACTAGCATTTTCTGTAATGGGTTCTCGCAGTAATGGGGGGTAATGTTTTTTTTTTTTGTCATAAAAAAATACAATCATGTGTGCTTACGGACTGTATCCCTTGCAGACTGTATTGATCTATATTGATATATAATGTAGGAAGCAGAATATTAATAACAAAAAGAAACAACCCTTTTGTGTGAATGAGTGTAAATGGGGGAGGGAGGTTTTTTGGGTTGGTGCACTAATTGTAAGTGTATCTTGTGTTTTTTTTATGTTGATTTAATTTTAAAAAATTTTAAAAAATTAAAAAATATTTTTTATTTTATTTTTTGAATTTCTTGTGCGGCCCGGTACCAATTGGTGGTTGGGTACCACTTATTTATATGACAGGAGCACTTTGTTGATTTTTAAAAATTTCCAAGGAAAAAAGTTTTTGTCCTGAACTCAGGTGCCATTAATGTACCAGATAAGGCCCGCGGGTCGGCGGTTGCACAACCCTCCTGTCCTGAGGAAACTGCAGCCTTCACTGGCTTCCATCGCTGTCACTCCGCCATGTTGGCTCTAACTATTAACCCGCCTCAAAGAACTCTGGGAATTCTCCCGAGCCAACATGGAGGACTCCGGGCGCCAGTTTCATAAACGCTGGTGTGGGCGGAGCTTGGCTTTCTGGGTTGCTCCGTGGAGCTGAACGAGGAGGGTTTTATTAGGGCACACGGACGGACGGACGACGTTGACGTGGAGCGGAAAACACGCACCCACGGCCGTGGACGAGACGGAGAGCTCGGGGTTCTTTCCTTTGACGAGGAAGAGGAGCCAGAGTGAGCGAGAGAAGCCGACTGTGTGTCTCCGCGAAACACCGAAAGGTTGTAAAATCATTAAAATTGTCGGGATGTGAAGACCATCGTCAACCCACCTGGATCACGCGTGGAAACTCAATTCCTGTGGACGTCAATCAAAGTGGACGCAAACTAGCTTCCATTTGTAATGCTGGCGGGAGTGTGGCTTTCTTTTTGACACCGGAGTGTGCCACCGGGAAAGGCGGGGCCGAAGCAGCGGTCTCCCACACCGGGATTACGGAGCTCCCCCTCCGCCGCTCCATACCCAGCGACGCCGCGGATTCCTGAGGGGGAGCCGGGGAGCTTCCGCCGACGTTCACCGGGAACTATCCGCCACAGACGCCGCCCCCCGTTGGGCGTGAGCCAGTCAGTCATTGCTGTCAACGGTCACCTGGTCGTGGCCCTTTTCCCTCCCCGTTTTGGAGCCTAACACGCGTTTATAGTCCGGGATTTTGTGGCACCCCCTCCCCTGCCGGACTAGGACCAGGACTATGGCGGACGACGACGTTCTGTTTGAAGATGTGTACGAGCTCTGCGAGGTGATCGGGAAGTAAGTGTTGTCTTATTGTGCACTCATCTTTAATGCAGCCTTCCGATCCACCTTTGACCCCTTCGTGAAACACTGAAGTGGTTTTAATGAGTCATTCATAAAAGTTGTTGCATTCTGCACTTTTTGTGTAGTGATCCCAGTTGCTAACTTTCGGCACGGATTAAAGGACACACACACACACACACACACACACACACACACACACACACACACACACACACACACACACACACACACACACACACATACATGTCTTGCCTACTTTGTGTGGACCCACGTTTGGTTAGTGGGTTGTGAGGGCCCCCCTTTCCACTATAGCTAGAATGATGAAAAAAATATACATCTAGCCCTAGATGGGAGTAGAGAGTTGCAACTAGGGATGTCAGATAATGGCTTTTTGCCGATATCCAATATTCCGATATTGTCCAACTCTTTAATTACCGATACCGATATCAACCGATACCGATATCAACTGATATATGCAGTCGTGGAATTAACACATTATTATGCCTAATTTGGACAACCAGGTATGGTGAAGATAAAGTACTTTTTAAAAAAAATAATAAAATAAGATGAATAAATTAAAAACATTTTCTTGAATAAAAAAGAAAGTAAAACAATGTAAAAACAGTTACATAGAAACTAGTAATGAATGAAAATGAGTAAAATGAAGTGTTAAAGGTTAGTACTATTAGTGGAGCAGCAGCACGCACAATCATGTGTGCTTACGGACTGTATCCCTTGCAGACTTTATTGATATATATTGATATATAATGTAGGAACCAGAATATTAATAACAAAAAAGATACAACCCTTTTGTGTGAATGAGTGTAAATGGGGGAGGGAGGTTTTTTGGGTTGGTGCAATAATTGTATGTGTATCTTGTGTTTTTATGTTGATTTAATAAAAACCAAAAAAAAAAACAACAACAACAACAACAAAAAACGATACAGATAATTAAAAAAAACGATACCGATAATTTCCGATATTACATTTTAAAGCATTTATCGGACATCCCTAGTTGCAACCTCACTTCAGAATGCAAAACACACAAAGTAAAACAAATATTTTACTTTTGTAGTTGTGAGGACCAGGCAAATGTCCTCACAAGTTAAAAGATCCTCACAGAAAGGGTGGTTTATCAAGTGTATGTCCACACAAGGATGGTGAGACAAGTGCACACACACACACACACACACAGACACACACACACACACACACACGTGGTCATGGTTAGGGAGTGTCGGTTCAGGTTCATCCGGGCAGATTGGACTAACATCCAAACGTGTGCAGGTTACGAGGGTGTGTTTTCCAGTGGGCCAATGACACCATATCGGCCCCGGGTTTTTTTGCAACATCCCTCTGTCCATTTTCTACCGCTTGTCCCTCCACTAACCACGTTAAACCCAGATTCCGATCTAACAAAGGTCTTGACTCATTCTCCTTCTATGCCACATCGATGTGGAATGCACTCGCAACAGGTGTAAAAGAAAGGGCATCTCTATCCTCCTTCAAAACCGCAATAAAAGAACACCTCCAGGCAACTTCAACCCTAAACTAACACCCTCCCCGGATTGTAAATAATCAAATGTAGATACTTTTTCTTCTGATTTCTGATATCTCTCTTTCTGTGTCCACTACATATCCTACCAAGTCAGTCCTACACTGTTCCAACGTCCATTTCTCTGATGATGCAATTGTTGATGACTGAAGTGTTGATATCAACCAATCCTAAATCTCCACCCCCCGGATTGTAAATAATGTCAATAATTCAATGTATATACTCTGATGATTATCTTGTGTGATGACTGTATTATGCTGATAGTATATATCTGTATCATGAATTGATTAACGTGGACCCCGACTTAAACAAGTTGAACAACTTATTGGGGTGTTACCATTTAGTGGTCAATTGTAGGGAATATGTAGGGATGATGTTCGAAACCGGTTCTCCCGGTTGTTTGACAAGAAAAGTACCGTTCGATAAGAAAAGAACCGATTCCATGGACTCGAATCCCTTTTTTGAGAACCGGTTACCGTTATCGAGGCCACTATAGTAAACACAAATAGTTGGTTCTTTATTCGAATCCCTGGGAACGAATCCCGTCCCACAAGAAATGCCCTGTGGGACATCACAGGAAATGACGTAGCTCAGTCATTAGACTGAGCTACGTCATTTCCTGTGATGTCACACAAGCAACAAAACAAATGGACCCTAAAAAAACACCTCAAGGCATGGCTATTCACCTATAGTGATCACAGAGACGGGTTGTTTTTGCGTTATTGTATATATTTTAGGGCCGCGACAACTAATCGATTAAATCGATTATTAAAATAATTGCCGATTAATTTAGTCATCGATTCGTTGGATCTATGCTGCATGCGCAGAGGTGTTTTTTTTTTTTTTTTTTAATAATTTTTTTTTTTTTTTTTTAACCAAAACTTTATTTATAAACTGCAACGTTTACAAACAGCTGAGAAACAATAATCAAAATAAGTATGGTGCCAGTATGCTGTTTTTTTTCTATATAAAATACTTGATAGGATAGAAATGTAGTTAGTCTCTTTTATCCGATTATTAATCGATTAATCGAAGTAATAATCGACAGATTAATCGATTATCAAATTAATCGTTAGTTGCAGCCCTAATATATTTGTTTTTCTGAAAAATCCCACTTAATATACTTTGGGTAACAACAGTCAATATTTATTTTTATTTAATTTTTTAGGGGGGTAACAGTCAATATTTATTTATTTATTTAATTTAATTTTTTTTTTTTTTTTTCTTAAACCAAATATTGTGTTTTTTTCCATATACAACAACCTATCTGGATTCGATAAGAGAATCGATAAGGAATCGGTCCGATAAGAGGATTCGATAATGGGCTCAAACTCGATAATTTCTTATCAAACATCATCCCTAGGAATATGTACTGTACTGTGCAACCTACTAATAAAAGTCTCAATCAATCAATCCCTTTTGAGGTGGCGTGGGGGTGCTGGAGCCTATCTCAACCCTTGACTAACACCCTCCCCCTTCCACATCCCACCTCCCCGGATTGTAAATAATAGGGGTGTGGGAAAAAAATCGATTTGAATTCGAATCGCGATTCTCACGTTGTGCGATTCAGAATCGATTGTCATTTTAAAAAAATCTATATATTTTTTTTGATTGTTTTTATTATTTTTTTGATTTTTTTTTGGATTTTTTTTAATTAATCAATCCAACAAAACAATACACAGCAATACCATAACAACGCAATCCAATTCCAAAACCAAACCCGACCCAGCAACACTCAGAACTGCAATAAACAGAGCAATTGAGAGGAGACACAAACACGACACAGAACAAACCAAAAGTAGTGAAACAAAAATGAATATTATCAACAACAGTATCAATATTAGTTACAATTTCAACATAGCAGTGATTAAAAATCCCTCTGACATTATTATTAGACATTTATAAATTAAAAAAAAAAAGAACAATAGTGTCACAGTGGCTTACACTTGCATCGCATCTCATAAGCTTGACAACACACTGTGTCCAATATTTTCACAAAGATAAAATAAGTCATATTTTTGGTTCATTTAATAGTTAAAACAAATGGACATTATTGCAATCAGTTGATAAAACATTGTCCTTTTCAATTATAAAAGCTTTTTACAAAAATCTACTACTCTGCTTGCATGTCAGCAGACTTGGGTAGATCCTGCTGAAATCTATGTATTCCATGAATAGAGAATCCTTTTGAATCGGGAAAAAAATCGTTTTTGAATCGAGAATCGTGTTGAATTGAAAAAAAAAATCAATTTTGAATAGAATCTTGACCCAAGAATCGATATTGAATCGAATCGTGGAACACCCAAAGACTCACAGCCTTAGTAAATAACCAAATGTAAATAATCAAATGTATTTCTAATGTATATACTTCTTGTTCTTATGCTATCTGAACTCACTATGTTCTCTGCTCGCTGTACATATCCTACCAAGTCAGACCTACACTGTTTCAATGCCCATTTCTCTGATGATGCAATTGTTGATGACTGAAGTGCTGATATCATCCCACCCCCTAGATTGTAAATAATGTCAATAATTCAATGTACATACTCTGATGATTATCTTGTGTGATGACTGTATTATGATGATAGTATATATTTGTACCATGAATTGATTTACGTGGACCCCGACTTAAACAAGTTGAAAAACTTATTGGGGTGTTACCATTTAGTGGCCAATTGTACGGAATATGTACTGTACTGTGCAATCTACTAATAAACGTTTTAATCAATCAATCAATCAGCTGTATTGGGGCGGAAGGCGTCATACACCCTGGCATATGAAGTACAATAAAAACATTAGAAATTACAGCGCGATAACTTAAAAATAAAGACAACTTCAGATTATTTTCTTTGCTTAAAAATAGGACAAACACATTCTGAAAATGTACAAATCGTTATGTTGTTGTTTTTTTTTTACACTTACATGTTGCTGTTAATAGTATTCTATCTTTATTTGTCGTTATTTACACTTTCTGAATAAATGATGTGATAATATTCATTGGTGTTGATTTTCAATGTATCAAGTAGGGCTGGGCGATATATCGAGTTTGTAAGATATATCTATATCTAGAGTATTTATTAGTAGCCAGTGAGAAGGTGTATTTTTGATTGGAAACAGAGGTCACGACACCGAGGGGGCGTGGGAAACGTTTTGAGTTCTTTGCATGCATGTTATGGAATTTTACATAACATTTTCAATTGACTTAGACCAGGGGTCACCAACCTTTTTGGAACCAAGAGCTACTTCTTGGGTACTGATTAATGCGAAGGGCTACCAGTTTGATACACACTTAAATAAATTGCCAGAAATAGCCAATTTGCTCAATTTACCTTTAACTCTATGTTATTATTAATAATAAATGATATTTACACTTAATTGAACGGTTTAAAAGAGGAGAAAACACGAAAAAAATGACAATTAAATTTTGAAACATAGTTTATCTTCAATTTCGACTCTTTAAAATTCAAAATTCAACCAAAAAAAAGAAGAGGAAAAAACTAGCTAATTCGAATCTTTTTGACAAAATGTAAAAAAGAATTTATGGAACATCATTAGTAATTTTTCCTGATTAAGATTAATTTTAGAATTTTGATGACATGTTTTAAATAGGTTAAAATCCAATCTACATTTTGTTAGAATATATAACAAATTGGACCAAGCTATATTTCTAACAAAGACAAATCATTACTTCTTCTAGATTTTTCAGAACAAAAATTTTAAAAGAAATTCAAAAGACTTTGAAATAAGATTTAAATTTGATTCTACAGATTTTCTAGATTTGCTAGAATATTTTTTTGAATTTTAATCATAATAAGTTTGAAGAAATATTTCACAAATATTCTTCGTCGAAAAAACAGAAGCTAAAATGAAAAATTTAATTAAAATGTATTTATCATTCTTTACAATAAAACAAATAAATTTACTTGAACATTGATTTAAATTGTCAGGAAAGAAGAGGAAGGAATTTAAAAGGTAAAAAGGTATATGTGTTTAAAAATCCTAAAATCATTTCTAAGGTTGTATTTTTTCTCTAAAATTGTCTTTCTGAAAGTTATAAGAAGCAAAGTAAAAAAATTAATACATTTATTTAAACAAAAGAAGACCAAGTCTTTAAAATATTTTCTTGGATTTTCAAATTCTATTTGAGTTTTGTCTCTCTTAGAATTAAAAATGTCAGGCAAAGCGAGACCAGCTTGCTAGTAAATAAATACAATTTAAAAAATAGAGGCAGCTCACTGGTAAGTGCTGCTATTTGAGCTATTTTTAGAACAGGCCAGCGGGCTACTCATCTGGTCCTTACGGGCTACCTGGTGCCCGCGGGCACCGCGTTGGTGACCCCTGACTTAGACTTAGACAAACATTAATGATCCACAAGGGACATTGTTCCACACAGTATGTCACTTACAAAGAATGGAAAGTGTAAGGATTGTAATAATGTTATTGTATAACAATTGTAATAATGTTACTAAATTATCGAGTAAAAACCTAAGTATTACATGGGACATGTAATTGTCAAAAAGACTACTAAAAGAGGTTTGATAGATGAGAATTAATCTAAGGGTAAAATATAGTGTAGATATGCACCCGATTGCAGGAAATGCAGTCTTAATTTTCAAAATGTTCTTTCGGGCTTTGTATGGCAGGACTTAATGCTGATAGAAATGTTCTTTTTTCTGAATTGTTTACCTTTTTTTTGTTTTTTTTAAAGATCCCTGAATCTTTGACTAGCTTATTTGCAGAAGCTCCTTTAAAAAAGTAGAACACTTCTGTAATTGTGACAAAGAAAATAGACCAAAATCAAATGTCTACTGTAGAGCAGGGGTCCCCAACCTATTTTGCACCAGGGACCGGTTTAATGTAGGCATTATTTTCACGGACCGGCCTTCCACGTGTGGCAGATAGATATAGCAAATAAGTGCATGAAAAATGAATACATGAAACACTCACCATAACATTTGCAAAAAAGTTCTCCATAGACTTTTGCTTTTTGCTCATTTTTGCTAGTAGTAGGCTTTGTTTTGGCTTTAGTATCTGATGGGTTATAGGTGATACATCCCATTCAAGGACAAGAGCAGTATAAGAAAGCTATAAGTACTTGACATTAGTTCTAATAGATTTCTAAAAGTTATGTATTCATATTTTGTGCAATATTTCATACATAAATACACTGTTAGCTTTTTTGGTCCAATTTTACATGTGTAAATACTAGGGATGTCCGATAATGGCTTTTTGCCGATATCCGATATTCCGATATTGTCCAACTCTTTAATTACCGGTACCGATATCAACCGATACCGATATCAACCGATATATGCAGTCGTGGAATCAACACATTATCATGCCTAATTTGGACAACCAGGTATGGTGAAGATAAGGTACTTTTTAAAAAAATTAGTAAAATAAGATAAATAAATTAAAAACATTTTCTTGAATAAAAAAGAAAGTACAACAATATAAAAACAGTTACATAGAAACTAGTAATGAATGAAAATGAGTAAAATTAAGTGTTAAAGGTTAGTACTATTAGTGGAGCAGCAGCACGCACAATCATGTGTGCTTACGGACTGTATCCCTTGCAGACTGTATTGATATATATTGATATATAATGTAGGAAGCAGAATATTAATAACAGAAAGAAACAACCCTTTTGTGTGAATGAGTGTAAATGGGGGAGGGAGGTTTTTTGGGTTGGTGCACTAATTGTAAGTGTATCTTGTGTTTTTTATGTGGATTTAATTAAAAAAACAAAACAAAAAAAAACGATACCGATAATAAAAAAAACGATACCGATAATTTCCGATATTACATTTTAACGCATATATCGGCCGATAATATCGGCAGGCCGATATTATCGGACATCCCTAGTAAATACATCTGATATTGCTAAATACTTATGTAACAGGACGATGTGCAATAATAGCAGCACTTTAACTTACTAGGCCAAAGGAGATGGATATTTATTTCCTTCAGCACAATTATTATATGCAACAATTAAGCACTTCTCCACCTGCCTTATGCACTTTAACTACTATGGCCACTTTGTCCCTGATCTTAGGTCATCAACCTGCAGATGGAACCTAGCTTTTAGCTACGATTTGGCACCTTTACATTTTTATATGTTTATTAAAGGCCTACTGAAATGATTTTTTTTTTATTTAAACGGGGATAGCAGATCCATTCTATGTGTCATACTTGATCATTTCGCAATATTGCCATATTTTTGCTGAAAGGATTTAGTAGAGAACATCGACGATAAAGTTCGCAACTTTTGGTCGCTGATAAAAAAAAAAGCCTTGCCTGTACCGGAAGTAGCGTGACGTCGCAGTTTGAGAGGCTCCTCACATTTCCCCATTGTTTACACCAGCAGCGAGAGCGATTCGGACCGAGAAAGCGACGATTACCCCGTTAATTTGAGCGAGGATGAAAGATTCGTGGATGAGGAACGTGAGAGTGAAGGACTAGAGTGTAGTGCAGGACGTATCTTTTTTCGCTCTGATTGTAACTTAGGTACAAGCTGGCTCATTGGATTCCACACTTTCTCCTTTTTCTATTGTGGATCACGGATTTGTATTTTAAACCACCTCGGATACTATATCCTCTTGAAAATGAGAGTCGAGAACGCGAAATGGACATTCACAGTGACTTTTATCTCCACGACAATACATCGGCGAAGCACTTTAGCTACGGAGCTAACGTGATAGCATCGGGCTTAACTGCAGATAGAAACACAATAAATAAACCCCTGACTGGAAGGATAGACAGAAAAACAACAGTACTATTAAACCATGGACATGTAAATACACGGTTAATGCTTTCCAGCCTGGCGAAGCTTAACAATGCTGTTGCTAACGACGCCATTGAAGCTAACTTAGCTACGGGACCTCACAGAGCTATGCTAAAAACATTAGCTATCCACCTACGCCAGCCAGCCCTCATCTGCTCATCAACACCCGTGCTCACCTGCGTTCCAGCGATCGACGGCGCGACGAAGGACTTCACCCGATCATCGACGCGGTCGGCGGCTAGCGTCGGCTAGCGCGTCTGCTATCCAAGTCAAAGTCCTCTTGTTGTGTTGCTGCAGCCATCCGCTAATACACCGATCCCACCTACAGCTTTCTTCTTTGCAGTCTCCATTGTTCATTAAACAAATTGCAAAAGATTCACCAACACAGATGTCCAGAATACTGGGGAATTTTGTGATGAAAACAGAGCTTTTTTGTATTGTGTCCGAATACTTCCGTACTTTCATCATTGATATATAAACTATCAGACGCGTGGTCGCTAGTAGTGGCTTTCAGTAGGCCTTTAATGTGCATAGCAAAGATGTAACACATATAGCAAATGGCAACTTCCTATTAGGAGTTTTATAATACACCGGTCCCCGGACCGGTGGTTGGGGACCACTGCTGTAGAGGACGGAGTATACAAAATGAGACTAATTTTGAAGGGTAGAAGTCTGGCACCCTGGTCTTTTTAGCTGACAGGAAATGTGGCCCCCAGAACCATCGGGTTGAATATCTCTGCCCCCCCCCCATGAACCGTGCCATGCATTTTCAGTGCAAGAGTCAGAATGTGGAGCATATTTGCTTCTGCGGTAATCTCCTTTCAAGAAAGAAGTAGCTAATGTGACAAGTGAGTCAGTCTGTGTTTGATGCGAATAAAAGCTGAAGAAATGTGTGCCTGAGTCACAAGGGCAGCTCAGACCCAAATGGAATCAAGTCAGTGTTTTGGTGACCCTCACCCTGACAGTAAATCAAGGCTCATCTTGGACCGGACTTGAGCTATGATGATTGGATGGCCGCCTGGCTTGGCAGTGGAGATGGTGACTACAGCAACAGTCAAGGTCCATGCCGCTGTAGTCATTTGTTGCTGTCATCGTTGTGCAATCTTGCGAGAATTCATCATGAAAAAGTACAGTGTCATTCATTAATACACACTTAATTGTTGGTTTTCCCGCACACCCTTTAATTACTTTCATGCCTGTGGCTCCTTATGGCAGGCATATTTTGTTCAGATTTTGACCCAAAATGCGCAAAAATATCTGCAAAATCAAACGATGAAAGGAGTAACTTGAAGTTGCTTTGATTGAAACTTTTATTAGTAGACTGCACAGTACAGTACATATTCCGTACAGTTGACCACTAAATGGTAACACCCCAATAAGTTTTTCAACTTGTTTAAGTCGGGGTCTACGTTAATCAATTCATGGTCGACTATGGCAACAGTCAAGATCCATGGTATTCATTAGTTACTAGCTCTGGCTGAACACCGTATCACGATATTAGTGTTTTATATCGGTCGATATTGATAATTGTTGTCATTTTTATGACCTTTCGAAAATAAGGATTAGGACTAGGGATGTCCGATAATATCGGCATGCCGATATTATCGGCTGATAAATGCGTTAAAATGTAATATCGGAAATTATCGGTATCGTTTTTTTTATTATCTGTATCGGGTTTTTTTTTGGTGTTTTTTTAATTAAATCTACATAAAAAACACAAGATACACTTACAATTAGTGCACCAACCCAAAAAAAAACCCTCCCCCCATTTCTTTCTGTTATCAATATTCTGGTTCCTACATTATATATCAATATATATCAATACAGTCTGCAAGGGATACAGTCCGTAAGCACACATGATTGTGCGTGCTGCTGGTCCACTAATAGTACTAACTTTTAACAGTTAATTTTACTCATTTTCATTAATTACTAGTTTCTATGTAACTGTTTTTATATTGTTTTACTTTCTTTTTTATTCAAGAAAATGTTTTTAATTTAGTTATCTTATTTTATTATTATTTTTACAAAGTACCTTATCTTCACCATACATGGTTGTCCAAATTAGGCATAATAATGGGTTAATTCCACGACTGCATGTATTGGTTGATATCGGTATCGGTAATTAAAGAGTTGGACAATATCGGATATGGGCAAGAAGCCATTATCGGACATCCCTAATTAGGACAAAACTACATAAAAAGGTAAACGTTTTATTTCAAATGTGACCTTCCTCTGATTATAATCCCCTCAGCTATCAAGGCAGAAAGGAAAGCAACTTAACACTTAACAATAACTCAGGAGTGTCAAACGTACGGCCCGAGGGCCGGATAAGGCCCACGAACAGGTTTTATCCAGGCCCGCGGGATGAGTTTGCTAAGTATATAAAAATTAACCTGAAATTTTGGAATGAAAGAAACCGCTGTTCTAAATGTGTCCACTCGATGTCGCAATAGCAATTCTTTGTCTCTTTGTAGATGATGCTACATATGTACAAAATAAACCACATGATGTTAGTACATCAGTCAAGGAAAATGATCAAACGACATAAATAACGTACTGTAATTTGATTTGATCTTGATAGATTGAAAATTAACACCAATGGGTTGACTGATGAACATTCAGTGTTTCCCATAAACTGCCAAGATACCTGTGGCGGTGGGGGCGTGGCTATGGGCGTGGTCACCATGATATCATCGAGGAATTTGCATAATTTACTACAATGATATGATTTTCTCTAAAAAGGCTCAAAAAATGTATACTTACTAATTAATAACAGTTTTGTTTTAAACGTCCATCCATCCATTTTACAATATAATTACAACACTTTATGTACATATTTATATACTGATTTGAACAATAAGTTATTCACTGAAATATATTTATTAATTGTGGTTTTTACAAAAAATATATCTTATAAAATATAAAAGCTAAAATGTCTCTTAAAGCTCTGCCCCTTTAATTAGTGCATACTAAATAATTTAACTTAAGCCTACTACTACAACCATATTATTTACCAGCAACATAAAGTGAAACAGAGGCAGAGGTGTCCTGCCACAGTCAGTAACAAATAAACAGAAAACAGTAGTGGTCAAATACAAATAAGGCAACAAGAGAAGTATCCTACACTTCTCTTTTGTAAAGTAAATCTGAACAGCCTATATGGGCATCTACTTCAACTATATGATTTTCCTGAGAAGATGGACAGGACAAAAAAAAAATTTTAAACAATTATTTTTTATTTTTTAAATTTGTGGCAGACATAATTCTTTCGTGGCGGGCCGCCACAAATAAATGAATGTGTGGGAAACACTGACATTATCACATAAATTACTCCGAAAATATAAATAACGACAAATAAAGATAGAATACTATTAACATGTAAGGGTAAAAAAACCCATTAGGATTTGTACATTTTCAGAATGTGCTTGTTCTATTTTTAAACAAAGAAAACAATCCGAAGTTGTCTTTATTTTTAAGTTATCGTGCCGTGATTTTACCAGTCCGGCCCACTTGGGAGTAGATTTTTCTCCATGTGGCCCCCGAGCTAAAACGACACCCCTGCAATAACTTCTTAAAATGAAGGTGACAAAATAAGGAATATGTAAGAAATGTAACAAAGTAGTGCAAAGTGTGTAAATGTAAACCTAGAGAAACCTGAGAAGAAGTATTTTCTTCAGGTTTAATGCCACTTTGCATAATTTACAGACCACAGACTACGGTCCATTTTAGAAAAATCCCAAAAAACTGCCATACTGTCAAGTAGACTTCCTGTTTTATCCACAATTTCTTCGCTCTCTGCAGCACTCGTTTTTACTTTCTCTTCTCACCCCATGCAAAGAATCGAAGCGAGACAACAAGACGGCGCGACCAAAATTGATAGTTAATACTGCTACCTGATTGGCTGTTAGCGTGTCACTCTCACTGATCAGTGATCACTTCCGGCGTTGCTCGGTTACCAGAGAGCGAGGGCTTCGTTCATGCAACCAACCTTGCTTTGCAACTTCAGTTTTCTTCCGATAAGGAAGAAAGAAAAACACATTTTTTTCTATCGCGATGTATATTAATATCGTTTTATCGTCCAGTCCTATTAGTTGCTAGTTTTTTTTTGTGCAACCTTGAAATAAGTTGCATAACATGATAAAGTAATATGCTACATCAGTGGTTCTTAACCTTGTTGGAGGTACCGAACCCCACCAGTTTCATATGCGCATTCACCCAACCCTTCTTTAGTGATAATGTTTTTCAAATTCACGACAAAGTTATATGTTTTTTTTTACTGGTGCACAAAATGAACTGTGCATGAACATCACCTTGTTCAAAGAACAAAACCAACACAGTGCATGAACTCACACCTGCAAATCAGATGGAAAATTAGAGGGAACATTGTTTGGGGGTATCCGTAGTACGCCGATAGGGAGAAGTTTTTATTTACAAGATGAGTCGGGTGTGTCTTGACCTCCACGGCGGAGGCTCCACCGAACCCCTAGGGTTCGATCGAACCCAGGTTAAGTACCACTGTAGCAGTTTGAAGCCGAAACGACAAACGCGCTCAGAGGAGATAACGTTTGATGTTTGGTGACCGGGTGTAACAAAAATGTTGTTTTGAAGGAGGAATAGCAAACTTCCTGTTGATTTTTGCTGAAGGATGTCAATCTATGAAATGTAGGTCTAGGCGAGACCTACATAGAGGTATTTGTTTCATGTCTCTAAGACGTTCCTACCGGAAGTTACAAGCAGTTTTGTCTTGAGTTTTCCTCTGAGGAGCAGTTTTTTCTCTGTTTTTTTTCAAAAATTATGTAGAGCACAATTTTGAGTTTTGGGGTTCGGTTTTTTTTTTAGATCACAATTTCCACCATTCCCGATGTGTGTGAGAAGTTTGGTGAGTTTTGAAGTATTTTAAGGGGGTCAAATTACAGCTCAAAAATCAAAAATGAGTGTTTTTTGGAATTTTTTGTCTTGAACGGGGAATCGCCAACTTCCTGTTAATTTTTGCCCGAAGAACTTACCGTATTTCCTTGAATAGCCGCAGGGGCGTTAATTAATTTAAAACCTCCTGTCACATCTGCGTTTACCGGAAACCGGCGGGATGGCTGTGCATGCGGTAATTATTTTAAAACCTCTTCTCACTCCGGC
Organism: Entelurus aequoreus; assembly: GCF_033978785.1. Classification (NCBI taxonomy): domain Eukaryota; kingdom Metazoa; phylum Chordata; class Actinopteri; order Syngnathiformes; family Syngnathidae; genus Entelurus; species Entelurus aequoreus. The sequence goes on from NC_084740.1 coordinate 75,082,393, forward strand.
GTTTACCAAAAGGAATCCATAAAATTTAGGCGTGCGCTTTGAGTGTGATGTAAGCATACCATCATGAAAAGCACATTTAATAAAAAAAAACGTTATTATGGTCTTACCTGTACTTATAAATGGAGTCCATTTGCAGCTCCTTCTGACCAAAAGCATCCATAACTTGTTTATAGAAGTCTTCCTTATTTTCTTTCTTCAGTTTTAAAAGTCTCTGTCTCGATGGAGATATTCCTTTAATTATTACCTCCTGCTTCCATTGAAAGTCCAGTTTAGAAAACTGTTTTATTTTAGATACCGGTATGTAATCCTCCATGTTAAAAGTTCAGGCAGAGGAAAAAAAAAAAATCTCTTGCTGCGTGTGTTCACTTCTTCTGCAGTACCGGAAGTCGCAAGAAGGATCACTAGCGCGGCAGCGCCCTCTACCACCAGGAGGCGGGAGTCATTTAATGACTTATACAGTATTTCACACACGCAGCTACGGTATATTAATAAAACATAGCTGCTTACTGTTCTCTTTAGCATACTGTACCGGTATTCAATAGCTTGGACCTTAAATCCTACTGAAAAGCTCTTTATCTTTTTTCCTTTGTGCGATTGTAAACTACTGAAAGCAGCTTCCTCCATTTTGAAAATGAGGACAGATGCGTCACTCGTGACGTAACGAATTTGACCCGGTGGAAGTTCTAGCCATATGCTAAATATTTTGCGAAACGAGTTTGACCCGGCGAAAATTATAGACATGCGATAATAAAATTAATATTTTGCGAAACGAATTTGATCCGGCGTTAATAATGAACCGGCGATAAGGCAAAGCATGCGTTAATTATTTTGAGAAACAAGTTTGACCCGGCAGTAATTCTAGACGTGCGAATACTATATTCCCTGCGCCAATTCAAGGAAATACGGTAATTAATGAAAAGTAGGTCTAAGCAAGACCTACACACAGCTTTTTGTTTCATGTCTCTAGGACATTCCTACTGGGAGTTACAGGCAGTTTTCTTCCTAGGGGGCGCTAGAGAGCAATTGTGATTTTTGGGGTTTGGTTTTTTTTACCAAAGAGTTTTGTTCGCGTTTTTTTATGTGTGCGAAAAATTTGGTGAGTTTTGAAGCATGTTAAGGGGGGCAAAGTAGTCCGCAAAGCTGCGGAATAATAATAAAGAATAATAAAACCTTACAAATACAATAGGTTCCTTTGTAACCAGTACAAAGGACTCCCTGGCCCAAGGAACCGGAAGTTCGCTTTGCGCTTGTTGTTATTGGATGTTCTCTGTCTGGGTTTTGGACCTAGCATTGTAAGGTGTGGCTCAAAAGATGGGTTCTGGGATGCTAGTAGTGACGGGCTAACTTTTTTTCTAAAGATGGGATTGGTTTTGACTCAAAATGGGCAAAAATCTGCAGACAGAGTGGCTGTCAGAATAGATGAAAGTCAGGCTGAACGGTTTTAGGTCACGCTGCATTGACTTTTTATATCATGGAGATATGGTTCTTTAGTGAAACCAGTGCATCCTAGTAGTAGCTAGTCCTGCTGAACTTGGGAGAGGACAATACAAAAACTGGACTCAAAACTAGCAGACATTTAGGGCTAAATGGTTAGGGGTTAACCCTAACCCTAACCCTAAACATTGTTCTGCCCTCAAAGCCATAGTTTTATTCGAGTGTTTAAAGACTTTATATTCTTCGTCCGTTCTAAGTTCTAAAGTGCTTTTAGATAATAATGGCAAAATGAGTGTTGCACGTCCGGTTTTATGTGATGTCACGCGGTTTCACTTCCTGTTCTACACACCTACACTACCGTTCAAAAGTATGGGGTCACCCAAACAATTTTGTGGAATAGCCTTCATTTCTAAGAACAATAGACTGTCGAGTTTCAGATGAAAGTTCTCTTTTTCCGGCCATTTTGAGCGTTTAATTGACCCCACAAATGTGATGCTCCAGAAACTCAATCTGCTCAAAGGAAGGTCAGTTTTGTAGCTTCTGTAACGAGCTAAACTGTTTTCAGATGTGTGAACATGATTGCACAAGGGTTTTCTAATCATCAATTAGCCTTCTGAGCCAACGAGCAAACACATTGTACCATTAGAACACTGGAGTGATAGTTGCTGGAAATGGGCCTCTATACACCTATGTAGATATTGCACCAAAAACCAGACATTTGCAGCTAGAATAGTCATTTACCACATTAGCAATGTATAGAGTGTATTTCTTTAAAGTTAGGACAAGTTTAAAGTTATCTTCATTGAAAAGTACAGTGCTTTTCCTTCAAAAATAAGGACATTTCAATGTGACCCCAAACTTTTGAACGGTAGTGTAGATTTATCACTGTAGGCCCAATGTACACAATTAAATATCTTAGTTGCTCTGATAGCAATTTATTCATGCAAGTTTAGATTCTGCTTTGTCGTTGTTTGTATTGTCTCTTGTATTCATGTTAGCATTTACGCTCGCTAGCGAGATAGCGAGCGTAAATGCTAACATGGAGCTTGCTTCTCCAGTAAATGAGCAGTGTCACCGATCCATGAGTTTATCAAAGTGTGCTTCTCAGTCATGGTTTTAAGGTCATTTCATTTTAAAACGTTAATACTAATCAGCCTGAGTTTTACCCTGGTTTATCATTAATACCGTTTGTTGTTACATGATTAGCGTCTGAGAGAACGGTACTAAATTAAGTGTTTGTAAGAAGAAGTCCGATGTTTGTTACGGGGTAATGTGATTTGTTTTGCTATAACAAAACATAGCGGGAGAGATGGCGATCAAAATAAATGTTTAACAGTAGAACGGTAATGATAACTTTAGGCACAAAATTGAGTCCGTACTTAGAATCCATCCTAAAGCTTGAGTTGAATTTGTGCTGATTTCAAGTATCGTTATGTTTCCAGGGTTTCCCCTGGATTGCCAACATACCTGTGGCGGTGGGGGTGTGGTTAGGGGCCTGGTCAATATGACATCATCTCATTATTTTCTATGATGCATATATTTTCTTTGAAAAAGCAAAAATATGTATACAGTAGGGATGTCCGATAATGGCTTTTTGCCGATATCCGATATTCCGATATTGTCCAACTCTTTAATTACCGATACCGATATCAACCGATACCGATGTCAACCGATATATGCAGTCGTGGAATTAACACATTATTATGCCTAAATTGGGCAACCAGGTATGGTGAAGATAAGGTACTTTTTTAAAAAATTAGTAAAATAAGATAAATAAATTAAAAACATTTTCTTGAATAAAAAAGAAAGTACAACAATATAAAAACAGTTACATAGAAACTAGTAATGAATGAAAATTAGTAAAATTAACTGTTAAAGGTTAGTACTATTAGTGGAGCAGCAGCACGCACAATCATGTGTGCTTACGGACTGTATCCCTTGCAGACTGTATTGATATATATTGATATATAATGTAGGAAGCAGAATATTAATAACAGAAAGAAACAACCCTTTTGTGTGAATGAGTGTAAATGGGGGAGGGAGGTTTTTTGGCTTGGTGCACTAATTGTAAGTGTATCTTGTGTTTTTTATGTGGATTTATTAAAAAACCAACAAAAAAAAAACAAACGATACTGATAATAAAAAAAACGATACCGATAATTTCCGATATTACATTTTAACGCATATATCGGCCGATAATATTACATTACATCATTTTGCTCTATTGTAAAATGTACTTTGAGATTATTATTTGAAATTTTTCCAATCCTTTTAGTCACTCTTTCTTTATTAAAAACGACTGGCAACAAATCTAGCATCTATTTCTGGTGTTATTGTAGACTGCGCTCATGTTTAGAGCATACTTGCCAACCTTGAGACCTCCGATACCGGGGGGTGGGGGGGCGCGGTCGGGGTGGGGCGGGGGCGTGGTTAATAGGGGAGTATATTTACAGCTAGAATTCACCAACTCAAGTATTTCATATATATATATGTATGAAATACTTGACTTTCAGTGAATTCTAGCTATATATATATGTATATATATTTATTTTATTATACATATAAATAAAATAAATACTTGAATTTCAGTGTTCCGGGGGCTATCCAAGAGAGGCGCTGAATACCGGGAGTCTCCCGCTAAAAACGGGAGGGTTGGCAAGTATGGTTTAGAGCAGGGATGTCAAACATGCGGCCCGTGGGCCGGATCAGGCCCTCGAACAGGTTCAATCCGGCCCGCGAGATGAGTCAGTGTAAAATTGAGCTGCATTTTTAAATTAAATAAACTGTTTTTCTAAATGTGTCCACTGGATGTCGCAATAGCATTTCTGTTAGGCAAGCAAATTGTTTATATTGGGGCGAGCAAGTATACCAAGCAAGAGGTACACAGTAGCGGGGCTGGGACTCCTCCCCCCTGACCCAACGTGAAACACACAGGAGTAAAATAAACAATTGGTAACCCCACTTAAAATGCTGCATGAGACACATTGATATGGTTCTGTGAAAATTAGTTTCTTCTGTGAAAATTCAAAGAAAGTGAACAGTGGAAAGACAAATGAGGTAGTTGATACATAGAGGAGTTTTTATTTATGCTTTCTTATGTTTTTTGTTCAATCCTACATGGGCTGTGACTTAAAGTTGAATTGCTTTGTAGATACACTGAGATTAAGTCTAAATTCATTGTGTTCTTCATGGAGTTTTTGAAACTGTACCATTTTTTTCCGCAGATTTTTCAACTAACTTGAATTGTTTTGTCAAGAGGATCATATGTGATATGTCCTTTTTTCAGAATGTGCTTGTTCTATTTTAGGCCAAAGTAAAACCAAGAAAACAATCTGAAGTTGCCGTAGTTGTATTTTAAAGTTATTATGCCATGATTTTACCAGTCCGGCCCACGTAGGAATAGATGGTTCTCCATGCGGCCCCTGAGCTAAAATGAGTTTGACACCCCTGGTTTAGAGACTCTTCCGTCGCTTGGTGTCTGTGACTATAGGCGAGTTGCACAGAGCCTGACGTCACACTTGCCTCGGGCTGCTGGGAGCCTTTTTCTTCTTAAAAGCCGGCAGCGCCTTCTTAAAGGCCTACTGAAAGCCACTACTAGCGACCACGTAGTCTGATAGTTTATATATCAATGATGAAATCTTAACATTGCAACGCATGCCAATACGGCCGGGTTAACTTATAAAGTGCAATTTTAAATTTCCCGCGAAATATCCTGCTAAAAACGTCTCGGTATGATGACGTTTGCTCGTGACGTCACGGATTGTAGCGGACATTTTGGGTCAGCATTGTGGCCGGCTATTAAGTCGTCTGTTTTCATCGCAAAATTCCACAGTATTCTGGACATCTGTGTTGGAGAATCTTTTGCAATTTCCATCCATCCATTTTCTACTGCTTATTCCCTTCGGGGTCGCGGGGGGCGCTGGAGCCTATCTCAGCTACAATCGGGCGGAATGCAGGGTACACCCTGGACAAGTCGCCACCTCATCGCAGGGTCTTTTGCAATTTGTTTAATGAACAATGAAGACAGCAAAGAAGAAAGCTGTAGGTGGGAAGCGGTGTATTAGCGGCCGGCTGCAGCAACACAACCAGGAGAACTTTGAATTGGATACACGCTACCGTGAGTACGCAGCCGCGGCTTCCAAACATTTGATCGCTTGCCCGTACGTGCGTGCCGCTATGTGCATGTCACGTACGTAACTTTGGGTAAATATATGTGCCGTATGAACTTTGTGGAGGTGTACGATACTTTGGGCTGTGGGATTGAGTGTGTTGTGCGGGTGTTTGAGTTGTATTGGTGGGTTATATGGACGGGAGGGGGGAGATGTTTGTTATGCGGATTAATTTGTGGCATATTAAATATAAGCCTGGTTGTGTTGTGGCTAATAGAGTATATGTATGTCTTGTGTTTATTTACTGTTGTAGTTAGGGCTGCAACAACTAATCGATTAAAATCGATTATAAAAATAGTTGCCGATTAATTTAGTCATCGATTCGTTGGATCTATGCTATGCGCATGCGCAGAGGCTTTTTAAAAATATATATATTTTTTTTATTTTTTTATTTTTTAAAATAAACCTTTCTTTATAAACTGCAACATGTACAAACAGCTGAGAAACAATAATCAAAATAAGTATGGTGCCAGTATGCAGTTTTTTTTCAATAAAATACTGGAAAGGATAGAAATGTAGTTTGTCTCTTTTATCCGATTATTAATCGATTAATCGAAGTAATAATCGACAGATTAATCGATTATCAAATTAATCGTTAGTTGCAGCCCTAGTTTTAGTCATTCCCAGCTGAATATCAGGTCCCACCCGCCTCTCACAGCATCTTCCCTATCTGAATCGCTTCCACTGCCCTCTAATCCTTCACTCTCACTTTCCTCATCCACGAATCTTTCATCCTCGCTGAATTTAATGGAGTAATCGTCGCTTTCTCGGTCCGAATCGCTCTCGCTGCTGGTGGCCATGATTGTAAACAATGTGCAGATGTGAGGAGCTCCACAACCTGTGACGTCACGCTACTTCCGGTACAGGCAAGGCTTTTTAATCAGCGAGCAAAAGTTGCGAACTTTATCGTCAATGTTCTCTACTAAATCATTTCAGCAAATATATGGCAATATCGCGAAATGATCAAGTATGACACATAGAATGGATCTGCTATCCCCGTTTAAATAAGAACATTTCATTTCAGTAGGCCTTTAAATTTTGAAACTCGCTGTCCGCTGGCATATCTCGAATGTATTAAAATAAGTCCACATTCCAGACAAATTTTTGGTGCATCACTCGTCAATAGTGCGCAAATAATAAACTATACACTGTAACCACCTGCTAGTGTTAATGTGTATGTTAGTGTGTTATGATTTTAGTTTTAGTTTATAGTTAGTGTCTGCGGGGATTGAGGAAGTGTTGTTGTGTTGTCTAGGAGTGAAACACGCAGACAGACGTGTGTGACCGGAGAAAGTACATGTTGAAATTGGCACCGTTGTCGGCACAAGATTGGCAATAAAAGCTAAAAAAAAGCGTCAGGTCTTGTGTGTCTTCTTCTGGACGCTACCACACACTATATTACTTTATTTAGTTTTTAGGTAAAAACTTTAGTTTTTAAGGTGTGGCGGCTAATATGTTTCCACGGTGCACCGCCACGATCCAATACATCAAGGGGAAACCCTGGTGTCATACGGGGTGGAACGAGGACTGGTTCTTAGCTACCAAACAATTGTACGACGATTAATTTGTGATTTGTTACCACTCAATTTTTTGACTTGGAACAACACGTTCATATCATGGGTCTAAATTAGAGATGTCCGATAATGGCTTTTTTGCCGATATTCCGATATTGTCCAACTTTTAATTACCGATTCCGATATCAACCAATACCGATATATACAGTGGTGGAATTAACACATTATTATGCCTCATTTTGTTGTGATGCCCCCCGCTGGATGCATTAAACAATGTAACTTTACCATGAATTGATTAACGTGGACCCCGACTTAAACAAGTTGAAAAACTTATTCGGGAGTTACCATTTAGTGGTCAATTGTACGGAATATGTACTGTACTGTGCAATCTACTAATACAAGTTTCAATCAATCAATCAAAAACAAGGTTTTCCAAAATAAGAGAACAACTTCAACTCCAGTTATGGAAAAAAAGTGCCAACATGGCACTGCCATATTTATTATTGAAGTCACAAAGTGCATTATTTTTTTTAACATGCCTCAAAACAACAGCTTGGAATTTAGGACATGCTCTCCCTGAGATAATCCTGATACCCACTACAACTATGGGAAATACTATACTTTGACATTCACAAAGTGCATTATTTTTATTATTGTTTTTAAACATGCCTCAAAATAACAGCTACAAAAACAATGAAGGCACACAGCTCAGGGTTTCCCACACATTCATTTATTTGTGGCGGCCCGCCACAAAAGAATTACGTCCGCCACAAATAAATTAAAATTAAAAATTTAAAAATAAATATATATATATATATATATATATTTATTTTTTAATTTTTAATTTTAATTTATTTTATTTTATTATTTTTTGTCCTCTCCAGCTTCTCAGGCAAATCATATAGTTGATGTAGATGCCCATATCGGCTGTTCAGATTTACTTTACAAAAGAGAAGTGTAGGATACTTCTCTTGTTGCCTTATTTGTATTTGACTTTATTAAATGTATTATTATTAGAAACACAACATGTGTATATAACAAAGGGTGCAAAGTCTGCAGGCAGTAGGAAACACATGGTTAAGTGTAGGGAGTAAAACTGATGGCAGTCTAAAGTTCAAGATTTTTGGAGCTCTTTGTTCAGTGGATCAGATGTTTGATGAAGCTCTGTGTCTATCTACCACCACAACTGTTTTCTGTTTATTTGTTACTGACTGTGGCAGGACACCTCTGCCTCTGTTTCACTTTATGTTGCTGGTAAATAATATGGTTGTAGTAGTAGGCTAAAGTTAGTATGCACTAATTAAAGGGGCAGAGCTTTGAGACCTTTTAGCTTTTATATTTTATAAGATATATTTTTTGTAAGAACCACAATTAATAAATATATTTCAGTGAATAACTTATTGTTCAAATCTGTATATAAATATGTACATAAAGTGTTGTAATTATATTGTAAAATGGATGGATGGATGGATGGATGGACGTTTAAAACAAAACTGTTATTATTAATTAGTAAGTATACATTTTTTTAGCCTTTTTAGAGAAAATCACATCATTGTAGTAAATTATGCAAATTACTCGATGATGTCATGGTGACCATGCCCATAGCCACGCCCCCACCGCCACAGGTATCTTGGCAGTTTATGGGAAACACTGCAGCTTCAGTCCAGAGTATACAAGAGCATGGGGGGGCAGGGTTGGGAGGGGGTGGGGGGGTGTATATTGTAGCGTCCCGGAAGAGTTAGTGCTGCAAGGGGTTCTGGGTATTTGTTCTGTTGTGTTACGGTGCGGATGTTCTCCCGAAATGTGATTGTCATTCTTGTTTGGTGTGGGTTCACAGTGTGGCGCATATTTGTAACAGTGTTAAAGTTGTTTATACGGTCACCCTCAGTGTGACCTGTATGGCTGTTGATCAAGTATGCCGTGCATTCACTTATGTGTGTGTAAAAGCCGCATATATTGTGTGACCGGGCCGGCACGCTGTTTGTTTGGAGGAAAAGCGGACGTGACGACAGGTTGTAGAGGACGCTAAAGGCAGTGCCTTTAAGGCACGCCCCCAATATTGTTGTCCGGGTGGAAATCGGGAGAAATTCGGGAGAATGGTTGCCCCGGGAGGTTTTCGGGAGGGGCACTGAAATTCGGGAGTCTCCCGGGAAAATCGGGAGGGTTGGCAAGTATGCCCTACGTCCCGTGTTTTACCGGATATGTACCGCTCCGTACAGCAGCGTTTTAAAAAGTCATTATCGATAATTTCCGATATTACATTTTAAAGCATTTATCGGCCGATATTATCGGACATCTCTAGTCTGAATGCGCCAAAAAGTCTGTTGCTGTTGCTAGCATGATCATTCTTACGATTAATTAATTGTTTAATACGCGCAACACCGACTTCTATCTGATTTATTTGGAACAGCATCAACCTGAACATAGAGCAGTGACAATTTTAATTGAAATGTAAGACACAGTTGAGTAAATATTGCACATAATTATAAGCCAATGTTACTAACTAGACTCCCCTGATAGTCTATTTCATATGCAATTACCTGTAAATGTTCCCTGGCTGCTGCCGGGATGACTAATAACTAAAAGCGAGTGCGTAAACGTCTGTTTGCGTGTTTACTTTCTGACGGGCCCGTCCTCTGCAGGCGTTTATTCCCTCGCATCCTCACCTTTTTGTTTTGCAAAATAGCTCCAGTACCTGCGCCACACCGAGGGACTCAGCAGTATGTTATCACAGCGTTTCTCCGCGGAGCGCCGGAATGAAACATGGAGGGAACACTGGCTGTCGAGAGAGAGAGACTTTGTTTTCATTTGGCTTTGAGGGGGGGAAGAGTGTTTCTGCTTTGAGCGACGCGTGAAGAAGCGGGCGCCGTCCAAAGCTTTGCGAGCGCGAACCTGACAGACGTCGTCCGTCACCCGAAGTCGCCTCGGTCTTCGCGAGTGTCTCCACGGCGCGACAAGAGCCGCCGTGCGTGTTGAGGCAAGCCTGAAAATGATGTCTTGTTCTTCAAACACAGGAGCCAAAAGAGTCCTGTGGCTTCCTGCCAGCCTCACGGCCAGTAGAGACACTCAAATATGAGCCAGTTGTACAAACACACATCCCATCTTCTTACTAATTTGAAGGACTTATAGCATGTGGCCCTCAAATACCAGTCAAACGCTCCATTTCCTGTGTTGGATCTACTTTGCTGTATTTATTCTGTGGACGTCATATCCAACTCCTTTTTTCTTTAGTGCCGAGTGGGTGAATCCTATTGCTGAAAACTGCATCATAATAATATATTGATAGGGATGGCCGATAATATCGGACTGCCAATATTATCGGCCTATAAATGCTTTAAAATGTAGTATCGGAAATTATCGGTATCGGTTTCAAAAAGTAAAATGTATGACTTTTTAAAACGCCGCTGTGTACACGGACGTAGGGAGAAGTACAGAGCGCCAATAAACCTTAAAGGCACTGCCTTTGCGTGCCGGCCCAGTCACATAATATCTACGGCTTTTCACACACTCACAAGTGAATGTAATGCATACTTGGTCAACAGCCATACAGGTCACAGTGAGGGTGTCGTATAAACAACTTTAACACTGTTACAAATATGCGCCACACTGTGAACCCACACCAAACAAGAATGACAAACACATTTCGTATCGTAACACAACAGAACAAATACCCAGAACTAGGGATGTCCTATAATGGATTTTTTGCCGATATCCGGTATTCCGATATTGTCCAACTCTTAATTACTGATACCGATATATACAGTCGTGGAATTAACACATTATCATGCCTAATTTGGAAAACCAGGTATGGTGAAGATAAGGTCCTTTTTAAAAAAATTCATAAAATAAGATAAATAAATTAAAAACATTTTAAGTTAAAGTACCAATGATTGTCACACACACACTTAAGTGTGGTGAAATTTGTCCTCTGCATTTGACCCATCCCCTTGTTCACCCCCCGGGGAGTGAGGGGAGCAGTGGGCAGCAGCGGTGCCGCGCCCGGGATCTTGAATAAAAAAGAAAGTAAAACAATATAAAAGCAGTTACATAGAAACTAGTAATGAATGAAAATGAGTAAAATTAAGTGTTAAAGGTTAGTACTATTAGTGGAGCGGCAGCACGCACAATCATGTGTGCTTACGGACTGTATCCCTTGCAGACTGTATTGATATATATTGATATATAATGTAGGAAGCAGAATATTAATAACAGAAAGAAACAACCCTTTTGTGTGAATTAGTGTGAATGGGGGAGGGAGTTTTTTTTGGGTTGGTGCACTAATTGTAAGTGTATCTTGTGTTTTTTATGCTGATTAAAAAATAAATAAATATTAAAAAAAACGTTACCGATAATAAATAAAAAAACCTATACCGATAATTTCCGATATTACATTTTAAAGCATTTATCGGCCGATAATATCGGACTGCCGATAATATCGGACTGCCGATGTTATCGGCCGATAAATGCTTTTAATAATTCAATATGACTGGAATGTACACTTAAACGAATGTGTTTCAACTGCATTTTAAAAATATCAACAGAAAAGGCAGCTCTCAGACATCCCTAATCCTAACTGTCACAGCCAGCGACAGTCGTTGAAGTGTAAATTCCCCTCGTTAGCACTGAGGTATTGTGTGGCAGAACTATCAAAATAGTCTGAATTTCCTGTCAAAAATAAGGACCAGGAGAAAAACATATTAAATGTAAACATTTATGTATGTAACATAAATGTATGTAACATTTATGTATGTAAACATACATACTTGCATTACTCTGCAGTAATGTCTCGATACCAATATTTTGTTACCGGTACCAAAATGTATTTCGATACTTTTCTAAATAAAGGCCACCACAAAAAATGGCATTATTGGCTTTATTTTAACAAAAAAATCTTGCACATAAACATATGTTTTGTATTGCAATTAAAGAACAATTTAGTCCTTAAATAAAATAGTGAACATACAAGACAACTTGTCTTTTAGTAGTAAGTAAACGAACAAAGGCTCCTAATTAGTCTGCTGACATATGCAGTAACATATTGTGTCATTTATCATTATATTATTTTGTCAAAGTAATAAGGGACAAGCTGTAAAAAATGATTATTAATCTACATGTTCATTTACTGTTAATATCTGCTTACTTTCCCTTTTAACATGTTCTATCTACACTTCTGTTAAAATGTAGTAATCACTTATTGTCTGTTGTTTGGATACTTTACATTAGTTTTGGATGATATCATAGAATGGTCATAATTTTAGTTCTCATGTGTCCAGGGACGTATTTCCTGAGTTTATGTATATAATATGAATAAAAAACGATGAAAATAGCAATGTAATCATAGTAGTATCGACTGGATACACTCTTGTACTTGGTATCATTACAGTGGATGTCAGGTGTAAATCCACCCATGGCGTGGGTGAGGCCGGTGAGCTATTGTATCCTCCTACGGTGTGTAGTGAAGCATGTTTAGCTATTCCTCGTCCTGCAGGGATGGTACTTGTAAAAAAACGTACTTAATTAGGATTAGTGATTTAGAAGTAGCTAAAGCACGGCCGATTGCGGATGGACATTAGCCGCTAACTAGCTTGCCATGTCTTAAAGCACCTCTTCCTGAGGGCGTTTCTGTGGTTACCTTTGTTAGTTTTTAAGCTAAAATGCGTCCGTTCTCTCTTTTCTATCTACATCAGACCTGGGCAAATTAAGGCCCGGGGGCCACATGCGGCCCGTTAAATTTTTCAATCTGGCCCGCCGGACATTCCCAAATCATTTGTTACTATGCTCATGTAATTAGTTGCTATGATCATCTAATTAGTTACTATGCTCATCTAATTAGTTACTATGCTCATCTAATTAGTTGCTATGATCATATTTGCCAACCCTCCCGTTTTTAGCGGGAGAATCCCGGTATTCAGCGCCTCTCCCGACAACCTCCCGGCAGAGATTTTCTCCCGACAAACTCCCGGTATTCAGCCGGAGCTGGAGGCCACGCCCCCTCCAGCTCAATGCGGACCTGAGTGGGGACAGCCGTTCTCACGTCCGCTTTCCCACAATATAAACAGCTTGCCTGCCCAATGACGTCATAACATCTACGGCTTGTAGAGAGTAGAGTGCACAACAAGGAGAGAGAGTTCTTGGTTTCTTATGTGGGTTTATTGTTAGGCAGTTTCATTAACGTCCTCCCAGCGCGGTAACAACACACAACAACAGCAGTCACGTTTAGTCTACCGTAAAGCAGTTCGTCTGCAGTAAACAGCAATGTTGTGACACTCTTAAACAGGACAATACTGCCATCTACTGGATAGCCTGCAGAACACTGAAATTCTAATATTTTATTTATATGTATAATAAAATTTAAATAAAAAAAAAAAAAAATATATATATATATATAGAGCTAGAATTCACTGAAAGTCAAGTATTTCATACATATATATATATATATTATATATATATATATGTATGAAATACTTGATTTGGTGAATTCTAGCTGTAAATATACTCTCCTCTTAACCACGCCCTTAGCCACGCCGCAAACACGCCCCCCCCCCCTCCCTCCCTGCCCCCCCACCTCCCGATATCGGAGGTCTCAAGGTTGGCAAGTATGACTATGATCATCTAATTAGTTACTAAGCTCATATAATTACTTACTATGATCATCTAATTAGTTGAAATCCAGGTGTCAGGGACAGACGTGGAAGGAGATTTTTACAACAAAGTTCTAAAGCTTAGTGATGTATCAGATTGTAAGTGGGGTTTTTTCTTTTACCCTTCGTGTTTATATTTGTGTTGCATTTGGCTTGATTGTAAAATATGTGGATGGAGAGGGGGTGTGACGTTCATGTTGTCAATATTCAGTGTTTTATCATTCATAGTTAATATTGTAAATCCCACATTCTTTATTTTCATGTATATTCTGGGTGTCTCACTCAGTAAAAATTTTTTAAATGCCATTCCGTTTTTTAAGGCGGTCTGTCATAACGTTTTTAGCATTCAGACATTGTGAGGTTTTGTATTAGTGTTCCTAAAATTCTGATATACCGGCCCCCAGACACATTTTTTCTCTAAATTTGGCCCCCGAGTCAAAATAATTGCCCATGCCTGGTCTACACACTATGTCTGCTTCTAAGCACTCTGTGATTGTGCGCTGCCGAACATGCTCCCCTACTCGTAAAACCAGCAATGTCATGACGTGAGGACGACGCACCGTCATGCCTGTAAAAAATAAAAATATGGCGAACCGGTAGTTTTCAATCAGAGTATAGTACCATTTTTGATTTTTTGATTGATTGATTGAAGCTTTTATTAGTAGATAGTACAGTACATATTCCGTACAATTGACCACTAAATGGTAACACCCCAATAAGGTTTTCAACTTGTTTAAGTCGGGTTCCACGTAAAGCAATTCATGGTAGATTGATTAGTACCGCGATACTATACTAGTACTGGTATACCGTACAACCTCTGCAGGGTCTCTGCAGGTTTCAACAAAGTCAACTTCCAGACTTTTTAAAGAGCTTTAAGTGGCTGTTTGCCTTCGTCTTGTCGCTGGTATCCTTCCGTTGTGTGTGAGCACTTGGAAAATGAGGCTTTTGAAGTCTCTTACACAAGGTTTCTGCAACTATTTGGTCAGCTTCCAAATTGTACAACTCCGGGGGCAGTGGCCTGGAGTTGAGAAGCCATATTTCCCAAAGCACACGTGCACACATCTGCCTCGAAATTGTGATTCCCAGGGTGTCAAAGCAAAGGACGTGGTGATGACGGCAGGAGGTAAATACAGATGTCTGAGACGGTCCCGCTTGCCTTGGAAGGGGGCGGTCCATTAGCTTCACTCCCACGTCAAGACGTCCCGTGCCTTCGGGGCGACAACATAGTCATTCCTGCCCCCAGAAAGAAATAATGTTCTTCTTCCATCCAGGCTCGTGTAGAAAGCACAATGTTGACACCGTAGCAGCCATGATGCATTCCAGTCATTAGGAGGCAAACATCTGTCTGCATATGTGCTAATAGAGCCAAGATTGTCATCTGAATGGCCATGCTCGAGATTTACCAGTAGGTGCTGTCCTCCAACTTGCTATATTGCTGAATGGATGATTTACTCCGATGGCAGGGAGAGGAATTCCCCTTCATTTGCATGCCTCGCAGCGTAGGAGGAGGCTTGGAGGTGCAGGCTGCACAGCCTGAATGCTATTATTTATGTATTCATGTCAGATGTATTACCCAGTGTATTGTTATCTATAGTCCTGTGCAGATGTGTGAGATGTTGTTTAGCAAGCTTTTAAAGACCACACAGAACTCGAATTCCCTCTGCAGAAATCTACCAAAGTTGAATTCTAAACTAATTTTTAAAAAAAAGGTTTTACATCTACTTCCTGTGTCAGTGAGGATGCCATAGCGCAGGGGTCACCAACGCGGTGCCCGCGGGCACCAGGTAGCCCGTAAGGACCAGATGAGTAGCCCGCCGGCCTGTTCTAAAAATAGCTCAAATAGCAGCACTTACCAGTGAGCTGCCTCTATTTTTTAAATTGTATTTATTTACTAGCAAGCTGGTCTCGCTTTGCTGGACAATTTTTAATTGTAAGAGAGACAAAACTCAAATAGAATTTGAAAATCCAAGAAAATATTTTAAAGACTTGGTCTTCACTTGTTTAAATAAATCCATTATTTTTTTTTACTTTGCTTCTTATAACTTTCAGAAAGACAATTTTAGAGAAAAAATACAACCTTAAAAATGATTTTAGGATTTTTAAACACATATACCTTTTTACTTTTTAAATTCCTTCCTCTTCTTTCCTGACAATTTAAATCAATGTTGAAGTACATTTATTTTTTTCATTGTAAAGAATAATAAATACATTTTAATTTAATTCTTCATTTTAGCTTCTGTTTTTTCGACGAAGAATATTTGTGAAATATTTCTTCAAACTTATTATGATTGAAATTCAAAAAAATTATTCTGGCAAATCTAGCAAATCTGTAGAATTAAATTTAAATCTTATTTCAAAGTCTTTTGAATTTCTTTTAAAATTTTTGTTCTGGAAAATCTAGAAGAAATAATGATTTGTCTTTGTTATATACTTGTTCTTATGCTTTCTGAACTCACTATGTTCACTACTTGCTGTACATATCCTACCAAGTCAGACCTACACTGTTTCAATGTCCATTTCTCAGATTATATTATTGTTGATGACTGAAGTGCTGATATCAACCAAACCTAACCCCCCCCCCCTCCACATCCCACACCCCGGATTGTAAATAATGTAAATAATTAAATTCAATACTCTGATGATTAACTTGTGTGATGACTGTATTATGCTGATAGTATATATTTGTACTAGGGCTGCAACAACTAATCGATTAAATCGATTATAAAAATAGTTGGCGATTAATTTAGTCATCGATTCGTTGGATCTATGCTATGCGCATGCGCAGAGGCTGCTTGTTTTTATTTTATTTTTATTTTTTAAATTTTTTATACATTTTTATTTATAAACTGCAACATTTACAAACAGCTGAGAAACAATAATCAAAATAAGTATGGTGCCAGTATGCTGTTTTTTCCCCCCAATAAAATACTGGAAAGGATAGAAATGTAGTTCGTCTCTTTTATCCGATTATTAATCGATTAATCGAAGTAATAATCGACAGATCCATCGATTATCAAATTAGTTGTTAGTTGCAGCCTTAATTTGTACCATGAATTGATTAACGTGGACCCTGACTTAAACAAGTTGAAAAACTTATTGGGGTGTTACCATTTAGTGGTCAATTGTACGGAATACACTACCGTTCAAAAGTTTGGGGTCACATTGAAATGTCCTTATTTTTGAAGGAAAAGCACTGTACTTTTCAATGAAGATAACTTTAAACTAGTCTTAACTTTAAAGAAATATACTCTATACATTGCTAATGTGGTAAATGACTATTCTAGCTGCAAATGTCTGGTTTTTGGTGCAATATCTACATAGGTGTATAGAGGCCCATTTCCAGCAACTATCACTCCAGTGTTCTAATGGTACAATGTGTTTGCTCATTGGCTCAGAAGGCTAATTGATGATTAGAAAACCCTTGTGCAATCATGTTTACACATCTGAAAACAGTTTAGCTCGTTACAGAAGCTACAAAACGGACCTTCCTTTGAGCAGATTGAGTTTCTGGAGCATCACATTTGTGGGGTCAATTAAACGCTCAAAATGGCCAGAAAAGAGAACTATCATCTGAAACTCGACAGTCTATTCTTGTTCTTAGAAATGAAGGCTATTCCACAAAATTGTTTGGGTGACCCCAAACTTTTGAACGGTAGTGTATGTACTGTACTGTGCAATCTACTAATAAAAGTCTCAATCAATAAATCAATCTATCAATCAATCAAACCACTATAGAAAGTTTGGTGGAAATCTGCCCAATGTTTTTGTTTTAATTCATGAAAGTTTTCACGGCAATCGGTACATTACAATAAAACACCCTTTTGGTGAGGATCTGGATTAAAAAGTTAATTAAAGGAATGTATTATTAGTTATCAAAGAACTGAACTATTGTTTGTTCAAATAAATCCCACAATTGTTTATTTTCACTATTTCCATAACAATTCAGACTGTGCTTCTACTAAGTGGTATTCTGGTTCTACGTGGTAAGTACAGTTTGGTACAAAACAATACAGTAGATCACCACTAATGGAAAAAAAAATATGAGTAACACACCCATAAAAATGCCTATTTTTGATACTGTAACCTCTATAAGATGCCTCAGTCTTTAAACACATTAAGTTCTACAATTACAGTTTGCAGTACTTGTACAGTACATATGCAGTTACTCAACATCACCTCTTGTCAAAGCGTTTTCCTGCTGGAAAATGTTGAGTAAATTGACTTGTCAGACTGCCACTTCTGCGACAGTGTTTCAGTTTCACAAATTCCTCGGAAAATTGACCACCGTGGAGTTATTGAGTCTGTTTAGTTGATTGGAGCGCTAGCTTCCACAGCTAGTGGGGCCATGACTAGGACTTCTGTTTTGTTAGATCAGCCGTTTTACTGACACCATTTGGAAACAATTAAGCTAATGCACATTTACGGAATCGTAATTTGTCAACAACTCATGTTGCAACGTATATATCTGCGGCTTATAGTCCAGTGCGGATAATATATGAGGGGGAAAATTGCGGGTGCGACTAATATCCCGGTGTGCTCTATAGTTTGGAATATACTCCTACTTGTTAGCCAGCAAGCAAGGTACAAGCTAACACTCTTACCGAAGGTTGAGACCTCATCCTCCCTCCAGACGTCTGACATCAAGATCCGCTTTGCAAAATGAGCAAGGTATTCATGTTGTTAACAAGAATAGGAGGAAATGTAAAATATAATTGTCGGCGACAAATTTTATTGTCAACAATGTCGACTACGGTATTTTTCGGACTATAAGTCGCAGTTTTTTTCATTGTTTGGCCGGGGGTGCGACTTATACTCAGAAGCGAATTATACTCCAGTGCGACTTATATATGTTTTTTTCCTTCTTTATTATGCATTTTCGGCCGGTGCGACTTATACTCCAGTGCGACTTATGTATGTTTTTTTTTCTTCTTTATTATGCATTTTCGGCCGGTGCGACTTATACTCCGGAGCGACTTATACTCCAGTGCGACTTATATATGTTTTTTTTCCTTCTTTATTATGCATTTTCGGCCGGTGCGACTTATACTCCGGTGCGACTTATACTCCAGTGCGACTTATATATGTTTTTTTCCTTCTTTATTATGCATTTTCGGCCGGCACGACTTATGCTCCGGAGCGACTTATACTCCAGTGCGACTTGTATGTGTTTTTTCCTTCTTTGCTATGCATTTTCGGCCGGTGCGACTTATACTCCGGTGCGACTTATACTCCAGTGCGACTTATATATGTTTTTTTCCTTCTTTATTATGCATTTTCGGCCGGCACGACTTATGCTCCGGAGCGACTTATACTCCAGTGCGACTTGTATGTGTTTTTTCCTTCTTTACTATGCATTTTCGGCCGGTGCGACTTATACTCCGGTGCGACTTATACTCCAGTGCGACTTATGTATGTTTTTTTTCTTCTTTATTATGCATTTTCGGCCGGTGCGACTTATACTCCAGTGCGACTTATGTATGTTTTTTTCCTTCTTTATTGTGCATTTTCGGCCGGCGCGACTTATACTCCGGAGCGACTTATACTCCAGTGCGGCTTATATATGTTTTTTTCCTTCTTTATTATGCATTTTCGGCCGGTGTGACTTATACTCCGGAGCGACTTATACTCCAGTGTGATTTATATATGTTTTTTCCCTTCTTTATTATGCATTTTTGGCCGGTGCGACTTATACTCCGGTGCGACTTATACTCCAGTGCGACTTATATATGTTTTTTCCTTCTTTATTATGCATTTTCGGCCGGTGCGACTTATACTCCGGTGCGACTTATACTCCAGTGCGACTTATGTATGTTTTTTTCCTTCTTTATTATGCATTTTCGGCCGGTGCGACTTATACTCCAGTGCGACTTATGTATGTTTTTTTCCTTCTTTATTATGCATTTTCGGCCGGCGCGACTTATACTCCGGTGCGACTTATACTCCAGTGCGGCTTATATATGTTTTTTTCCTTCTTTATTATGCATTTTCGGCCGGTGCGACTTATACTCCGGAGCGACTTATACTCCAGTGTGATTTATGTATGTTTTTTCCCTTCTTTATTATGCATTTTTGGCCGGTGCGACTTATACTCCGGTGCGACTTATACTCCAGTGCGACTTATATATGTTTTTTTCCTTCTTTATTATGCATTTTCGGCCGGTGCGACTCATACTCCGGTGCGACTTATACTTCAATGCGACTTATATGTGATTTTTTTCCTTCTTTATTATGCATTTTCGGCCGGTGCGCCTTATACTCCGGTGCGACTTATACTCCAGTGCGACTTATATATGTTTTTTTCCTTCTTTATTGTGCATTTTCGGCTGGTGCGGCTTATACTCCGGAGCGACTTATACTCCAGTGCGACTTATATATGTTTTTTTCCTTCTTTATTGTGCATTTTCGGCTGGTGCGGCTTATACTCCGGAGCGACTTATACTCCAGTGCGACTTATATATGTTTTTTTCCTTCTTTGTTACGCGTTTTCGGCCGGTGCGACTTATACTCCGGAGCGACTTATAGTCCGAAAAATACGGTAATTGTTGCACACCCTACTTTTATTAAAACCCTCATCATGGCCAAGTTGTGTAATGGTATTTTTCTTTGTTGCTTCTCTACTGGTGACTCACGTCGCCCCCTCGCTGGCCCCATCATCATTAATCCACATTAATAGGGAACATTGCAGAATAACCAAAAAGGAGTTAAAAATGCTTTGGGCACTGCAGGGAATGTAAACAGTCGGGAAAATATTGCACATTGCAGATGATTCCGTCCAAATGTTTGTAATAAAGCATTTTGTGAGTGGTCATCCGGCGTCTGACTTAAATTTGTGTGATGAGCCGTGACTGTGGACGAGCGCGTAGGCGGACTGGTTTAAAATACCAAATAACAACAAGGCTGAAGGCGGACTGGGCTTTGTTATTAAAATGAAAATGTAGGGATTACGCCACGGGATCATTTGTTAATCAGCTGCGAGCCCCCCATGAAAAACAGCTAGTGGTTGTGACTGAATGGGGTCCCGGGCCTTGTAGGGGGCTACACATGTGTTGTGTTGCTGCCTCCAGGGTCCTCACATGCGCTGTGTAGGCGTGTGTTCAAGCAGCTTGTATAATATCATCTCAGCCTTTCTGTTGGGGTTCCGGGAGGCAGAGAAAATGTGCTGAAAGGCCGGTTCTGGCACGCACAATTACACATAGATGATATAGCAGAGAGATCTCACACTCGGCCACTTAAAATATTTATGCATTACCATCAAGCCGGAATAAACACCTCACCCCGCCCCCGCTAGACCTTTCTGCTCCCAGTGGTAGAAAAAAGAGAAACCAAGTCCGGTCCCACAGTGTAGCCTCTTGATAAGATCCTCCAGACGTCACTCCTTGGTTAACCACGGAGCCCTCTGGTCGGAGCCCGTCACCTCTATATACCGTTACATTTTCTTTGGAGTGCTCATTAAATCCAAAGTGATGAAGCGTCATTGATAGGGATGGAACGGTTTGAAATCTCACAGTACGATATATCACAGTATTAAGGCCACGGTACGATATTATTGCGATATACAGTACAGGACAAAGGTTTGGACACACCTTCTCCTCATTCGATGTGTTTTCTTTGTTTTCATGACTACCGTATTTTTCGGACTATAAGTCGCAGTTTTTTTTCATAGTTTGCGACTTATACTCAGGAGCGACTTATGTGTGAAATGATTAGCGTAAAATATGAAATAATATTATTGATCTCATTCACGTAAGAGGCTAGACGTATAAGATTTCATGGGATTTAGCGATTAGGAGTGACAGATTGTTTGGTAAACGTATAGCATGTTCTATATGTTATAGTTATTTGAATGACTCTTACCATAATATGTTACGTTAACATACCAGGCACCTTCTCAGTTGGTTATTTATGCCTCATATAACGTACACTTATTCAGCCTGTTGTTCACTATTCTTTATTTATTTTAAATTGCCTTTCAAATGTCTATTCTTGCTGTTGGCTTTTATCAAATACATTTCCCCCAAAAATGGGACTTATACTCCGGTGCGACTTATATATGTTCTTTTCCTTCTTTATTATGCATTTTCGGCCGGTGCGACTTATACTCCGGAGCAATTTATAGTCCGAAAAATACGGTAGTCTGTGTGACGGTTTATGAAGTGGCGACTTGTGCACCGAGAGAGACTGGCGGTAGACTGGAGGATGTATTAAAGGCCTACTGAAATTAATTATTTTTATTTAAACGGGAATAGCAGATCCATTCTATGTGTCATACTTGATCATTTCGCGATATTGCCATATTTTTGCTGAAAGGATTTAGTAGAGAAAATTGACGATAAAGTTCGCAACTTTTGCTCGCTGATAAAAAAAAAGCCTTGCCTGTACCGGAAGTAGCGTGACGTCACAGGAGGTAATATTCCTCACAAGAGAGATTCGGAGCGACAAAGCGACGATTACCCCATTAATTTGAGCGAGGATGAAAGATTTGTAGATGAGGAACGTTACAGTGAAGGACTAAAGAGGCAGTGATTGACGTATCTTTTTTCGCTCTGACCGTAACTTACGTACAAGCTGGCTCATTGGATTCCACACTCTCTCCTTTTTCTATTGTGGATCACGGATTTGTATTTTAAACCACCTCGGATACTATATCCTCTTGAAAATGAGAGTCGAGCACGCGAAATGGACATTTAAAGTGACTTTTATCTCCACGACAATACATCGGTGACACACTTAGCTACTGAGCTAACGTGATAGCATCGTTCTCAAATGCAGATAGAAACAAAAGAAATAAGTCCCTGACTGGAAGGATAGACAGAAGATCAACAATACTATTAAACCATGTACATGTAACTACACGGTTAAAAATTATAACATTAATAACAATGCTGTTGCTAACGACGCTAAGGCTAATTTAGCAACTTAGCAACCGGACCTCACAGAACTATGATAAAAACATTAGCGCTCCACCTACGCCAGCCAGCCCTCATCTTCCCATCAACAGCCGTGCTCACCTGCGTTCCAGCGATCGACGGCGCGACGAAGGACTTCATCCGTGGGTTTGGCGGCAAGCATCGGCTAGGCGTAGTAAGTAGTCCTTGTTGTGTTGCTGTAAGTATTGTACTTAGCCGCTAATACACCGATCGATCCCACCTACAACGTTCTTCTTTGCAGCCTCCATTGTTCATTAAACAAATTGCAAAAGATTCACCAACACAGATGTCCAGAATACTGTGGAATTTTGTCGAAGAAAACAAGAGTTTTTTGTATCGGGTCGATACATCCGTGGATTTTGTGACGTCACGCGCATAAATCATATCCAAAGGAGTTTTTCAACCGGAAGTGTGGCGGGAATTTTAAAATGTCACTTTATAAGTTAACCCGGCCATATTGGCATGTGTTGCAATGTTAAGATTTCATCATTGATATATAAACTATCACACTGCGTGGTCGGTAGTAGTGGCTTTCAGTAGGCCTTTAAGTAACTTTTTAGTTTGCTCTTATTTCCCGAACTTTGTTTTTGTGATTTCTCGCCGTGCCGTGCGACGAGACCGGCTGGCTCTGTGTCGCATTGGAAACGCTCAAAACGAACACGCCGCGCTTCGCTTTGCAGAATGCAGACTTTCTTACCTGCGCCAAAGAGGTTATGTTTTGGCCTGGTCTTGTTTGTCTGTTTATTAGTAACATAACTCAACCAGTTTTGGACAGATTTAAAGGCCCACTGAAAGCCACTACTAGCGACCACGCAGTGTGATAGTTTATATATCAATGATGAAATCTTAACATTGCAACACATGCCAATACGGCCGGGTTAACTTATAAAGTGACATTTTAAATTTCCCGGCACACTTCCGTTTGAAAACGTCTATGTATGATGACGTATGCGCGTGACGTCAATGGTTGATACGGAAGTATTCGGACACCATTGGATCCAATACAAAACGCTCTGTTTTCATCCCAGAATTCCACAGTATTCTGGACATCTGTGTTGGTGAATCTTTTGCAATTTGTTTAATGAACAATGGAGACTGCAAAGAAGAAAGCTGTAGGTGCGATCGGTGTATTAGCGGCGGACTACAGCAACACAACCAGGAGGACTTTGAGGTGGATAGCAGACGCGCTACCGTGAGTACAGCTTTGGCTTCCAAAAAATGTTGATCGCTTGCCCGTACGTGCGTGTCGCTATGTGCATGTCATGTACGTAACTTTGGGGAAATATGTGTTTCTTGTTGACTCTGATGGCGGCCGGGGTGTCGTCGAAAGCTACAACGCCCGCCGCCGCCACCGTCCCGTAGCTAAATTAGCTTCAATGGCGTCGTTAGCAACAGCATTGTTAAGCTTCGCCAAGCTGGAAATTATTAACCGTGTATTTACATGTCCTTGGTTTAATAGTATTGTTGATCTTCTGTCTATCCTTCCAGTCAGGGGCTTATTTATTTTGTTTCCATCTGCATTTGAGCCCCAAGCTATCACGTTAGCTCAGTAGCTAAAGAGCTTCGCTTGTATTGTCGTGGAGATAAAAGTCACTGTGAATGTCCATTTCGCGTTCTCGACTCTCATTTTCAAGAGGATATAGTATCCGAGGTGGTTTAAAATACAAATCCGTGATCCACAATAGAAAAAGGAGAAAGTGTGGAATCCAATGAAGCAGCTTGTACCTAAGTTACGGTCAGAGCGAAAAAAAGATACGTCCTGCACTGCATTCTAGTCCTGCACTCTCACTTTCCTCATCCACAAATCTTTCATCTTCGCTCAAATTAATGGGGTAATCGTCGCTTTCTCGGTCCGAATCTCTCTCGCTGCATTGTAAACAATGGGGAAATGTGAGGAGTCCTTCCTCCGGTGATGTCACGCTACTTCCGGTACAGGCAAGGCTTTTTTTTTATCAGCGACCAAAAGTTGCGACCTTTATCGTCGATGTTCTCTACTAAATCCTTTCAGCAAAAATATGGCAATATCGCGAAATGATCAAGTATGACACATAGAATGGATCTGCTATCCCCGTTTAAATAAAAAAAATTCATTTCAGTAGGCCTTTAATGTCCAAAAAAACAATTCATGTTACCGTATTTTTCGGACTGTAAGTCGCAGTTTTTTTCATAGTTTGGCCGGGGGTTTTGTTATTTCACACATAAGTCGCCCATGAGTATAAGTCGCAGCCCCGAAACTATGGAAAAAACCTGCGATTTATAATCCGAAAAATACGGTACTTACAAGTAGGGATGTCTGATAATGGCTTTTTGCCGATATCCGATATTCCGATATTGTCCAACTCTTTAATTACCGATACTGATATATACAGTTGTGGAATTAACACATTATTATGCCTAATTTGGACAAGCAGGTATGGTGAAGATAAGGTCCTTTTTTTTTTTTAATTAATAAAATAAAATACTATGAATAAATTAAAAACATTTTCTTGAATAAAAAAGAAAGTAAAACAATATAAAATCAGTTACATAGAAACTAGTAATTAATGAAAATTATTCAAATTAACTGTTAAAGGTTAGTACTATTAGTGGACCAGCAGCACGCACAATCATGTGTGCTTACGGACTGTATCCCTTGCAGACTGTATTGATATATATTGATATATAATGTAGGAAGCAGAATATTAATAACAGAAAGAAACAACCCTTTTGTGTGAATGAGTGTAAATGGAGGAGGGAGTTTTTTTGGGTTGGTGCACTAATTGTAAGTGTATCTTGTGTTTTTTATGTTGATTTCATATAAAAAAAACAAACAAAAAAAACGATACCGATAATAAAAAAACCGATACCGATAATTTACGATATTACATTTTAAAGCATTTATCGGCCGGCCGATATTATCGGACATCTCTACTTACAAGCTTTGTTTGTACCTGAAGACTTGGGGGGAGAAAACTAAAGAAAACACTTGACTTTAGTCATGTTTATGGTCAAAATAAATAGATTTCCAGTTGCTACAACCTCAAGTTGTAACTTTTTAAATGACACCAGAGCTGTGTGCCTAGGGATGATACTCGAAACCGGTTTTCCCGGTTGTTTGAT